>NC_092173.1:38431853-38664353 GCF_045791955.1 Oncorhynchus clarkii lewisi | reverse complement strand
CCTATAACAGGAATGTGTGCTTGTGCGTGTAGGAAGAATATCACATCCTGGTATACTGGCATCAGAACAGGACAGAATGCTGCCTTGGGTCTACACACACACACACACACAAACAGACACACACAAACAAACAGACACACACACACACACACACACACACACAGACACACACACACAAACACACACAAACAGACACAAACAAACAGACACACACACACACACACACACACACACAGACACACACACACACACACACACACACACACACTCTTAGTTATGCACATAATTACGGCGTGGCTTTGTGATATGGGGCAGCAAGAGAGGGGGATAAGGGAGGGAGCTTAGTTTCTATTCCAGGGAATGTTTACAAGGAGTGTTTGAATTCCAGAATTCACTCAACTAAAAGACCAAAAGAAACCAGATAAATATTCACTTTCCAACCCTTCGAATAGCTCTACTGTTAATCACCATAGGATCAGAATGGCAGAGCTCCACCTGTGTGACATGTTTTGCATGTTATTTTGGTATAACATGTTTTTGCCGATTGCTTACACACTGAAAGTGAATGCTTAGACAAAAGCATCAAACCCTTAACTTTTGTAACCATGCCTTAAACAAAGGCACCAAAAGTACAAACACATTTTCTGCTTTGCACTTTTTGCAATTCTGCAACACACCTTGCAAAACACTACATTCTGTTTCTTACATTTGACACTTCGTTCAATAATGAAATCTCTTGCAATCATTGGGAAAATACTTCTATTCAAAATGCAAAACATACCTGAAATTGGTAACACCCACACACACACACACACACACACACACACACACACACACACACACACACACACACACACACACACACACACACACACACACACACACACACACACACACACACACACACACACAAAAACACTTCTACAGTAATTGAACACCAATTAGTCTGAGCCTTACCACTACAAATAGACCTCAGGTAAGATCACCTCTTTTGTGAGAACTATGCAAACATGGAAGCAGTAAGAGTGAGAGGAGTAGGAGGAGGACGAGGACAAGAACAAAGAAGGGGACCAGTCAATAGACAGAGACATATTTCCGACGACATTAGGGCCACTTTGGTGGACCATGTCATAAATCATGGCCTGACGATGAGGGAGGCTGGGCAGAGAGCCAGCCCCCTACACGGTAGCATCCATAATACAGACATTTAAACTGGAGAACAGGTATGTCTTCAACTTTCTACACTAGACTGTTCCTATGTAATTATTGCACATCATTCTGCATCACAGTACATTACACTGTAGTCCTTCAATATTATGTCTATGCTCCTCAGTGAACAAAAAATAAATTGATATAGTGCTGTGAAGTACATATAATACAGTTTCGATGTTACTGTGTACAGTATGTAAAAAATAACCTAAGCAATGACATCATATGCATTTTCTATAGAACTGCCAGACAGTTCTGGGGGGCACGTGCCTTGCCTGTAGCTTGTAGTTTGACTGAATGTGTCTCACCCAACCCACTCCCCCACCCCCAACCCCATCATTGTGTGAAAATGAAGACATTGTAGTCCTGTGTTTTGAGTTACACCATATTCACGGTACAGTGTATGCATTTTCTGTTACAGAGAGTCTCAACTTTGATGCAGCTGCACAGCCTCATAAGTTCATTTTCATTGATGAAGCTGGATTCAATTTAGCTAAAATCAGGAGTTGGGGCCGAAATGTTATAGGACAAAGAACCATTGTGAATGTCCCTGGGCAGCGTGGGGGAAATATCACCTTTTGTGCCGCCTTTAGTCTGCAAGGAGTTCTCCATCACCATGCCACCCTCGGTCCCTACAATACTGCACACATTATCATATTTCTGGATGCACTACATAATGCAGTTGTACAGGACGGACCAGAGCAGCCCTGGTGTGTTGTCATCTGGGATAATGTTAGTTCCCACCGAGCTGCTCTGTTCAGGGACTGGTTCACCAACCACGACTTCAAAGTTGTATACTTGCCCCCTTACTCCCCATTTCTCAATCCGATTGAGGAATTATTTTCGGCTTGGCGTTGGAAAGTGTATGACCGCCAATTACATGCCCGCCTGCCTCTATTGCAAGCAATGGAAGAGGCATGCAGAGATATTGAGGTGGGGTCATTCCAGGGTTGGATACGGTACGCAATGCAATATTTTCCCCGTTGCCTAGCCAGGGATGACATTGCTTGTGATGTGGATGAGGTGATGTGCCAGACCCTAATAGAAGACGGGATCCATAAACCATATTTTTTATTTACCATTGCACTGTACTTTTACTGTAATTATTTTGTTTACATACAGTAACATGTTGTATTGAGTACTGTAATTCTACTTTTCTTTGTGTTTTAGGTTGTTGTAAAAACCTGCAATGGCAAAAAAAATAAGCTGTATATATTTTTTTCTGAAGCCTTTCTATTTTTGTGTTAATTGAAATGTGAGTAGATGTACTGTACTGGAACAATCTTTCACAGAAGCTTGTATGAGAAAATGTAAAAGGTATACAAAGTACTAAAGACAGACAGTGTTTGGTATAAAGTATATCAGTGTGTTGCTGCTTTGAAAGAGTAATTCAAATGTTGTATGTGTGTATCATTTTGTTTCAAAAATGCAATTTTGAAAAAGGATTGTTAGGTTTTGATTGCAGAGTTTCATTTTGACATAGAAGTGAGATGTTTATCTCCAAGTGTTGTGTGCAGAGTTTTGACTAGAGGTCGACCAATTAATCGGAATGGCCGATTAATTAGGGCCGATTTCATGTTTTCATAACAATCGGAAATCGGTATTTTGGACACCGATTTGGCAAAAAAAATAATTACACCATTATTTAATCTTTATTTAATTAGGCAAGTCAGTTCAGAATACATTCTTATTTTCAATGACGGCCTAGGAACGGTGGGTTAACTGCCTTGTTCAGGGGCAGAACGGCAGATTTTTACCTTGTCAGCTCGGGGATTCAATCTTGCAACCTTACAGTTAACTAGTCCAACGCTCTAACCACCTGCCTCACGAGGAGTCTGACTGTTACGTGAATGCAGTAAGCCAAGGTAAGTTGCTAGCTAGCATTAAACTTATCTTATAAAAAACAATCAATCAATCAATCATAATCACTAGTTAACTACACATGGTTGATTATATTACTAGTTTATCTAGCGTGCATATAATCGATGTGGTGCGTATTCGCGAAAAAGGACTGTCGTTGCTCCAATGTGTACCTAACCATAAACATCAATGCCTTTCTTAAAATCAATACACAGAAGTATATATTTTTTAAACCTGCATATTTAGCTCAAATAAATCCAGGTCAGCAGGCAATATTAACCAGGTGAAATTGTGTCACTTCTCTTGCGTTCATTGCACACAGAGTTTTCGGATATAAAGAGAGACTTTATTGAACAAAAGGAACATTTATTGAATAAATGAATGTCTTCTGAGTGCAAACATATGAAGATCATCAAAGGTAAGTGATTAATTTTATCTCTATTTCTGACTTGTCTAACTCTTCTACTTGGCTGGTTACTGTTTGTAATGATTTGTCTGCTGGGCTGTGTTCTCAAATAATTGCAAGGAATGCTTTCGCCGTAAAGCATTTTTTAAATCTGACACCATGGTTGGATTCACCAGAAGTTCATCTTTAAACCTATGTATAATAGTTGTATATTTTCTGAATTTTTATAATGAGTATTTCTGTATTTGAATTTGGCGCTCTGCAATCTCACTGCATGTTGGCCAGGTGGGTCCCACATAACCTCTCTAGGGTAAGTGGGAATATTGAAGACTCATGTGAAAAGGAACCACCAGCTTTCATATGTTCTCATGTTCTGAGCAAGGAACTTAAACGTTAGCTTTCTTACATGGCACATATTGCACTTTTACTTTCTTCTCCAACACTTTGTTTTTGCATTATTTAAACCAAATTGAACATGTTTCATTATTTATTTGAGGCTACATTTATTTTATTGAAGTATTATATTAATTAAAATAAGTATTCATTCAGTATTGTTGTAATTGTCATTATTACAAATACATTTTTTAAAAATCGGTTGATTAATCGGTATCGGCTTTTTTTTTGGTCCTCCAATAATCGGTATCGCTGTTGAAAAATCGTCATCGGTCGACCTCTAGTTTTGACACAATAAGCCAAATTCTGCAACAATTGTGTAAAGCACTTGTTGTAACTGATTGTGTGAGTCTCATTAATTACTAAAGAAAAAAGTAACTGAGAATAGATCTCCTGGGGGCTATCCTGACAATAGCAGCATCGCAGGATGAATGAATAGAAGAAAAGCTATTTTTAAAAACGCTGCAGAACTGCACGAGTAGACAACCATGGGAGTGTTTGTGTGTGTGTACGTACTTAGGGATGCTTCTGCAGTCTCTATTATTTATGTCCTGCAGTTACACAGCTGTGGAGCAGCCAGAGGGAGAAATGACAAGAAATTATCGGTCAGGACAGGGGATGGGTATACTGAGAGAGTATAACACACAAACACACACACACAGGTGACACATACAAGCAACACATCACTTTTAGAAGCCAGCATCTTCAGCCACAGAGAAAGAGAGAGAGAAAGACAGAAAGTGACAGAGTGACTGAGAGAAAGAGAGACAGACAGACAGAGTGACAGAGAGAGGGTGACAGAGAGAGTGACAGAGAGAGTGACAGAGCAAGAAAGAGAGTGACACAGAGAGAGAGAGACAGAGAGAGCACTTGTGGTGAGTAAGCACAGCCCAGCTACAGCAACAGAGCACAGAGTAGGGCTGTTACGGTGACCGTATTACCGCCACACGGCCGGTCACGAGTCATGACGGGAGTGAAATTCCACGTGACCATTTAGTCACGGTAATCTCCAAGCTCTGATGGTCATTAGTAGCCTGCCAAATTTGCTAACTGCCTGGTACTAAGCACTCTACTGTCCCTCTAATCACTCTGATGTCAATGCAAATGTATCGCAAATCGAATCAAACACTTCATGAGAGCCCATGTTGCATGTTGCGCAACATTTCTATAGGCTGCGCAATTGTGTGAGAAAACAGAGTGATGGCCTCTACTAAAAAGAGGAGGATCCCATCAGCTTTCTATAGGCTAGGTCTACTATATTTATTTCTCAACTTTCCTAATATTAAGCAGATTGCTTCTCTTTACAACAGGAATATAGTGTACCTGGCTGGCATGAAAATGAACTATAGGAAAAGCGTCCTTCATTCACTATTTAATTGCACTGTTTCAAGACAGGTGCATGATAATAGTCCATTCTAAATCCAAACAAATTTCACACATATATTATTTTGTATATGTAAAGACAAGATTAAATCAATAATAGTCTGATGGATGACAATATTAGCCTATCACATGTGAATGAAGCCCAGCTTAAGGCAAGAAACTGCTGTCGTGACTGACGTGACTATCATTAATGCGATGATGGTTATCTTATCAAATCAATGAACTATGTTTAATTGATTACGTGATTATATTAATAATGTAACAATTAACTCAGTAACTTGGGACACTGCAGGAAAACTTATTTAACGAGTTACTATCTCCCGAATTGAACTCTTATAAGATATATTCATATGTATAGATAACAGTCACTTACTAATGTATTTTTACCTCATATCAGTCTCATTCTGAACGTCGTAATATTCTATAAATCTGCATGAACCCTAGTCTACATGACACAGCTTACACAAATTGGCTTAATTATTTATTTACGAGCTAATGAAATAAATCACACAGAAATACATAAACAGCCACATTATAGGTTGAATTGATTTCTAAGATTATGCAATGAAAAGTCCCCAGTGGACTAACTCGATATGACGGCTGGTTACACAATGAAAGGGGTGGGGAACGAAACAGAGGGAGAAGGAGAGACAAAATAATGCAACTGTCGTACATACAGTTGAATAATACGCTCATCGTAAATATGGATATTTAGCACCCAAACAAACGCTCGTTCAGATTTAGAAATGCAATGTACATATTTACACTTGTACGTCTTTGTTGTCTCCCTCTGTTGAAATTTCCCAATCCGTCTGTGTCACACCCTGATCTGTTTCACCTGTCTTTGTGCTTGTCTCTACCCCCCTCCAGGTGTCGCCCATCCTCCCCATTATCCCCTGTGTATTTATACCTGTGTTCTCTGTTTGTCTGTTGCCAGTTTGTTTTGTTAGTGAAACCTACCACCGTTTGTTCCCCTGCTCCTGTCTGCTTCTTGCTCCTGTTTCCTAGTCCTTCCCGGTTTTGACCCTTCTGCCTGCCCTGACCCTGAGACTGCCTGCCGTTCTGGACCATTTGCACCTTCTCTGGATTACTGACCCCTGCCTGCCTTTGACCTGTCGTTTGCCTACCCCTATATTAGAAATACACTTTTGTTTCTTCGACACTGTCTGCATCTGGGTCATACCTGAAAAAATAACCCTAACTTATAAACAGTTCTTATTTGATTAATGATGGTCGGACCCATCTATATGAAGCTTGCCACAAAAGTGGACTTTGCGTTAGCCTTCAAAATAAAGATATGGCATAATTCTACTATTGGTATTCATTTGCATCACAGTCAATGACATACTTCTATTTTGAAGGCAAACTGCAAATTCCACTATTGTGCCTAATCCTTATTGAGGCCAGATGAAGCTAGCTGGCTGCTTATAACGTTAGCTTGGGGCAACAGTGTTAAGTAGCTGGCTAGCTATTTATTTTCATGAACTGAAGTTCAATTTCAATAGCCGAACATCAAGTGGCAACCTAGCTAATACTTACTCACAAGGATTCCTAAATCATTGCTAAGAATAATGAAAATGACTGCAGTTTCTACTGGTCATTGCTTTCAAGCTGGTTGTATTGGTGCTAGCTAGGTACCAAGCTAAAGCTAGCTACCCCAGAAGTTGCGGTCGAACAAATGATGACACATTGTTCGTGGCCGGTGTTTTCTTGTTTGCAGACTTTCATGTACAGCTTTGACAGTTCTAATGTATCTTTATTGACACGCAAAGACCCAAACGGCGTTCCATAGTATGTATGTCATGGAGATAATAGTAGTGACGCTATTACTGTGTAACTCCGGTAGGGCAACATCTGAAAACGAGCGCACTTGGTAGTGTGTACCTGTGCTCAACCAGTTGGCGAAAGCCAACATCACCCACGACTTAGAACAGTTGATTGTCAAGGGCAATGAATTCCATTATCTTGGCTTTAATGGTTTTTGCCTTTGAGCTGTCTCGCTGAAATGTTCTTACTCTTACAAATGGACCCCTCAACTTGTTGACTGCACGATCCACACAGCAGACATTGTGTGGGCTAGGTGTTACATCTGCTCCTGCCACACCCTCTACTGGTCATCCTGTGTCTCCTTGACCTGCCGCCTCTCCCCCAGTGTTCTCTCCCTCTCCCTCTCTGTGTGTTCGTGGTTGTGTGGGCAGAGACAGGTGTGCTCGAGTCAGAGCAGATTCCCACCAGCTGCAACCTGTTCCATAATCAAGACCTCTACAAAAACTTAGTCCTGCCACTTCCACACTGCCAGATCGTAATCTCTGATCAGTCAGTCTATGTTTCTAGCCGTTTGTTACTATTGAGATCCTGTTATCCTGTTGTGCCTGTTTTCCTCGCCTGACACGGTTTTCCTCTCCGCTACAGTTCTGCCCGCTCCGACTCTGGTCCCTGTCTCCAGTCCCACGTCTCCTCATCCTGCTACTCTGCCCTGGATTCCCCACTTTACTGCTCCCTTGGATTCCCCTCCAGACCTGCTTACCCTGTCCCAACCCCTCTTGCTCCAGCCTCAGCACCTGGTTTCCTGCAACCTGCCCGAACTTCCCCTGGCCTGCACTCCATCTTCCCCCTGTGTTTCAATAAATACCTTGGTTACTTCATCCCAGTCTCCTCATCTGAGTCTGCTCTTGGGATTCCTTATTCCACTCCGCGTAACACTAGGTTACGAATGCTGTGTTGCATATATAACGCAACATTTTACGTGGAGTCATTACGTCATGTACCTACGTAATATAGGTATGCACGGTAGCATTGACATCGGTTTTTAACATCGGCGTAAAACTAGACAATCGGGCCTATACAGATGTTGCCATTTTTAGCTAATATCGGCCAATCCTGATATATCGTGCATCCCTATCACAAATAGTTTCATAATTATTGTAGTTTCCAGTCAATCTAAAAAACTGGAGGCCCTTACACTTCAATGTTGTGATGCAAAAATATATTAGCAAAATGCAAGGGTTTTACCAGGTGTTGTTCATCCTGATCAGACAGGTTTTTTACATGGACGATACATTGGAGATAATGTACGATAACTACTAGAAATAATAGAACATCATGAAACATATAAGAAGCCAGGAATTGTATTTATAGCGGATTTTGAAAAGGCATTTGATAAAGTAAGGATTTTCCAATTTTGGAAATTCTCTTATAAAATGGGTAAAAATAATGTATAGCAACCCCAGGTGTAAAATAGTAAATAATGGCTACTTCTCAAAGAGTTTTGAATTGTCAAGAGGAGTTAAACAAGGGTGTCCGCTGTCACCATATCTATTCGTTATGGCCATCGAAATGCTAGCTATTAAAATCAGATCCAATAACAACATTAGAGGATTAGAAATACAAGGCTTAAAAACAAAGGTGTCCATGTATGCCAATGACTCAAGTTTTATATTAAGTCCGTAAACTAGATCCCTGCAATGTCTCATTAAAGATCTAGATAACTTTTCTGTACTCTCTGGCCTAAAACCTAATTATGACAAGTGTACAATATTACGTATTGGATCCTTAAAAAATACAACTTTTACATTACCCTGCAGTTTACCTATAAAATGGGCTGATGGTGAAGTAGACATACTCGGGATTCATCACACAAAATATATAAATAAGCTCTCCACAATGAATTTCAAAAGAAAACTTGTAAAAATAGACAAGATCCTGCAACCATGGAGAGGTAAATGCCTGTCTATTTATGGAAAAATTGCCCTGATTAACTCCTTAGTCATATCTCAGTTTACCCACTTGCTTATGGCGCTGCCTTCTCCTGATGATTCGATTTTCAAATCATATGAGCAAAAATATTTCGCTTTATCTGAGACACTAAACCAGACAACATAAAAATGTGCCTATCTATATAATGAATATAAATTGGGTGGGTTGAGATTATTAAATATAAAAGCACTAAACCTCTCCCTGAAAGCTTCACTCATTCAAAAGTTTTATTTGAACCCTAAATGGTTCTCAAGTAGATTACTAAGAAAAGCTCATCCATTGTTTAAAAATTGCCTTTTTGCCTTTGTGCAGATTGCCATGTCTCATTTTCGATTAACTGAAAATTATACTTTTTTCAAAGTATCTCTCTTTTTCAAACAAGCATTGCAGAACTGGCTACAATTTCAATGTCACCCCCCTGAAAAGATAGAACAAAAATTACAATAAAAATTATGGCTGAAATCAAATGTGCTGGTTGATAAAATACATGTATTTATGGGAAAGGGTATTTTGTTCTTAAATTATATTGTAAATTGGAATGGTAGAGTTATGTCCTTCATGGAGTTATCAGAATTGTACGGAAAGGTCTGCTCAATCCAAGAGTACAACCATTTGATTAAAGCATTGCCCCAAAAATGGAGGAGGCGGGTGGCAGCGGGAGGATGAAGGGAACTGGTCTGTCTGCCCAATATAAAGGATCAAAACTGGCAGAGGAATAAAAAATAGCATAAATAGGAAAGTATACAAGTTTCATTTGAGGACCAGGATGTTGACAACTGTGCCATACAGATTGCAAAATAGTTGTGAAGAGATTTTTGATGTACCAATTCCATGGTACAGGGTGTATGAGTTGATATATAAAACAACGTAGGATTCAATACTTTGTGCTTTTCAGCTGAAATTATTATATATAATTCTTGCACCAACAAAATGTTGAATATTTGGGACATAAAATCATTGAATCTCTGCAGATTTTGTTGTGAGGATACAGAATCAATAGACCATTTATTTTAGTATTGCTGGTCTCAGCTTCAGGAATGGCTGAAAATGCATAGCACTGATCTAAAATTGACCCTAGAAATAGTACTGTTAGGAGATCTGGAGAGACCGGGTCAGTCAATTACTAATATACTAATACTCTTAGTAAAAGTATTTATCAATCTGTAGATTCTATTAAATTAGATAGATTGAAATTGTACGTTAAACATCACAGCATAGTTGAAAGATATGTGTTGCATAGAAACCCAAAGTGGGTGGCCAGCAGAGATAGATGGGATGGGCTGAGGGAAGCTGAGGGTTGGTATGTGGAATTGGAGACAAGTGGGAGTGGAGTTGCTGTGTGAGAGATAGAATGATGGCCATAGATATAAGTAAAAAAGAAAAAAAAGTCAAAATAAAACATAATAAAAAGTACATTTGAATGACACTAAGTGGCAGTGTTTTTACAACTAATGCCGGTTTGCCTGAGGCTGATGCCGTGCAGGTGTTTGTACACTTGCATATACACACACTCTCATTCAAATAAACACATACAAGAACACACACACACATGTAATAGTGCCATGCACACAAACATATACAGTTGGCATTGCTGTTATGATTTTAGTTGTCCTTGATGTCCTTTGTTTTAAATGTATTATTTTGTTTTATTTTTAAACATTTGTTTTGCATTGTTGTTTGCTGTTTTCTTCTGTATTTTCCTTTTTTCTCTTTAGTTCATTCTCTTGGTTGTTGGTGCATTGGGGGGGTTCTTGGGGGGGGGGGGTGGAATTGTAATTGTATTTTTTATTTATTTTTCATTTATTTTTCTTCCTGGCGGGGACTGTGGGAGGGGTCTCGAATGGTTGAGGGACAGCTAATGGGAATCTGTTGAATGACTGGTATGATGTAGTTATTGAGCGGCTTCACTGTATTCAATAAATAATAATAAAAAATAAAAAAATAGTTTCATATTTAATCATATAAGTTTTACAACATTTAGAAGAGCCTAATGCATACACTTTCAGAGATACAGTTATTTAGTTATACCGTCCTTAATGATATCACAAAACAACAAGTGATTTGACATGATTATTGTTTGGAGCCCCACCAACCATTTCCCACATGCTTTATGAATAAATATTGTTTCATTATCCAGTTTTGGATGTTTGGAGTTTTGGCGGGCAGATTCTCTCTCTGTATTTTAAACTGTCAACAACAAGTGGGACACAATCATGAAGTGGAACGACATTTATTGGATATTTCAAACTTTTTTAACAAATCAAAAACTGAAAAATTGGGCGTGCAAAATTATTCAGCCCCTTTACTTTCAGTGCAGCAAACTCTCTCCAGAAGTTCAGTGAGGATCTCTGAATGATCCAATGTTGACATAAATGACTAATGATGATAAATACAATCCACCTGTGTGTAATCAAGTCTCCGTATAAATGCACCTGCACTGTGATAGTCTCAGAGGTCCGTCAAAAGCGCAGAGAGCATCATGAAGAACAAGGAACACACCAGGCAGGTCCGAGATACTGTTGTGAAGAAGTTTAAAGCCGGATTTGGATACAAAAAGATTTCCCAAGCTTTAAACATCCCAAGGAGCACTGTGCAAGCGATAATATTGAAATGGAAGGAGTATCAGACCACTGCAAATCTACCAAGACCTGGCCGTCCCTCTAAACTTTCAGCTAATACAAGGAGAAGACTGATCAGAGATGCATGATCACTCTGGATGAACTGCAGAGATCTACAGCTGAGGTGGGAGACTCTGTCCATAGGACAACAATCAGTCGTATATTGCACAAATCTGGCCTTTATGGAAGAGTGGCAAGAAGAAAGCCATTTCTTAAAGATATCCATAAAAAGTGTCGTTTAAAGTTTGCCACAAGCCACCTGGGAGACACACCAAACATGTGGAAGGTGCTCTGGTCAGATGAAACCAAAATTGAACTTTTTGGCAACAATGCAAAACGTTATGTTTGGCATAAAAGCAACACAGCTGAACACACCATCCCCACTGTCAAACATGGTGGTGGCAGCATCATGGTTTGGGCCTGCTTTTCTTCAGCAGGGACAGGGAAGATGGTTAAAATTGATGGGAAGATGGATGGAGCCAAATACAGGACCATTCTGGAAGAAAACCTGATGGAATCTGCAAAAGACCTGAGACTGGGACGGAGATTTGTCTTCCAACAAGACAATGATCCAAAACATAAAGCAAAATCTACAATGGAATGGTTCAAAAATAAACATATCCAGGTGTTAGAATGGCCAAGTCCAGACCTGAATCCAATCGAGAATCTGTGGAAAGAACTGAAAACTGCTGTTCACAAATGCTCTCCATCCAACCTCACTGAGCTCGAGCTGTTTTGCAAGGAGGAATGGGAAAAAATGTCAGTCTCTCGATGTGCAAAACTGATAGAGACATACCCCAAGTGACTTACAGCTGTAATCGCAGCAAAAGGTGGCGCTACAAAGTATTAACTTAAGGGGGCTGTATAATTTTGCACGCCCAATTTTTCAGTTTTTGATTTGTTAAAAAAGTTTGAAATATCCAATAAATGTTGTTCCACTTCATGATTGTTGATTCTTCACAAAAAAATACAGTTTTATATCTTTATGTTTGAAGCCTGAAATGTGGCAAAAGGTCGCAAAGTTCAAGGGGGCCGAATACTTTCGCAAGGCACTGTATATGTTTTGATAAGGTTTGTATCACAACTAAAGTGGCCAAATAATTTCTTAAAATTAAGCACATTAATCCGCTTTACATCGGGTGTAGATGTCACAGTCGTGTGTATAGGTGGCAGGGAAGTCAGGCGAAGGAGAATCAAAACTTGGAATGGAGTAGTTTAATAACTTAAAATACATAACTACAAAACCATGAAATACAATGAGACAAAGTGGGTACAAGGACCCCGTCGCACACCAAATACAAAACATGAATACTGAACATAAAACAATCTCTGACAAAGACATGAGGGGAAACAGAGGGTTAAATACACAACAGGTAATGAATGGGATTGAAACCAGGTGTGTAGGAAGACAAGACAAAACCAATGGAAAATTAAAAATGGATCAATGATGGCTAGAAGACCGGTGACGTCGACTGCCGAGCTTCGCCCGAACAAGGAGAGGCTTCGGCAGAAGTCGTGACAGTAGAGCTTAACTGGCATACATAAGCAGCGCGTGAGTTTCAAGTTTGAGGAAGATAATTTTCACCATAAAAATGCACCTTTATATTAAAAGCATTTTATGTATAATCGCATTTGCGGTTACTTCTGAGAATGATGTTTTCCTGCTAATGGAATATTCATGCTTATAGCCTACTGCTGTGTGTGGATTGCTGCGCTTATAATGTTAAGAAATAGCCTAATAGTTTATCAACATTTTAAGCTAAACGCTCTGATCTATTGCGTCAGGCTCATTGCTTAAAACAGTTTTTTATGCTAGTGGTTGTATTATTTTGGGATCTATCGCATCCCACAACTGTCCCAGACTATGTTTAGAATATTTATTTCTAGCACAGAATAGAATAGATCAACTTTTGTACTATGGGGGATAGTAGATTGATAAAGGCTTGTCCTTTTGTTGTTCGTTAGACCTACTCATCTTGTTGGCTGACGAAAAGTAAATGACAGTTCTTCCAATATCTTCAATATGCGCCACAAAGTTGCGTCCCCGATGTGTCAGTCTTCACTTGTAGCCTGTGAGAAAGACCCAATCACATGACGGAGAGCCATGGGTGTCAGAGGTGCTTCGGCACGCAGCCGGGAGAAGGGAATTATAATTAGTACATTTAGCCCAAGGGCAAAACGACCACTGCCCGCAAAATGCATGGATATTTTTAGAGGGCATTACGGCCACACAATGGGGATGCAGCCGGGAAATTCAAGGCATTATCAAGTGCTTGTCAAATTGTCAATGAGAGATTAGTGAACTGTGTACAGCCTGCGCAAAAAAACACAGTAGAGCTCATGCCTTTCATGCAACTTTTTTCAAAACATCATTAGAGTCCCATCATGCAGCCTTAAAATGTACTAAAATCAATACATGTACATTTGCCCAACATTTGTATCACAACTAAAGTTACATAAATAACTCTAAATTAAACATATAGTTGTACCTGTTTCTTTGGTAACCGCTCAACACAGAATAGCCATGTGCGCACTCCCTCAAATAATTTGGAGAAATATCCTTTGATTGTATTCTTCATACTATATAATAATGCCACGGAATTCTAAGCAAATCTCGTTTGAAGATGCTCCCCCAAACCCCATTTATCCACCTCAGTCACAACAGAGACAACTGAGGGGTCCCAGAATCCCTAACATACACACACAGAGATAAAACAACATAACACATTCACAAGCCACCATGTCTCTCACACATGATACCAGCAGCCCATTTCATCATAAGTCAAGCAGTCAGTGAGGGTTACATCATCTGTCCCTTGAATTGAATTGAATTGAGAGAGAGAGAGAGAGAGAGAGAGAGAGAGAGAGAGAGAGAGAGAGAGAGAGAGAGAGAGAGAGAGAGAGAGAGAGAGAGAGAGAGAGAGAGAGAGAGAGAGAGAGAGAGAGAGAGGGAGGGAGAGAGAGAGAGAGGGAGGGAGGGAGAGAGGGTGAGAGAGAGAGAGAGAGAGAGAGAGAGAGAGAGAGAGAGAGATCTGGTGTTTTGGGGGTGGTAGAGCTACTGCCTATATATCCACACAAAAACACACACAAACACACACATTAATTATTTAAGCCTCTGGATTCGACAGTTGGCAGTTATTGTCCAGGCTGCAGCTTAGCCTAAAAGCAGAAGTATGTATGGTAAACCTAGACAGTTTTGAGCACTGCTGGTGCTCTAATGTAGAGTGCACTCTGCAATGTGTCCCTCTCCACTCCACTGCTCAGAACTCCATGACCTTGAGGAGCAGAGACTGGAATGTGAGCCAGCCACTCAGGAGAGGGGACGCAGAAACTCTGCATGACACAACACAGGATGGTTCATTCCCCATGTCAGGTAATGCACCTCAGCTTCCCATGTCAGAGGCTGAGAGGCATTCCATAGCTATGGCATGGAGCCCTTTAGGTCTCGCTAGAAAAATGAGAATGGGACACTCAGGCAACAGTGACAGCGAAAGAGAGAGGGGTGCAAATAACACCCATGGAAACGCAAGCATCATTCCGCATTAAAAATGTTTTTAAAAAACACTTAAAACATTAGATATATACAATAGAAATGGTAGGTCATATCATTTACACCATTATATCGATGTTCTCTCAAATGGCCTAGTATACAAATGCGCCGTCTAATTACAAAACAAACCCGGCGCCTCTGTCTGGATGTACTTGTTTCCCTCCATATGGACCAGCATTTTTCGTTACAGGAGTTTTGTTACATTATCATTCAACAATTCCACATTTACAGACCTTTATGTATGATTGTTGACCTCTATAATATCCATTTGATGACACACACTCCGTGTCCTTAAACTTTTCCGACATAGCAAGAGATGTCACACATTTCCATGGTATGCTATCGTGTTTAACCGGGCATTACTAAACAACAACAACGGCACAAATCCCGGTAATAACATTTTAAATCGCTCACCCTTTATTCTGTAGAAGTCAGTCAGTTTTGTGGGGGAAAGAAAGAAGCCTTTTAAAATCCGTTAAAAACCGACTAAACGTATAGACTTCACGCGCGGTCCCACGAGACATTTTCTCCTCACTACAGTCCTCGTGCGCTGTGAAAAGCGCGCCATCCGGTGGTAAAGATTCGCGCTCGGGGCAACAGGTGGATTTGTTCATCCATTCCCAGGGAATTTGGACAATTTGTACCAGATTATATTATATAGTAAAACTAGTTTATAAACGGTTTATAAATCCATTACACGTTAGACATTATCAATGACTAAAAGTGCACTTGTCTATAGGCCTTTAGACTATGTTAGCTAAATGATTCCGGCAACTGTGGGCTACATACTTTGTGTTATTTTCTGGGCCAGGTATATGCCTGTGTCCCTTGGCCAAAACTGGTATACATACTGCATTACCATCAGATTTAAAATGTCAGGCACAGATCTGGCCCACACACTGTAAACCATCAAATTAGAATGGTGTGACCCCGCTCTGACCCACACATTATGGAATGATTAATTGTTGAAGGTATGGCCCAGATCTGAAACAAATTATTGTAAAACAGAAAGATGCGCCCCAGGTCTGGCCCACATACTGCACAAAGGTATGGCTGACTTCCCGCCTAGGTCCCCAGTCCAAATATGGACAAGATGCAGGCTACAATAAACCAGCTAAACCAACATTAAACCAGATAAACCAGCATTAAACCAGCTAATCCAGCATTAAAACAACTCTACTTCCCAAATTGTTTTCAGATACTCTGCTATTAAATACTGTACTTAAAAGAGAAGAGAGCAGATGAAGTCAAACCAAAAAAATCTGGTTTATTACAAGTTGCAACAGGGAACATGAAGTGTAGCCCACAAAAGCCCATAAATATTTCTAAAATAAGTAACATTGACTAGAATTGGATTAGTGCCACAAATGCTAAAAGGTGAGCATTTTAAAATGTTAGCCAGATAAACAACAACAACAAAAGCATGGACTGCTGTTATATATGGTCCATAGACAGTTTACAGGGTAAAAACATTTGGTTGAACTATCCATTTAATTACTGTTTCCCCTTCCCATGGGAAGCCCTCTGATGTTCATGGGATTCATTGTTTTTCTGTATTTAATATCCGATTTTTGCACGTTTTTGTGTGCCCAGTGTAAGTAGGGATGGGGGTCACCAGTTGGGGTCACCAGTTGGCTTCAAACGCTAAAATTATATAAAATAATTCAAAAATCTAATCTGCTATTCGGGAACATTCTATTTCAACATTTTAACAAAGCACACCATCAGTTATTCAAGTAAGAACAATTTATTAATAATAACAATCCCTGAGAAGTCTACCTGTGTGTTGAAAGGGAAGATGTGTCTATCCTCAGTGTCAAATGAACACATCCTCCCCATCTCTCCCTCCACCAGGTGGCACATACCATTCTCCACCCTAAAATATACCCCTCTCGCAGCAGTTGTCTCCGTCACTTGAGATACTTCTGTACATTTTCATTAAGTTCAATGCTTTTTAGATTCGGATAGTGGTTGGTTACCACATATATTCCAAGCTCACAAGATTGAATAGGGTAGTTAAAGAAATACTATGTGTGTTCATACTCCCAATAATTAACATAAGCCTTGTCCTGAGACAGAAGGATGTTCATTACCAAAGCGATGCAGTCGCTAATCTTAACTACTGCAGGTGTCTCCCTCATTCAAAACTTCAGAGCTGATTCCAGTATCTTCCGTTTAAAGAATGGCCACATGCACACGCCATTCATCACCGACTCCACCTCCACATCTCCACATCTCCATTTTCATTTCTCTTCATAAATTCAACAACTTTGTAAAGGGCTTTTGGGGAAAATTATGAATAAATGTTTAAAGATAATCCTAATTCTACAATACTCTACCCCAGGGATTCGCAAACTTTTTCGGCCCACGACCCCATTTTGATATATAAAAATTCTCGCGACCCCAACCATATGAAAACAAATATGTAATTAACAGCCAATGTTTACTTTTTTATTTGGGGCTATGGCAGGCAATTGAAAAACAGTCTAAAAGTATTTCTGATTGTCTTCACAACTCACCATCACATCATTTTAATGTGGAGCTATGACAGTCCATTGAAAATTAGTCTGACATAATTAATGTATCTTATCTCACCACCGTTTATGAGATGGGTGTGGCTTGACGCATGTCGTGTCCAAGCTCCTCAAAGTCAAGGGGCGTGGTCAACAGTGCGCACCTCATCTCTGCTGTCACATCCAACCTGGATCGATATTTGGTTAGCTTCACACAGGCAACTGGTAGCCTACCATGAGTTTTATGGTGCTTTCAAGGCAACTGGGAACTCTTAAAAATACGACGTCAAATCATGACGTCAGTGATCTTTAGGTCGGAAATCGGAGCTCAAGAAATAGGTCCGAATTCCCG
Organism: Oncorhynchus clarkii lewisi; assembly: GCF_045791955.1. Lineage (NCBI taxonomy): Eukaryota > Metazoa > Chordata > Actinopteri > Salmoniformes > Salmonidae > Oncorhynchus > Oncorhynchus clarkii. The sequence continues at coordinate 38,646,313 of NC_092173.1, read as the reverse complement.
AGTTGGAATTCGGAGTTGGATGACTATTCAAAACTATTTTTCCCAGTCGGAGCTCGTTTCTTTACAAGTTCCCAGTTTTCTTGAACGCATTAAACACGGAAGTCGGAGTTGTCAGAGTTCCCAGTTCCCCGCAGGGTTTATTCCCTTTGAGTCAGGAACCAAAACTCTGACCCAAAGTGCTCTTTCAAGCATTGGAGGTGAGCAGTCATCACTATTTTTGGACACTTACTGATGCTGTTTTCTGTTATTTTCTTTTCCTTACACAGAAAGTCAACCAAGTCTGTTTTTTTTTACATCCATTGTGAATTACAACATTTGAGAATTGAGCGATGTAGATGTGGTTTGATGTAGTTTACAATTGAAGTTACATACTGCAGTATATCTCAGAGTTCTGTGCTCAGCTCTTTTGCTGCCAGTTTCTCTCTTCCATATGGCAGAGGGAGATACATTCATAACAAGAGTGCAGAGGAATGCCCGCCGTCCCACCATAGATGGAGCCCTATCTGTGCAAAAGCCATCATTCGATGCCATATGGAATCTGTTGTTCGTCAAAATAGCCACGCAGCACACTGAACATCCCCTATGCCGTTTCATACTCGGGAATCGTGAGACAGAACAATATGTCCTCATGACTAGAATCCCCCGACAAAAGTCAATTCATGGTCATCTCGGCCTTCACAGCTATTGTCCATTTGGAGAGCATAAGCTGGGGAGTTTTTGAGTCATTCAGTCAGAGCATACATTCTTCGTTTAACAGTGTTATCTGACAAAGGTATTGTTGTGAGTTTCTGTCCCTCTGCCTCCCCACACATTGTTTTCACCATATCAATTGCGGACAGTAATATCAAAGTCTCTTCAATAGTGGGTGGTTTTATAGTGTTGCAGGCTTAGCCATTCACTGTGGGAATTATTCAAGTGCAACGGTCAAGTGCGGCCCTTTCCCATGATCTATGGGCGCTCTCCGGTTGAATCTAATCTTTTAGATTTTAATAATTTTTGAAAGGTTTTTACGGTTAACCACATTACAATAATTTTGAGATACAAAGACGATATTATAATACATATATTTTTTTGTATATATTTTCTTTTCTTAGGGATTTTGGAAATTCTCCCACAACCCCATTTTCACATTGGGCGACCCAAATGGGTTGCGACCCCTAGATTGGGAACCGCTGCTCTAGCCTGTGACACTTTTCTACTTCCTGTGAGGGAGAGGAACAACATCAACATTGCGTTGATATGGTAACTTCACCTATTTTTGCACATTTTCATTAAATTCAATGCTTTTAATTAACTTGACATCCTCACAAACATGGGTTAGGCCATGAATGTTGTAAACCACATACTGGAGGACCATACAATTGACTAAAGTGCTGCACAAATGAGAGAATGAAAATGGCAACATAGACATCTCCTTGGATGCATTTATCCCAACCTGAATACCCAGTGTGGGACTTAATCGTCTTGATGATAACTCTAGCTGGAGTATCACAGGTAACAGAGGTGACAATTAGAGAGAACTGTTTACCTTTGATGACAAACCCCTTTGCAACTCATTAACTAGATCTCTCTGTAAGGACCGGCGCTGGGAGAGGAGAAGCAAGTACAGGGTGTGAACATTTAATGGATAACAGACAAGAAACTAACAAGGACAGCGTCTGGACAGGGGAAAACGTAACGACATCAATGCAAGGGGAACAAACTGAGGAACAGACAGATAAAGAAGGGGAAATCAACAAAGTGAAGGAGTCCAGGTGAGTCCAATGAGTCGGATGCAGTCGAAACGCGTATCTATCTGGGACTTTAGACCAGGTTTTTTAACACATCCTCCCCATCTCTCCCTCCACCAGCTGGCACTGAAACATGAGTGAGGTATTGCTTCCCACCAGGAGAAGAAGAGCGTCAGATGAATCCTTGGGTTTTCTTGTGGTGGTGTCTGCTGGGGCCAGGGTCTTGCATGGTCTTCAGGAATCTGGTGGACAACGGGCCTCCCGAATGGCGCAGTGGTCTAAGGCTCTGCATCGCAGTGCTAGCTGTGACACTAGAGATTCTGGTTTCGAGTCCAGGCTCTGTCGCAGCCTGCTGCGACCGGGAGACCCATGTGGCGGCGCACAATTGTCTCATCGTCGTCCGGGTTAGCGACTCCTGTGGCAGGTCGAGCGCAGTGCATGCTGACATGGTCACTAGGTGTATGGTGTTTCCTCTGACACATTGGTGCGGCTGGCTTAAGGGTTAAGTGGGCATTGTGTCAAGAAGCAGTGCGGCTTGGTTGGGTTGTGTTATGGAGGAAGTACGGCTCTCGACCTTTGCCTCTCCCGAGTCTGTACGGAGATGCAGCGATGAGACAAAACTGTACTAACAATTGGATACCATGAAATTGGGGAGAAAAAGGGGTAAACATATTTTTTTTTAAAGGAGTCTGGTGGACTAGAGGTGGACAAGAGCAAAGCAACTGTTGAGGTTGCCTATTGACTATGATATGCATATAGCCTATTGACTATGATATGCATATAGCCTATTGACTATAATGATATGCATATAGCCTATTGACTATAATGATATGCATATAGCCTATTGACTATAATGATATGCATATAGCCTATTAGACAAACCAACAGAATATGTAAAATGACAAATAACGTTCTCCAAACTATAATAGGTTGTAGGCTACCCTGAATTTATCCAAGTTAATGATAATGAAAAGACTTCAACTCAATTAGTTATGGGCTGGACGTTGGCTCTCTGTAGGGTGCTTATCACACCACTGCATAACACCCAGCAGATGGTGCTAAATCCTTATTCTTGTGGTTCTCAGTTCTCTGTTTTTGCCAGAAAATGCGGAAGTGAAATAATGGAATTTGATGCCATTCCGGAGGACAGGAATAGGCAACATGAATTTATATATTACAATACAATAAAATTAATAGGAAATTAAATAGACAAGCGGAATATATCGCTCAATCAAATCATCACGACAGCCGTGTTGAGATGGAGAGCCGTCGCACAGTAACACGAAGGTCGATAAATCAACACACCAGGTGAGAGATGAGCTGCATTTGCTTTGTTGACAACGTAACAAAGTATCAACATTGTATCAGAGTTGCATTTTGTTGCTGAAACCAAAAGAGCAGTAACAATGCATTTAATTTCTTACTTCTCCCGACACCACTCCTCCTAATCTCCACTGCCAATTCGTAATTCTATCCATGGTCATGTATATTGCCTTGCAGATTGATCAAATTATATCTATTTCGGAAAGCGCCACACGCCTGTAGCCTAGGTGTGGTGCATCCGATGGTGGGCTCGAGGGCGTTTTGTGTCAACAAACGAAAAGTTCCACATCATCGCGCTCGGATTCTTCCACGGAGGCAGAGGGACTGAAGGTGGGACGCCCCCATGGCCCACGCCCGCTTCCCGGGAAGGATTGCAAACGTGGCTGCTAACCTGACTTCCCCGGTGCTGGGTCGACCACTGTGCTCTAATGGGACGCCCTGGATCCTCTATCTGTTCGAGCAATGCGTGGATAATGTGTGGGAATACTGGAGCGTAGTCATCGGGCTGATCTCAATGTTCTGTTTCTTGCTGTCTACTCTACCGTAAGTTTCAATATTCTGTTTCTTGCTGTCTACTCTACCGTAAGTTTCAATGTTCTGTTTCTTGCTGTCTACTCTACCGTAAGTTTCAATGTTCTGTTTCTTGCTGTCTACCGTAAGTTTTCCACTGCTGCAGTGGGAAGGCGTTATATAGGGAAAAAGTATATTGTCTTTACAATACTAATTCAAATAAATTATCACAGATGTTGTGATCAACGTTTCTCTGACCTCCAATGACAGATGAATTAGCCCATTATTGATGTATTACCATAGCAATGAGAGAGAGTCTGTGTGGCTCTGCAAAACCAGTTTATGAGACCTCTAATCCAAGAGATCTAATCCAAGTATCTGTTTACATGCCACATCACTCTCCTTTTCTTACCCCTTCTCTGCCTCCATTTAATATCTTGTTGGCTCTCCCCCCCCCCCCAGACAAATCTATGAGGCTTATCGCAATGGTAAAGTGGAGGAGGCCATGTCGTTTGGCTTTCTGCTCTTCCTCTTCAGTGGGGACCTCAGCAGTCTAATAGGCTGCGTCCTGACCAGCCAGCTGCCCATCCAGGTATCTAACAAAAGGCACAACTTCAACTTGGTCTTATCTGCAAAGTATGAGTATGGGCAGAGGCATAAGGGAATTATTGGTTTGATTACTATATCACTTTCTGCCCAGGCATGCCCTGATGCATTGTATAGCTGCTGCATTGAATAGCTGCTGCATTGAAGCACAATGGAGTTGGTGTCACTGCATTTACATTCTATCCCAAAGGCATGTTTTCCTTTTAACTTTTCCCTGACCCTTGCCTATATGCTTACCAGCAGAGGGTGCCACTGTCAATCAAATGTTATTGTTCTCTCTTTCTCTGTCTCTCTCAATTCAATTCAAGGGGCTTTATTGGCATGGGAAACATGTGTTAACATTGCCAAAGCAAGTGAGGTAGATAATTTTTATTGTTTATTTCACTTTTGTATATTAACAGTAAACATTACACATACAGAAGTTTCAAAACAATAAAGACATTACAAATGTCAAATTATATAGTGGGGCAAAACAAGTATTTAGTCAGCCACCAATTGTGCAAGTTCTCCTACTTAAAAAGATGAGAGTCCTGTAATTTTCATCATAGGTACACTTCAATTATGACAGACAAAATGAGAAAAAAAATCCAGAAAATCACATTGTAGGATTTTTAATGAATTTATTTGCAAATTATGGTGGAAAATAAGTATTTGGTCACCTACAAACAAGCAAGATTTCTGGCTCTCACAGACCTGTAACTTCTTCTTTAAGAGGCTCCTCTGTCCTCAACTCGTTACCTGTATTAATGGCACCTGTTTGAACTTGTTATCAGTATAAAAGACACCTGTCCACAACCTCAAACAGTTACACTCCAAACTCCACTATGGCCAAGACCAAAGAGCTGTCAAAGGACACCAGAAACAAAATTGTAGACCTGCACCAGGCTGGGAAGACTGAATCTGCAATAGGTAAGCAGCTTGGTTTGAAGAAATCAACTGTGGGAGCAATTATTAGGAAATGGAAGACATACAAGACCACTGATAATCTCCCTCGATCTGGGGCTCCACGCAAGATCTCACCCCGTGGGGTCAAAATGATCACAAGAACGGTGAGCAAAAATCCCAGAACCACACGGGGGGACCTAGTGAATGACCTGCAGAGAGCTGGGACCAAAGTAACAAAGCCTACCATCAGTAACACACTACACCGCCAGGGACTCAAATCCTGCAGTGCCAGACGTGTCCCCCTGCTTAAGCCAGTACATGTCCAAGCCCATCTGAAGTTTGATAGAGAGCATTTGGATGATCCAGAAGAAGATTGGAAGAATGTCATATGGTCAGATGAAACCAAAATAAAACTTTTTGGTTAAAACTCAACTCATTGTGTTTGGAGGACAAAGAATGCTGAGTTGCATCCAAAGAACACCATACCTACTGTGAAGCATGGGGGTGGAAACATCATGCTTTGGGGCTGTTTTTCTGCAAAGGGACCAGGACGACTGATCCGTGTAAAGGAAAGAATGAATGGGGCCATGTATCGTGAGATTTTGAGTGAAAACCTCCTTCCATCAGCAAGGGCATTGAAGATGAAATGTGGCTGGGTCTTTCAGCATGACAATGATCCCAAACACACCGCCCGGGCAACGAAGGAATGGCTTCGTAAGAAGCATTTCAAGGTCCTGGAGTGCCCTAGCCAGTCTCCAGATCTCAATCCCATAGAAAATCTTTGGAGGGAGTTGAAAGTCCGTGTTGCCCAGCAACAGCCCCAAAACATCACTGCTCTAGAGGAGATCTGCATGGAGGAATGGGCCAAAATACCAGCAACAGTGTGTGAAAACCTTGTGAAGATTTACAGAAAACGTTTGACCTCTGTCATTGCCAACAAAGGGTATTTAACAAAGTATTGAGACCAAATACTTATTTTCCACCATAATTTGCAAATAAATTCATTAAAAATCCTACAATGTGATTTTCTGGATTTTTTTCCTCATTTTGTCTGTCATAGTTGAAGTGTACCTATGATGAAATACAGGCCTCTCTCGTATTTTTAAGTGGGAGAACTTGCACAATTGGTGGCTGACTAAATACTTTTTTGCCCCACTGTATATACAGTGTTGTAACAATGTACAAATGGTTAAGGAAAATAAATAAGCATAAATATGGGTTGTATTTACAATGGTGTTTGTTCTTCACTGGTTGCCCTTTTCTTGTGGCAACAGGTCACAAATCTTGCTGCTGTGATGGCACACTGTGGAATTTCACCCAGTAGATATGGGAGTTTATCAAAATTGGATTTGTTTTCGAATTCTTTGTGGATCTGTGTAATCTGAGGGAAATATGTCTCTAATATGGTCATACATTGGGCAGGATGTTAGAAAGTGGAGCTCAGTTTCCACCTCATTTCTCTCTCTCTCAGATTGTGACAGTAGTGTTCTACATCTTCACTGATCTCCTGCTCATCTCCCAGTTCCTCTACTACAAGATAAAGAACAACTCATCTAAAAGTAAGGCCTGCCGGATCACAATATTACACTGTCCGCCCAATAAGGAAACACAATAGAATGCCATGGTTGTGTATGTGTGAGAATCAGCATTGCTCCTTGCATTGTAGTGAGAGTGCTGTAGGTTCATATTTCCATTGTAAGTGTAATTCTGAGGGTGCAGTCTGTGTACTCACATTCTGTGTTACATGTATACCTTTGTGACAATGCTAACAGCTATGCCAAGTTATCCATGCCTAATGTGTGTGTGTGTGTGTGTGTGTGTGTATGTGTGTGTGTGTGTGTGTGTGTGTGTGTGTGTGTGTGTTTTCAAGTAAAATAGTTCCCACTAAAAGTTGATGACTGACAAATTCTCACATTGTAAAGCTCCTTTGTCAGTCCAGTTTGCAGCTGAGGGCTGTAAAACAAAAGGAAGACATATTGGATTACTTAACAGTACAAGTGCGTGTGTTTGTGTGTGGCTATGTGGGTCAATTAAAACCGAGAGAGGGAGGTCCTTCCCCACTTTCTCCATAACTCCGGTATCTAACAGGTATTTGCATTTATTATGGATCCCCATTAGTTCCTGCCAAGGCAGCAGCTACTCTTCCTGGGGTCCAGCATATATTAAGGCAGTAGTATACATTATGATAAACATTTAAAATACATTTTAGAACAGATTTCACAATACATTAAGTGTGTGCCCTCCGGCCCCTACACTACTACAACACACAATCCAGTGTATAGTGTGTGAATAGTGTGTATGTTATGTGTGTTTGTGTGTGTATGTTATGTGTGTTTGTACCTGTGTGTATAGTAGTGTGTATGTTATGTGTGTTTGTACCTGTGTGTATAGTAGTGTGTATGTTATGTGTGTTTGTACCTGTGTGTATAGTAGTGTGTATGTTATGTGTGTTTGTACCTGTGTGTATAGTAGTGTGTATGTTATGTGTGTTTGTACCTGTGTGTATAGTAGTGTGTATGTTATGTGTGTTTGTACCTGTGTGTATAGTAGTGTGTATGTTATGTGTGTTTGTACCTGTGTGTATAGTAGTGTGTATGTTATGTGTGTTTGTACCTGTGTGTATAGTAGTGTGTATGTTATGTGTGTTTGTACCTGTGTGTATAGTAGTGTGTATGTTATGTGTGTTTGTACCTGTGTGTATAGTAGTGTGTATGTTATGTGTGTTTGTACCTGTGTGTGTGACTTTTCCCAGTCCTCGCTTTTCCATAAGGTGTATTTGTATCGTTTAAAATATATATTTTACTGCTTTTTTAAAATATTTTATTAAACCTTTTTTTTACCAGGTAAGTTGACTGAGGACACATTCTCATTTACAGCAATGACCTGGGGAATAGTTACAGGGAAGAGGAGTGCGTGCTGCGTGAGTTACTTGATGTGGAATAGAGTTCCGTGTAGTCAATCTCTCCTCTACATTGAGCTATGAGAGATTGACATGCATATTATTAATGTTAGCTCTGTGTACATTTAAGGGCCAGCCGTGCTGCCTTGTTCTGGGCCAGTTGTAATTTGACCAAGTCCCTCTTTATTGCAACAAAACTGTGGCCTGTAGGACCTGACTTCTTGATATTGTTGTTAAGAAGGTAGAGCTGCGCTTTATTATGGACAGACCTCTCCCCATCTTAGCTAATGTTGCATCAATGTGTTTTAACCATGACAATTTACAATCCATTTCCACATTATTCATTACAAGATTCAGCTGAGGCTTAGGGTTTAGTGAGTGATTTGTTCAAAATAAAATTATTTTAGTTTTTGAAATATTTAGGACCAGCTTATTTATTGCCACCCATTCTGAAACTGACTGCAGCTCTTTGTTAAGTGGTGCAGTGATTTCACTCGCTGTAGTATCTGACGTGTATAGTGTCGAGTCATTCGCATACATAGACACACAGGCTTTACTCAGAGTCATGTCATTAATAAAGATTGAAAAAAGTAAGGGGCCTAGACAGCTGCCCTGGGGAATTCCTGATTCTACCTGGATTATGTTGGAAAGGCTACCATTAAAGATTAAAGAAAAACCCTCTGTGTTCTGTTAGACGGGTAACTCTCAATTCACAATATAGTAGGAGTCGTAAAGCCATTACATCCTAAGTTTTTCCAGCAGCATACTATGATTGATAATGTCAAAAGCTGCACTGAAGACAAACAAAACGGCTCCCAAAATATTTGTATTATCAATTTCTCTCAGCCAATCATCCGTCATTTGTATAAGTGCCATGCATGTTGAATGCCCTTCACTATAAGCGTGCTGAAAGTCTGTTGTTAATTTATTTACTGTAAAATAGCATTGTATCCAGTCAAACACAATTTTTTCCAAAAGTTTACCAAGGGTTGGTAACAGGCTGATTGGTCGGCTATTCTTGGGTAGAGGAACGACTTTTGCTTCCCTCCAGGCCTGAGGGTGCACACTTTTTTGTAAGCTTAGATTGAAGAGATGGCAAATAGGATTGTCAATATTGTCTATCATCCTCAGTAATTTTCCATCCAAGTTGTCCGACGCGGGTGGCTTGTCATTGTTGATATACAACAATATTTTTTCATATTTTCCACACTCACTTTACAGAATTCTAAATTACAATGCTTGTATTTCATAACTTGGTCAGATATACTTGTATGTGTAGATTCAGCGTTTGCTGCTGGCATGTCATGCCTTAATTTGCTAATCTTGCCAATTAAAAAAATAATTAAAGTAGTTGGCAATATTTGTGGGTTTTACAGTGAATGAGCCATCTGATTCAATGAATGATGGAGCTTTTTGCCTTTTGTACAACATTTTTATTTAAGGTGCTCCAAAGCTTTTTACTATACTTCTTCATATAATTTATCTTTGTTTCATAGTATAGCTTTTTTTTTTTTTTATTGTTCTGTTTAGTCACTTGATTTCTCAATTTGCAGTAGTTTTGTCAATCAGTTATGCAGTCAGACTTATTTGTCATTCGTTTTGCCTCATCCCCCTCAACCATAACATTTTTCAAATCCTCATCAATCCTTTGGGATGTAACAGTTTTTATAGTGCTATAGTTACTAGTAACTGGTGTACGCCATTTCTTAAATATTTCAAGTGCGGCGTCTGGTTGCTCCTCATTACACACCACAGACCAGAAAATATTATTTACATCATCAACATAGGAATTACTACAAAACCTCTTGTAGGACCTCTTATACACACAATATTTGGTCCAGCCTTTGGAACTTTGGTTTTCCTAGCTATGGATACCATATTGTGATCAGATGGATTTGGAAACTGCTTTACAGCAGATTTCTGCAGCATTAGTAAAGACGTAATAAATACATGTGGATTTCATTCCTGTGCTGTTCGTAAACACGCTGGTAGGTTGACTTATAACGAATACTGACTGTTAGCACTTGGTGGTCTATAGCAGCTTCCTACAAGAATGGGGTTTAGGTGAGGCAGATGAACCTGTAGCCATATTACTTCAACATTACTTGACATGAGATCCTCTCTAAGCTTTACTAGAATGTGGCTCTGAATATAGACCACAACACCACCGTTGGCATTTCTGTATTTTCTGTAGATGTTATAACCATGTATTGCAACCACTGTATCATCAAAGGTATTATCTAAGTGAGTTTCAGAGATGGTCAGTATATATGAGTGTCAATTGTTAATAGCAAGTTATCGATTTCATGAAACTTGTTCCTTATTGTTATTGTTGCTCCTTAATTATTTGTTAAATTTGAATTTTATTTAGATTTTTTTTCCTTAAATATATTGTTGGTTAAGAGCTTGTAAGTAAGCATTTCACTGTAAGGTCTACCTGTTGTATTCGGCGCATGTGACAAATTAAATTTGATTTGATTTGTTCCTTAGGCTATATACACTACATGACCAAAGTATGTGGACACCTGTTCATCAAACATCTCATTCGAAAATGATGGGTATTAATATGGAGTTGGTCCGCCCTTTGCTGCTATAACAGCCTCCATTCCTCTGGGAAGGCTTTCCACTAGATGTTGGAACATTTCTGCAGGAACTTGCTTCCATTCAGCCATGAGTATTAGTGAGGTCAGGTATTCATGTTGGGCGATTAGGCCTGGCTCGCAGTCGGCGTTCCAATTCATCCCAAAGGTGTTTGATGGGGTTGAGGTCAGGGCTCTGTGCAGGCCAGTCAAGCTCTGTTGCCACAAAGTTGGAAGCACAGAATCATCTAGAATGTCAAACTGAATGTATGCTGTAGCCTTAAGATTTCCCTTCACTGGAACTAAGGGGCCTAGCCCAAACCATAAAAAACAACTCCAGACCATTATTCCTCCTCCACCAAACTTTACAGGGGGCACTATGCATTCAGGCAGGTAGAGTTGTCCTGGCATCCGCCAAACCCAGACTTGTCCGTGAGTCATCACTCCAGAGAACGCGTTTCCACTGCTCCAGAGTCCAATGGCGGCGGGCTTAACACCACTCTAGACGATGCTTGGCATTGCGTATGGTGATCTAAGACTTGTGTGCGGCTGCTCGGCCATGGAAAACAATTTCATGAAGCTCCCGATGAACAGTTTTTGTGCTTATGTTGCTTCCAGAGGCAGTTTGGAACTCGGTAGTGAGCGTTGCAACCGAAGACAGACAATTTTCTGCGCTATGCGCTTCAGAATTCGGCGGTCCTGTTCTGTGAGCTTGTGTGGACTACCACTTTGCGGCTGAGCTGTTGTTGCTCCTGGACTTTTCCACTTCACAACAACAGCACTTACAGTTGACTGGGGCAGCTCTAGCAGGGCAGACATTTGACGAACAGACTTGTAGGAATGGTGGCATCCTATGACTGTGCCACGTTGACAGTCACTGAGCTCTTCAGTAAGGCCATTCTACTGCCAATGTTTGTCTATGGCAAGTGCATGGCGGTGTGCTCGATTTTATACACCTGTCAGCAACGGGTGTGGCTGAAATAGCCAAATCCACTCATTTGAAGGGGTGTCCAAATACTTGTACGTTAATGTGGGCTATTTTTTAGCACCTTTCTGAGATGCTTGATTGTTTTACATGATCGGCTTATCAGAAGTTGACATGCCAGTGATATTTACAGTATGTTGGAGCTGATAGTACAGAATGAGCTGCACACAGTGGACTTCCTACTAGGACACACGCCTCAGTGGTAACAGTATAACTCTGGTTCATAGACATATGATTACTGCATACAATAGCTATAGGATCGACAGAGGCGTTCAGGGGACTTAGAGGGACATAAATTAGGTTACATACACTAGGACTTCCAACGCTCCTGGGACATTGTACATTTTGTTCTACAGCACTACAACAACTCAGTGACACAATGGTAGTGATTATCTGAGCAGGGCTTGGGTCATTGATAAGTCATTTTCTCAACGCAGCCTTGAAATGCGTGGACAGAGTCCAGGAGCCAAGATTAAATGGATGGACTGTCATTCTTGTAGAGCATCTTATCTATATAAGTTATGCCAACAGAGTTACAGTAGTCTTTTAGCCAGATGTATAATGCCAGTAGCCTGCTGAATCTCTCACAGCCGTGACCCAATGATGGTACCGGGCCTGAAATAATTGGCCGCTTTTTGGAAACTTTAAGAAGCTAGAATTAGTTATTTTAAAATACATTTTCAGCATTCCCGGTTAGCCCTGCTAATGTCATTTGACCCCACATGGACTACCACAGCGTCAGGCCCCGGCATTTGTCATAGAATGGTGGGAAGCAGCGTTGTAATGTCCTGTACTCGTGTTACCCTAGAGCACAAGGTTTTTACCCTGAGAACCGAGATGTTTCTTACCATAGAGGTGCTGATGACGACAGCTGGTGCATAGGCTGAGTAGGTGCGGCCGCTCTTAAGCCTCGAGCGGCCTCGCATACCCCCCGAGGATCGATGGGCGGTGAGGCCATGATGGACCTACCCAGCTGTAGAATCAATCATGGCTGATGGAGGGTTGGAGTCTCAGACACCCTCACGGTCCGATGAGGGGGAGCTCTGAAGATCTGAAACCGAGTTAGAAACCACAGGAGAAGGAAACTGAACAGAGGGCGAAGGCGAAGGCACCTTCGAATCCGATCATGAAGCAGAAGCCCCCAGGGATGAAGGTGCCGGAACCTCTGGATCCAGGGCGAAGAAACTGTTTGAAGTCTGTGTCCAGTCCTGGCTTTCCATCACCAATGAGGGCCCCATTGCCAGATGCCTCTGCTTTCGACTTCCACAGTGAGTGACGTATCTTTATGGCTGGTTGATAAGATCAAGAACAGGAACATCCACCAAGTCATCCAGAAGCAGCTTACTGACTCCATTTTCCAGGGAAGAGGCAGACACCTTCGGTGAGGGATCCCTGCCGAGAAACGTCCAGTTGGCTGTGGAGAGCCGTCATGGCGGAGACACTTCCACCAGGCCAGAGTGGCGTCCGGCTACTGGAGTAGAGGAGAAAGAAAAAGTAGGCAGGTGTGGATTCCACAGTAGCTGGTGTAGGATTCCCCAGTAGCGTGTGTAGGACTCCCCAGTAGCGTGTGTAGGACTCCCCAGTAGCGTGTGTAGGACTCCCCAGTAGCGTGTGTAGGACTCCCCAGTATCGTGTGTAGGACTCCCCAGTAGCGTGTGTAGGACTCCCCAGTAGCGTGTGTAGGACTCCCCAGTAGCGTGTGTAGGACTCCCCAGTAGCGTGTGTAGGACTCCCCAGTAGCGTGTGTAGGACTCCCCAGTAGCGTGTGTAGGACTCCCCAGTAGCGTGTGTAGGACTCCCCAGTAGCGTGTGTAGGACTCCCCAGTAGCGTGTGTAGGACTCCCCAGTAGCGTGTGTAGGACTCCCCAGTAGCGTGTGTAGGACTCCCCAGTAGCTGGTGTAGGATTCCCCAGTAGCTGGTGTAGGATTCCCCAGTAGCTGGTGTAGGACTCCCCAGTAGCGTGTGTAGGACTCCCCAGTAGCGTGTGTAGGACTCCCCAGTAGCGTGTGTAGGACTCCCCAGTAGCTGGTGTAGGACTCCCCAGTAGCTGGTGTAGGACTCCCCAGTAGCTGGTGTAGGACTCCCCAGTAGCTGGTGTAGGATTCCCCGGTAGCTGGTGTAGGACTCCCCGGTAGCTGGTGTAGGACTCCCCGGTAGCTGGTGTAGGACTCCCCAGTAGCGTGTGTAGGACTCCCCAGTAGCTGGTGTAGGATTCCCCAGTAGCTGGTGTAGGATTCCCCAGTAGCTGGTGTAGGACTCCCCAGTAGCTGGTGTAGGACTCCCCAGTAGCGTGTGTAGGACTCCCCAGTAGCGTGTGTAGGACTCCCCAGTAGCTGGTGTAGGACTCCCCAGTAGCTGGTGTAGGACTCCCCAGTAGCGTGTGTAGGACTCCCCGGTAGCGTGTGTAGGACTCCCCGGTAGCGTGTGCAGGACTCCCCGGTAGCGTGTGCAGGACTCCCCGGTAGCGTGTGTAGGACTCCCCGGTAGCGTGTGTAGGACTCCCCGGTAGCGTGTGTAGGACTCCCCGGTAGCGTGTGTAGGACTCCCCGGTAGCGTGTGTAGGACTCCCCGGTAGCGTGTGTAGGACTCCCCGGTAGCGTGTGTAGGACTCCCCAGTAGCTGGTGTAGGACTCCCCAGTAGCGTGTGTAGGACTCCCCAGTAGCGTGTGTAGGACTCCCCAGTAGCTGATGCAGGACTCCCCAGTTGCTGATGTAGGATTCCCCAGTAGTGTGTGTAGGACTCCCCGGTAGCTGGTGTAAATTCACTACTTGTTTGCTAAGAATAGCCACTTTCCCCTGTAGTCCTCTGCAAACAAACAGTTAAAAGTCCGGGCAGTCCACTTTGTCCTTGAATAGAGCTAAATAAACACAGCTCCAGCAGGGTTGAAAACGTTCAATAGCGACTTCCATTTGAGACTGTCAGACAGCTAGGCGAGCTGGGCTTCTATGTCTCTGTCCTTATAAGGATTTTTCAACTAAGTGAACAAGAGCACACTCCCCCTTTAAATCCTCTCACAGCGGTGAGCACGCAAGCAGTGTCTCTGCATGTACTGTTGGTAGCAGCATCGGCTAACGTTGGTAGCTATACAACACAGTTCCAGTATAGATTGCAGGCTAACGTTGGTAGCTATACAACACAGTTCCAGTATAGTGTCATGACGTTGGCCTGTGGGTAAGGTTTATGACCCCCCATGAATACCTTTCTCTATTTCCTCTCTCTTGACTCTACAGAAGGACTCTTGAATAGCCTTTAAACATGTTAAACATAGAGAGTCTGAACAGAAATGGGTTGTAAAACTATGAAACACACCCTTCTCTCCCTCCACTATATAAGCCCTTTACGAAAATATAACTTTCTGTTTCGATGACATTAGGGCGACTGTCCTATGTTGAAAGTGTTCAGATTATAAACTGTTCCGAGGACGTGAGGACGACGGTCCCACGTTAAAAGGACTAACATGTCAACTACAGAACTAAGCCAACCTCAGCGTGAGCTTTGGCTGTGAATGGTATGAACTTTGAACTATTATTCACTCCAGAAGTGATACCTCCTAGCCGTTGAGTTAGCAGCGGCCACTGTAAACATGGGCTAGGAAATGACAAAGAACCTGCACTAACAAACAATACGATACTACAAAGTATTCCGTTTACAACCAGAGACACCTTTCAAAGGACAAGGAAGATCTCTGTTGGGCAACACGGCCTTCTATCTACCACCAACCTATTGAAGCGCAGCTCAGAGTAAATATTTATTGCATTTTCCTTTTCCAAATGGACGGTTATTTAGAATGCATAAGATACTGTATTTACGATAGCACAGCATCTCCCTTTGTTACTCAAGTCTTCAAGTCTTCCTTCTCTTTCACTCAACCCCCCCCTTTGTGTAACCAGACGTGTATCTGTTCCATCCACCAGGGATGTTTAATTTATGACATAATTTGTAATCAATGTGTGATCCATTCGATATATAAGATTCTGTGTGATTTGTTGGATATTTAGTTAATAAATAATTAAACCCAATTTTGTATTGCTGATTAAACTTGTTAGCCAGGGTTCGTGAAGATTTACAACTTTCAGATGAGACTAAACAAGGTGATGATTAAGTATTGACGTAAAAGATTACCAGGTCTTTAAGAGTTTATTCAGAAGATAACAGCTCTAGAAACATTATTTCGTGGTGCCTCGACTTTCTAGTTAATTACAATTACATGATTAGTTTAATCAAGTAATATTAATTACAGAGAAAGGATTTTATAGAATAGCATGTCATATCACTTAATCCGGCATAGCCAAAGACACGGCAACAGGTTGCAGGCTAACGTTGGTAGTTATACAACACAGTTCCAGTATAGATTTCTGGCTAACGTTGGTAGCTATACAACACAGTTCCAGTACAGATTGTAGGCTAACGTTGGTAGCTATACAACACAGTTCCAGTATAGATTGCAGGCTAACGTTGGTAGCTATACAACACAATTCCAGTATAGATTGTAGGCTAACGTTGGTAGCTATACAACACAGTTCCAGTATAGATTGCAGGCTAACGTTGGTAGCTATACAACACAGTTCCAGTACAGATTGCAGGGAAGAAAGTGTGTCTGAAATCGGTCACCTCTACAATACAAATACCTAGGTGTCTGGTTAGACTGTAAACTCACCTTCCAGACCCACATCAAACATCTTCAATCTAAAGTTAAATCTAGAATTGGCTTCCTATTTTGCAACAAAGCATCCTTCACTCATGCTGCCAAACATACCCTTGTAAAACTGACCATCCTATCAATCTTCGACTTCGGCGATGTCATTTACAAAATAGCCTCCAATACCCTACTCAACAAATTGGATGCAGTCTATCACAGTGCCATCTGTTTTGTCACCAAAGCCCCATATACTACCCACCATTGCCACCTGTACACTCTCGTTGGCTGGCCCTCGCTTCATACTCGTCGCCAAACCCACTGGCTCCATGTCATCTACAAGACCCTGCTAGGTAAAGTCCCCCCTTATCTCAGCTCGCTGGCCACCATAGCATCACCCACCTGTAGCACGCGCTCCAGCAGGTATATCTCTCTGGTCACCCCCAAAACCAATTATTTCTTTGGCCGCCTCTCCTTCCAGTTCTCTGCTGCCAATGATTGGAACGAACTACAAAAATCTCTGAAACTGGAAACACTTATCTCCCTCACTAGCTTTAAGCACCAGCTGTCAGAGCAGCTCACAGATTACTGCACCTGTACATAGCCCACCTATAATTTAGCCCAAACAACTACCCCTTTCCCTACTGTATTTATTATATTTATTTATTTTGCTCCTTTGCACCCCATTATTTTTATTTCTACTTTGCACATTCTTCCACTGCAAATCTACCATTCCAGTGTTTTACTTGCTATATTGTATTTACTTTGCCACCATGGCCTTTTTTTGCCTTTACCTCCCTTATCTCACCTCATTTGCTCACATCGTATATAGACTTGTTTATACTGTATTATTGACTGTATGTTTGCTTTACTCCATGTGTAACTCTGTGTTGTTGTATGTGTCAAACTGCTTTGCTTTATCTTGGCCAGGTCGCAATTGTAAATGAGAACTTGTTCTCAACTTGCCTACCTGGTTAAATAAAGGTGTTCTCAACTTGCCTACCTGGTTAAATAAAGGTGTTCTCAACTTGCCTACCTGGTTAAATAAAGGTGTTCTCAACTTGCCTACCTGGTTAAATAAAGGTGAAATAAAAAAGAAAGAAAAAAAACATGAGGTACAGCAACACTGTGGGTGCGTCTGTGTGTGTGACCCATGTGTGTCTCCCTCTCCCAGAGCGCCCCATGTTGAAGTGGTTGTGTTTCCTGTGGTGTGGGGCTTCCACTGTGGCCCTGCTGATTCTCCCCAAGTTCATCACTGACAACAACACCTCTGCCAACACTGAGGTGTGTGTGTGTGTGTGTGTGTGTGTGTGTGTGTGAAGGCGATATCACCCCATGTTGTATCTCATCCTATATATTTCAATTCAAGGGCTTTATTGGCATGGGAAACATGTGTTAACATTGCCAAAGCAAGTGAGGTAGATAATATATAATAATATATATATCTCTCTCTGACTCTCTCTTCAGAGTGCCTCTAACAGCGTGGAGATCTCTGGTTATGCCTGTGGATACGTGGCCTCCATATTCTACCTCTCCTCTCGTTTTCCACAGCTCTACAAAAATGTAAGTGACAGTCTATGGGTGTGATTATGGAGGTAAGATGTGACAGGATGGCAGGGTTAGGGGACATGAGGAGTGAGAGGGAAGAGGGTGACAGGAGGGGAAGGAAGGGGTGATAAAGGAAGGCTCAATGTAGTTGGGGCCAGAAGAGAAAAAGGAATGCTGTTGTTTGATTTTTAAAAATGAGAACCAGGCGTGAGAGACTGGTGTTTTGTACTGAGTGATGTCACAGCATCTGGACTGGTGGCTCCTGCAGAGAACTCACTGTCACTCCCAATGTGATAATAGTTCCTAAGGATGGCCTTGGGGGAGGGGGAGAGCACAGTACAAACACACACACACATTTTTATATATTGAGTGTCTTTGTGAGCATGCATGACCTACCAAAAACAAATCATACATACTAACACATTGTCAAACAATGTGAAAATATGTTCGGAACTAATATTATTTTTGAATTGAACAAAAAAGTAGTTAAAATGAAGAAGTAATAGAATGGGGTTAAACTACATAACATGTTTTGAAGACTCTAAGCCTTAAATCTTCACTTTCTCTGTTGGTTTTGAGGTCTAAAAGATAACATCTCCCTGTTGTTTCCAGTTTAAATTCACTTTCTCTGTTGGTTTTGAGGTCTAAAAGATAACATCTCCCTGTTGTTTCCAGTTTAAATTCACTTTCTCTGTTGGTTTTGAGGTCTAAAAGATAACATCTCCCTGTTGTTTCCAGTTTAAGCGACAGTCTACAGAGGGCACGTCGTACATGCTGTTTGCCCTGGCCATGATGGGCAACGGGACCTACGGGCTCAGTGTCATTGTGGTTCTACCAGCTCTGGCCGGCTCCAAACAGGCCTTCATTCTCAAACATCTGGCCTGGCTCATCGGCAGCCTGGGAGTCCTCCTCCTAGACTTCTTTGTATCTTTTCTTTTTCTCCGAGATCATCCTTTCACTAAAAAAGGGATAAGGATAAAGAAGTGAAAGTGTTATTTTTGTCTCTGGAATATTGTTGACTTGTTGTGGTGTGTTTGAATGAGCCTTAACTCTCCCAGGTCACCGCCCAGTTCATCATCTATAGGAAGAACCACTCCGCTAAAACCAGCAAGAAGATTAACGTTCCTGAAGTAGAACCTCTGCTCTGTGAAGAGGAGGAACTGTCCACATTCTAGAAAACACATGAATGAAGGTGTATCGTTAGAACACATGATTAAAGTTCTAGAGTGAGAACACATGATTGAAGTTCTAGAGTGAGAATACTTGATTGAAGTTCTAGAGTGAGAATACTTGATTTAAGTTCTAGAGTGAGAATACATGATTGAAGTTCTAGAGTGAGAATACATGATTGAAGTTCTAGAGTGAGAATACATGATTGAAGTTCTAGAGTGAGAATACTTGATTGAAGTTCTAGAGTGAGAATACATGATTGAAGTTATAGAGTGAGAACAGTAAGAGATTTCCAGAAATCGTCTCCATAATGCTGAGTGGAGACCTAGAATAATCCAACCAATGTGATAGGTCACCAATGTTCCCTCCATTTAAATCCAGGTGAATTAAAGGGGGCGTCTTATGTTTGAGGAATGTAATCTCAGTAGAACCATTCTCTATATCTTTGTAAGGGGGCTCATATGATCTATTCCCTATGTTTTTCTTATTACACTAAAGGCCTATAGGGTGTGTCTCAGTGTCACATTCCTCTAGTCTATGTTTGTCAATGGTTAGAGGTCCTGTGTTTTCCAGGATAAGATCGTCAATACACTCTGAACTGTTCACACAGCATTGTCGTCTAGGTAAACAGTACAAGAAGGAATCATAACAGGGATTGTTCCTGTATGTAGGTTTAAAAAGATCATACATTGCACCAATGGTAGTGTATCACATTGACTATTGATGTGCCACAAAGTAGTGGGCTGCACCAACAGTAATCTATTTTTCACTTGTGGTGAATTTGTTATAGTTCACCTTGGTTTGTTGTAGGAGCAGATTCCGTTGTAATTGAATCCCTATATAAGTTGTAGTTGGTAAATTGCTTGGAGTGTTACACAGTGTTTAGATTGTGAATATGCAGTGGGTTAAGCCTGATATCCTGTGCCTTGCATCTACATATATTTATGTGTTGTTGCAGTGGAGGTCGGAGGGCTGTTTGACGTCTTCACACTGGTGCTTTTAAAGCAGACAGTTCTTTGGCTGAAATCTAACCTTTAGATAAACATCCTCCTTTCCTTACGTTATGGCCCAGTTATGTTACCTTTCAGTGGCCACAAATAATGGAAGGAAGGAAGGAGGAGGGAGGGTTTTTGGCAGCATTCAGTCACAGCCTTGAGCATTGTGTTCTCACCCCTTATTGTGTAGTTGTATCCAGGAACTGTTTTATAAGTTGATGTGCCATAACTTGGTAACATGGAGTCATGATGAGAGAATAGAGCTACTGATTACCGATGGTCACAGCACTTTATTAGTCTGTCATGGTTGTGATTGGTTGATTGACACCACAGAGTTCTCTACCTCGTCTTTCAGTGGGGGTGGGGGAGGGGGGTTGTTTATCTGACCCGGGTTACCCCATCTTGTTTGAACTGGGTGAAAAGTGATTGTATTCCTTTTGAAACCAGGCTGCCTCCCGGGTGTGAGCCAGGTGCCCCGCTCTGGCCGGCGGCGAAGTCGGCACAAAACAAAAGTGATGTAATTAAGCACGTGTAATGAGTAGGATTATGTGTTTTCAAATGCTAAAGTGATTGCTATTGATAAAAAAAATCTGCCTTCCCAATAAAAACTAGTTTGAAAATTCTAACATTTTATTTGATAGAAAATATATGTATGTTTCTGGACAATGTTGCCTTGTTGGCAACATGATTGAGCGGTCCAGATTACTGTTTGATTTGAGAACTGCACTCCTCCCTCCCCGCTTTCGCCTGATGACGTGACAGGCCATTGCCCGGTTCAACCCAGGCCAGTGTAATAGAACTCCCTCAGTGACATAGGAGTCATGCCTGGTGAAAATGTAAATCAAAGCCAATCAAAAAACAATTGTTGCATGATCCGAATACAACAGGTGTCGACTTTACCGTGAAATGCTTACTTACGAGCCCTTAACCAACAATGCAGAGTAAGAAAATATTTGCTTAATAAACTAAAGTTTAAAAAGTAACACAAAATAACAATAACGAGGCTATATATGGGGGTACCAGCAACAAGTCAATGTGCGGGGCTACGGGTTAGTCGAGATAAGACTAGTATCCTGGAGTCGCCTCTTCACTGTTGACGTTGAGACTGGTGTTTTAATGAAGCTGCCACTTGATGACTTGTGAGGCGTCTGTTTCTCAAACTAGACACTCAAATGTACTTGTTCTCTTGCTCAGTTGTGCACTGGGGCCTCCCACTCCTCTTTCTATTCTGGTTAGAGCCAGTTTGCGCTGTTCTGTGAAGGGAGTAGTACACACATCTTCAGTTTCTTGGTAATTTCTCGCATGGAATAGCCTTAATTTCTCAGAACAAGAATAGACTGACGAGTTTCAGAAGAAAGTTCTTTGTTTCTGTCCATTTCGAACCTGTAATCGAACCCACAAATGCTGATGCTCCAGATACTCAACTAGTCTAAAGAAGGCCAGTTTTATTGCTTCTTTAATCAGTACAACAGTTTTCAGCTGTGCTAACATAATTGCTAATGATCAATTAGCCTGATAAACTTGGATTAACTAACACAACGTGCCATTTGGAACACAAGAGTGATGGTTGCTGATAATGGGTCTCTGTACACCTACATAGATATTCCATAAAACATCAGCCGTTTCCAGCTACAATTGTCATTTACAACATTAACAATGTATACACTGTATTTCTGATCAATTTATGATATTTTAATGGACAAAAAATGTGATTTTCTTTCAAAAACAAGGACATTTCTAAGTGACCCCAAACTTTGGAACAGTAGTGTACATGTTGGCAGGGTTAAAGTAACTATGCATAGATATTTCACCTTTATTTAAACAGGTAGGGGGTCAATGCAAATAGTCCAGGTAGCTATTTGATTAACTGTTCAGCAGTCTTATGACTTGGGGGTAGAAGCTGTTAAGGAGCCTTTTGGACCTAGACTTGGTGCTCCGGTACCGGTTGCCGTGCAGTAACAGAGAGAACAGTCTATGACTTGGGTGACTGGAGTCTTTGACAATTTTTAGGGCCTTCCTCTGACACCGCCTGGTATGGTGGTTCTGGATGGCAGGAGTCTTGGCCCAAGTGATGGACTGGGCCGTATGCCCTACCCTCTGTAGCGCCAAGTGGTCGGATGCCAAGCAGTTGCCATACCAGGCGGTGATGTAACCAGTCAAGATGCTCTCAATGGTGCAGCTGTATAACGTTTTGAGGATCTGAGTACCCATGACAAATCTTTAATCTCCCCTGAGGGGGAATAAGAGTTGTCGTGCCCTCTTCACTACTGCCTTGGTGTGTTTGGACCATGATAGTTTGTTGTTGATGTGGACACCAGAGAGCTTGAAGCTCTCACCCGCTCCACTACAGCCCCGTCGATGTGAATGGCGACGTGCTCGGCCCTCCTTTTCCTGTAGTCCAGACTAGTTAAGCGTTGGAAGGAAATATAAAGGAGTGCTTGTGTTTTAGGAGTGAAATGTGATTAAACATGATGTGACAAAGTACAGTATTTATTGTACGAGATAGTCTAGAGTTACAGCTGGGCTTTAAAAAGCACAGTTGTGATTGGTGGACTTTCCATGTAAACTTTCAGTCAACCACAATATGAAGCAAAAATGAGTGTAAAATAAGGACTATTACTACTTTTACGTGAAGTATTGGAAAAGATCAACATTTAGGCTTTGGAAAAATTGGCTTTTGCAATATGGCTGACCAGCAAATGAATGTGGCCATGAAACAGCAGGAAATCCATGAATGAAGAGAAATTATGATGACACTTATTTTCTCTGTGATAAACCCCGTAGATAGTTGAAGATTTAGTTTCTTATTTTTATATTATTTTAAAGGGTAATTATTGGTTGTATCAGATGTAACTTTTTTTTCCCTTTCTCTTGATAAATTAAGTTTTAATTCTGGTTAGCTCAAAGCCTTTCTTCAAAGTGTTTCCTATAGATATCTTCCAAATCAGAAAATGGAATAGTGAGATATTTATTTATTTACAGTCTCAAGAACAAGGAAAATGTCTGAAAGTGTTTTTACTTGAATAATGACACTGTATTGCTCTTTTAAGATAACATGGTATTATCTTTTCATTATGCTTTAGCCTATGTTACTTGCAATATTTATTTAATTAAAGATATGCCCCAGTATCTCAGCTTTGTAGCTCATTGTACACAAGTTAAGCATTCCAATATGATGTTTATGTAACAAACAAACATCTCAATAAAATGCAAAATATCAAATGTGTGTTTAGTTTTTTTTATTTTGAGGCAAGATAACACACACAATTTAGTATTTTGTGTAATATTTGGCAGGCACACAGTTTCAGAAAATATGTATTACAGATATAGTAATTAAAATATATCTACAAACTATAAATATATGGTTAAGTCATCCTATACCATCTACCTTCTATAGTAGCCTTTGATAAGTTGGTGGTTAACCCTTAAATGGGATGCACAGTCTCTGCAACACATCATGTGCATTTTGTAATTGAAATATTCAACATCATACAGTATGTCCCAATGTCCCAATGCTATGAGGTGTTTGATGGGTTGAGATTGGCGTTGTTTGGGTCGAGAAGATGAGGGCAGCCACACCTTTAGACCCAAGGGAGCGAACTGATTTCATTGGGAGCAGTGTTTCCTCTGGAAAAATGTGTAGCAGTGGGGGCAAAAATGTTGGGGGGTGAAGGACAGAAGCTCAGTTCTGGTGACTTTGCTGACTGACATTCTACTCTAAAATGAATGAAAATAAAATTATGCTAAAATATAAATTCCACCTCCAGAAATGAGCCCATTAACATATTGGTAAAATGATTTGTTAAAATGATTTTAACATTGGACCATGCATATATAATGTAGGCCAATTTGTTAGGGTCATTTGAGGTAATCCGCAGCCCGTGGGGTAATCCATCTGTACGTGGGGTAATCCGCAGCCCGTGAGGTAATCCATCTGTATGTGAGGTAATCCATCTGTACGTGGGGTAATCCATCTGTACGTGAGGTAATCCATCTGTACGTGGGGTAATCCATCTGTACGTGGGGTAATCCATCTGTACGTGAGGTAATCCATCTGTACGTGGGGTAATCCATCTGTACGTAAGGTAATCCATCTGTATGTGAGGTAATCCATCTGTACGTGAGGTAATCCATCTGTACGTGGGGTAATCCATCTGTACGTGAGGTAATCCATCTGTACATCTCACAGAAACGACTTTGTCGCTATTCCCCCCTCCCACTACTTGCCACTACTCTTTCTGAACTAAAAAAACTAATCTGTCTCATCACAATTTTTTAAGTCACTCCCCAAAAATAATTTTGAGGTAGGGTGGCATTTTACCCCAAATTGATCCCCACTCTCTTACTTAAATAAAGGTGGAATAAAAGTTAAATTAAAAATGATTGTGCCGTGGCGGGTCTAACGGTCGTCTCGCGCCGAACTGCGCATGTGCAGCCCGTCAACTCAAAGGCAACTCCTAAATAAACTCCTATTAAAACGTATCAGTTTGTCACTTTCACGAGGTTGTAGTACTAACATGTTCAAATGCGTAAGAGGTTTGCTCGAATCTAAGTTGTGGCTTTAGATTTCGAGAAAATAAATAGTTAAGTAAGATTTTTTTAACTTATCTTATTGATTTATCAATCCCCAAACCCCGGCCTGGTCTGTTTTGCATGAGTTCCCGGAAGTCTCGTGATGTTGCGCCTCTGGGTTTAGAAACTGTGCTCAAATCCTCCAACACCCCGCCCACACGATCCCAAAATTGTTTGACCGAACCCTACGTGACCAATGAGAAAAGTAAATTCCGTGGAGGGCGGGTAGTTGGGTTTCATTGGGGAATGACTTCCTAAGTAGTTGCTGTTGGGTGGTGTCTTCGCTGCTTAGGTGACACGTAACTAAAGTTGAAGGTGCTGTAAAGGCCTCGGAAATATCTGGATTTTGACTTCTGCTACAGGGCTTGGCAAAGTCTGAACACATTGCACTATTACATCCTATCTGGGTTTGTTTCGGGATAGAGTAGTGCGCATTGTTTCTACATTACCCACATTAACAAAGTCTGCTTCTTATGAAATATCGGAGAGAGTTTGCTGTGTGTAGTGTAGTCAAGCAAAAAATCCAAGGAGAAGTAACAACAAACTGGGATTCCTCCGTGGATGTGGCTACACCGTGTTGTGGGCTAAAATGAGTCCAACATCTTCACTAAACTTTCCCCAACTCTAAAGTGTTTCTGCGCCCTCTGTCTAAAAATGCTTGGGGACGACTGAAGTGATAAGGGGCTTGAGAGGTAGTAGTATAAAGTTTAGCTGAACTTTCCACAGAAGTGACCGGGAGATTGTTTGTGCAGGCAGCGGGGAGAGGAGCTATTCAACCATGGGGAACGGAGTGTGTTCTCGGAGGCAGCGGAGAATCTTCCAGTCTCTCCTTCTAATCACCGTGGTGTTCGGGATTATTTACGGGGGGATGATATCGTATGAGATGCACAAACAGCTGAAGAGGACAGAGGCGATGGCTGCCAAGTACCAGCAGCATCAGGAGTCGCTCTCGGCGCAGCTTCAAGGTAAACGTTTTCCCCAGCCGACGTTTTAAAAAGATAAGGAGAGAGCAGTGGCGATTTTAGAATTTTTAATCTTGGTGGAGCAAACAAAACAAAAACTGTGCATGCCAGCAAATCCACTAACAAACGCAACACTGATGAATAGATAATTTGTGGTATAACGGTGACACATGGTGCCCACAAACAGTTAGGGCCTACATAAAGCTGTCCCAACATTTTACCACTGCTACAACTGGCTATCGGAGCCTTGTCTGGCAGCGAAACAGTTCATTCAGCTTCATTTACTGCATTTAAAAAAAATATGGCTGATTTATGTGGTTTCTAATGACAGTTGAGATGTACAAAGTATGGCATATGCGGGGACGACAAGCGGATATGGGGCAATCTGTAATTTCGATTAAGACATTAATGAGCGGGCTAGGATGGATGTAGTCATAACTTTGTTTAGCACTTTTGAAATGTACAGTGACAGAATTCAGAACATGGGCCGTTCTTAGTGTTCTCCCTGTACTCCAAGTCAGAACCATAGGATAAATAAACAGGGCATATAAGCAGACATTGAAAGCTCTTACAATATTCGATTATTACATTTCTCTAAAACCGGTTATAGGCTACCACGTCAGAACAGTAGGTGAAATTAAGAGGGGAAAATAGACCAATTTATTAGGGTGAGGCACATGGGTTATTAACAGCTTACTACACAACATACACTTATTACTTTCTTAGCTACAGTATACATATCTCCCTGGAATATTTTTGTAAACATTTTTAGATTGAACCTTTATTTAACTAAGCAAGTCAGTTAAGAACAAATTCTTATTTACAATGACGGCCTACCCCGGCCAAACCAGGACGACGCTGGGCCAATTGTGCGCCACCCTATAGGACTCCCAATCACAGCCGGATGTGATACAGCCTGGATTCGAACCAGGGACTGTAGTTATGCCTATTGCATTGAGATGCAGTGCCTTAGACCGCTGCGTGACTCGGGAGCGAAATTACATATTATTACATAATTTATGCAGCAGCATACAAGACATTTTTGGACTCGCCTTGTTATGCTGTGCTCACTTGAACAGGAAGGTGGCGCAGCAGTCCTTCGTGGGCAAATTTATGGCAATTGGGAATTTCTCGCATGGAATAGCCTTCATTTCTCAGAACATGAATAGATTGACGAGTTTCAGAAGAAAGTCTTTGTTTCTGGCCATTTTGAGCCTGTAATCGAACCGACAAATGCTGATACTCCAGATACTCAACTAGTCTAAAGAAGGACAGTTTTTTTGCTTCTTTAATCAGAACAACAATTTTCTGCTGTGCTTACATAATAGCAAAAGGGTTTTCTAAGGATCAGTTAGCCTTTTAAAATTATAATCTTGGATTAGCTAACACAACATGCCATTGGAACACAGGGGTGATGGTTGCGGATAATGGGCCTCTGTACACCTATGTAGAAATTCCATTAAAAATCTTCCATTTCGAGCTACAATAGTCATTTACAACATTAACAATGTTTACACTGTATTTCTGATCAATTTGTTATTTTAATGGACAAAAAGTGATTTTCTTTCAAACAAGGACATTTTCTAATTGACCCCAAAGTTTCGAACGGTAGTGTATATATTTTTATTACATTTATTTTAGCTAACAATGTGGGGCTCAAAACAGATGGGTCTCTGCCCCACCTAACCCTGAATGACGGGTCATCACTGGGAGAGAGGGAGGAGCTAAAGGACTTTATTTTAATTACTTTCTTGGCGTTCTTCTTTACCGATATCTGCTTTTACTAAAATATCCAATTGTATCAGTTGCTTTTTCGCTGTCGCAGCGGTGGCTTCTTGTTGACTTAGTTGGCGTTGGCTGGCTCAGCTTACTGTATTGAGAGTAGAGGTCGACCGATTAATCGGAATGGCCGATTTAATTAGGGCCGGTTTCAAGTTTTCATAACAATCGGTAATCTGCATTTTTGGATGCCGATTATGGCCAATTTATATTGCACTCCACGAGGAGAGTTGCCAGAACTTTATATATTTATGACATAACATTGAAGGTTGTGCAATATAACAGCAATATTTAGTCTTAGGGTTGCCACCTGTTCGATAGAATACGGTACAGTTCCGTATTTCACTGAAAGAATAAATGTTTTGTTTTCGAAATGATAGTTTCAAGATTTGACCATATTAATGACCTAAGGCTCGTATTTCTGTGTGTTTCAAATATTATAATTAAGTCTAGGATTTGAGATTTGATAGAGCAGTCTGACGGAGTGGTGGAAGGCAGCAGTAGGCTCGTAAGCATTCATTCAAACCACACTTTCCTCCGTTGCCAGCAGCTTTTCACAATGCTTGAAGCACAGCGCTGTTTATGACTTCAAGCCTATCAACTCCTGAGATTAGGCTGGCAATACTAAAGTGCCTATAAGAACATCCAATAGTCAAAGGTCTATAAAATACAAATGGTATAGAGAGAAATAGTCCTATATAAATACTACAACCTAAAACTTCTTACCTGGGAATATTGAAGACTTATGTTAAAAGGAACCACCACCTTTCATATGTTCTGAGCAAGGAACTTAAACGTTAGCTTTTTTACATGGCACATATTGCACTTTTACTTTCTTCTCCAACACTGTTTTTGCATTATTTTTACCAAATTGAACACGTTTCATTTATTTGAGACTAAATTGATTTTATTTATGTATTATATTAAGTTAAAATAAGTGTTCATTGTTCCTTCAGTATGGTTGTAATTGTCATTTTATATATATATATATATATAAAAAATAAAAAAATCGGCCATTTAACTCATCAGTTGAGTTTAGCACACATCATTCCCCAAGCTAGGCTATAGCCTAGAATAGATATGTACCGGAGCCTAAGAGGTTATTTTGAGTTTGATCGAGAGGAGTTTCTTGATAAAGGATTAATGGCTCTATAGTAGGACACACACTTGGTGGCCTCAGTGTCCCAAGGCATGCTCTGCACCTCTGGAAACCTCACTTGCCAGCTCAACATCAGACAGGTCACTAGGCTAGCTTTCTAAACACGTAGGTCACTCCTCTACAGTCGGTTTCTCTAAGTAGGCCCTGGCCTTCAGATGATGAAACCACCAATCTGATGTTTGGTTGTACTTTCTAGGATAGTTCAACATGGACACTGTTCAATTTCCACATACTTTGTTGTATAATTGAGGTACGGCTACACACATGGTTCTTGCTCCATGTTTTACATGTACTGTATGCCTGGTTGGACAGTGAAGTAAGAACACATGGACCATTTCAAATGGATTGGATAGCCCTTCACTCACGTTCTGTCAGGGGTAACTCACTTCAGCCACCTCACTTTGGTGTGGAGGAGTGATTATGTTCTCTTCACTGTCATTCAAATCTACTCTCTGCTGTTAATAGCCTTAATGTGACCTACAGTATATTTAGAGATGGACTGTTACACAGCCTGTGGGGGAAAATCGATTGACAGTTTCCCCTTTTTAACAACAGAGCAGCTCTTAACTGCCGAACGCTACTAGGGTTTTGCTGGCCTCAACTCTGCCAACGGCTCTGGTAGCCGAGTTGTACTCAGTAGACTACTCTCTATTTAAAGGTTCTCTACTAGGCATTTAGCAGACACACGCATGTGGAACATTTTACAAGAACTGCATTGAAGTGGGAAGCTAAGTTTCAATCAAAGGGATTTTTTTTATCATTCAGAAATACATTGTTATATTAGGAGCCCTAATCTGAAATGTGATTTTTCTTATGAAACAGCAGAAGGGTGAATGTTGTAGAGACACTAGACAGTGAAACATAAGGACGAGTGTTTAATTTTACATCCCACTGAAAGAGAAAGAGGACACTGAGGATGGCTCTGGAACTGTCCTAACCTTTCACCCCTCACTCCTATCACATACTCACTCCTGTATGTGTGTGTGGGAAATACAAAGGGAGAGAGAAGGATTTTATTGCCATGAGGAGAGAGACCTTGCATGCTCAGTCATCTCTTTGCCTTCACCAGTTGTGTTGGAGGTAGGTGGCCATGTCTGGATACCCAGGTGTGGAGTTGTCACCCAGAGGAGAGGGAGCGGCTCAGTTAGGAACACCTGAGAGGGACAGGTAAAGGTGACTCTAAAGACCTCCTGGAGGGCTATGGTGCATAGAGATGATGTAATTGTTATTATACATTATGTAGACATCATGGCGAGGTGAAAGAGGAGCCCTGACAAGACCACTGTGTCCAGAAGTCCAAAAGGCCCTTCCTCTCAGACCAACACCTACCTGGTTTCTCCCCTGGCCAGGTGAGTAGTCGGAGTACGGGGAATTGTAGCCGACTACACAGGTTCCATCTGCACCTGTAGAATGTCGCCCTGTCTGTTTGAAGATTGAGACCGATCTCACCTGTATAGGGTTGCCCAGGTGAGAGCGTATTGGATAGATGGACTTGAGCCCAGCTCTACCAACCAGAGGTCCAGTCCCTACTGGTCTGTCTCACCTGTATAGGGTTGCTCAGGTGAGTAGAATTACAATGGAGGTGGAACCCAGCCCACCACACACACCTCCCCTCGAGGCCCAAGAGTTCCGGGAGAGGTCTATGAGAGTGTGATCTGACTCTGGGCCCAGTTCACTCCAAAGGTCAACTTCATAGTGTGCCTTCTGTTCTCTCTCTCCATACACTTTATCCGCCATAAGGGACTGTATTAACCATTGGGGGACTCACTCTTGTGGGACCTCTGTTGCCATGCTCACTGAGCTGTTATTTTGGGTGGTTTTAAGGTAGCCATGCTCACTGAGCTGTTATTTTGGGTGCTTTTAAGGTAGCCATGCTCACTGAGCTGTTATTTTGGGTGCTTTTAAGGTAGCCATGCTCACTGAGCTGTCATTTTGGGTGGTTTTAAGGTAGCCATGCTCACTGAGCTGTTATTTTGGGTGCTTTTAAGGTAGCCATGCTCACTGAGCTGTTATTTTGGGTGGTTTTAAGGTAGCCATGCTCACTGAGCTGTTATTTTGGGTGCTTTTAAGGTAAAGTGTAAATGACGGGAAATTCCACATTAACAGAATTACTCTTTGACTCATTTTTGTTTTTTCGCTTTAAAATCTATGCCAAACAAAAACCATTGATTTCAAAGTTTAACAAACCATACAACTCTATGCACAAGGACTACTTTTAACCATATTCACCAAAACATGTCCAAAATGAATTTAAAGCTGCACTATGCAGAAATCGTCCCGCCATTTCCTGTTTACAAAAATTCTAATAGTTTGCCTAATTTCAGTTTGACAAAACAATCAACTATAGTGTATTGAACCATTGTACCATCTGAACTACTGTGACGTCTTTTCCACAAATATTTTCAGCTGTTTGAAGTGGGTGTAGAAAACCCTTAACAGGATTGGCCCCTTTTAAAAAAAAAATAATGTTAGCCTAAAATGTCATACTCAAATCTAACTTCCTGTAGCTCAGGACCTGAAGCAAGGATGTGCATATTCTTGATACCATTTGAAAGGAAACACTTTGAAGTTTGTGGGAGAATTGTAGGAGAATATAACACGTTAGATCTGGTAAAAGATTAGATCTGGTAAAAGATAATACAAAGAAAAAAAACATGCGATTTATTTGAGTTTTTTTCCCCCATCGTGAAAGGCAAGAGAGAGGCCATTATCTGACTTTGGACTCTAAGCGCACTTTAGATTTTGGCCACTAGAAGGCAGCAGTGTATGTGCAAAGTTTTAGACTGATCCAATCAACCATTGTATTTATCTTCAAAATGTTGTTTTGAGTCTGCCAAAATATGCATAATTGGTCTGTGCAGATCCTGAACTTTGGTGACTGATTACGGTAAAATCTCTCTCAGGGTTTTATGCAACCACGTATTTCAAAAACTCTTTTATATATCTGCTCCGAATTAAGATTAAAAGTTGTCTGCATAAAGAATGGGGTGTCGGCTATGATATGACACATTGACTTTTGAAAAATCTATTTTGCTTATCAAACTACAGTAAGTGAAGTGGATTTACACCCGGTAACGGAATTACAGTAACGGAATTACAACTTGGGTCCCTGATCTGTACCGCACAGAAATTCATAATTACGGATGTTTCACAAGTTTGGACATCACAGTGCGGCACAGTTGAGTAGAGTGCAGTACAATACAGCTGAGCACAGGGTACAATGTACTGTACTGTACTGGACTGTACTGTACTGGACTGTACTGGACTGTACTGTATTGGACTGTACTTTACTGTATTGGACTGTACTCTACTGTATTGGACTGTACTCTACTGGACTGTATTGGACTGTACTGTATTGGACTGTGCTCTACTCTACTGTATTGGACTGTACTGTACTGTACTCTACTGTGCTCTGCTCACTGTACTGAAGGGAGAACAGTAGCAGGTGACCCAACTGGACTGTACTGTACTCACTGTACTGGAGGACAGTAGCAGGTGAACCAACTGGACTACTGTACTCACTGTACTGAAGGGAGGACAGTAGCAGGTGAACCAACTGGACTGTACTGTACTCTACTCACTGTACTGAAGGGAGGACAGTAGCAGGTGAACCAACTGGACTGTACTGTACTCACTGTACTGGAGGACAGTAGCAGGTGAACCAACTGGACTGTACTGTACTGTACTCTACTCACTGTACTGAAGGGAGGACAGTAGCAGGTGAACCAACTGGACTGTACTGTACTGTACTCTACTCACTGTACTGAAGGGAGGACAGTAGCAGGTGAACCAACTGGACTGTACTGTACTGTACTGTACTCTACTCACTGTACTGAAGGGAGGACAGTAGCAGGTGAACCAACTGTACTGTACTGTACTGTACTCTACTCACTGTACTGAAGGGAGGACAGTAGCAGGTGAACCAACTGGACTGTACTGTACTGTACTCTACTCACTGTACTGAAGGGAGGACCGTAGCAGGTGAACCAACTGGACTGTACTGTACTGTACTCTACTCACTGTACTGAATGGAGGACAGTAGCAGGTGAACCAACTGGACTGTACTGTACTCTACTCACTGTACTGAATGGAGGACAGTAGCAGGTGAACCAACTGGACTGTACTGTACTGTACTCTACTCACTGTACTGAATGGAGGACAGTAGCAGGTGAACCAACTGGACTGTACTGTACTCTACTCACTGTACTGAAGGGAGGACAGTAGCAGGTGAACCAACTAGACTGTACTGTACTCACTGTACTGAAGGGAGGACAGTAACAGGTGAACCAACTGGACTACTGTACTCACTGTACTGAAGGGAGGACAGTAGCAGGTGAACCAACTGGACTGTACTGTACTGTACTCTACTCACTGTACTGAAGGGAGGACAGTAGCAGGTGAACCAACTGGACTGTACTGTACTCACTGTACTGGAGGACAGTAGCAGGTGAACCAACTGGACTGTACTGTACTGTACTCTACTCACTGTACTGAAGGGAGGACAGTAGCAGGTGAACCAACTGGACTGTACTGTACTGTACTCTACTCACTGTACTGAAGGGAGGACAGTAGCAGGTGAACCAACTGGACTGTACTGTACTGTACTGTACTCTACTCACTGTACTGAAGGGAGGACAGTAGCAGGTGAACCAACTGTACTGTACTGTACTCTACTCACTGTACTGAAGGGAGGACAGTAGCAGGTGAACCAACTGGACTGTACTGTACTCACTGTACTGGAGAACAGTAGCAGGTGAACCAACTGGACTGTACTGTACTGTACTCTACTCACTGTACTGAAGGGAGGACCGTAGCAGGTGAACCAACTGGACTGTACTGTACTGTACTCTACTCACTGTACTGAATGGAGGACAGTAGCAGGTGAACCAACTGGACTGTACTGTACTCTACTCACTGTACTGAATGGAGGACAGTAGCAGGTGAACCAACTGGACTGTACTGTACTGTACTCTACTCACTGTACTGAATGGAGGACAGTAGCAGGTGAACCAACTGGACTGTACTGTACTCTACTCACTGTACTGAAGGGAGGACAGTAGCAGGTGAACCAACTAGACTGTACTGTACTCACTGTACTGAAGGGAGGACAGTAACAGGTGAACCAACTGGACTACTGTACTCACTGTACTGAAGGGAGGACAGTAGCAGGTGAACCAACTGGACTGTACTGTACTGTACTCTACTCACTGTACTGAAGGGAGGACAGTAGCAGGTGAACCAACTGGACTGTACTGTACTGTACTCTACTCACTGTACTGAAGGGAGGACAGTAGCAGGTGAACCAACTGGACTGTACTGTACTGTACTCTACTCACTGTACTGAATGGAGGACAGTAGCAGGTGAACCAACTGGACTGTACTGTACTGTACTCTACTCACTGTACTGAAGGGAGGACAGTAGCAGGTGAACCAACTGGACTGTACTGTACTCTACTCACTGTACTGAATGGAGGACAGTAGCAGGTGAACCAACTGGACTGTACTGTACTGTACTCTACTCACTGTACTGAAGGGAGGACAGTAGCAGGTGAACCAACTGGACTGTACTGTACTGTACTCTACTCACTGTACTGAATGGAGGACAGTAGCAGGTGAACCAACTGGACTGTACTGTACTCTACTCACTGTACTGAAGGGAGGACAGTAGCAGGTGAACCAACTAGACTGTACTGTACTCACTGTACTGAAGGGAGGACAGTAACAGGTGAACCAACTGGACTACTGTACTCACTGTACTGAAGGGAGGACAGTAGCAGGTGAACCAACTGGACTGTACTGTACTCTACTCACTGTACTGAAGGGAGGACAGTAGCAGGTGAACCAACTGGACTGTACTGTACTGTACTCTACTCACTGTACTGAAGGGAGGACCGTAGCAGGTGAACCAACTGGACTGTACTGTACTGTACTCTACTCACTGTACTGAAGGGAGGACAGTAGCAGGTGAACCAACTGGACTGTACTGTACTGTACTGTACTCTACTCACTGTACTGAATGGAGGACAGTAGCAGGTGAACCAACTGGACTGTACTGTACTCTACTCACTGTACTGAAGGGAGGACAGTAGCAGGTGAACCAACTGGACTGTACTGTACTCTACTCACTGTACTGAAGGGAGGACAGTAGCAGGTGAACCAACTGGACTGTACTGTACTCTACTCACTGTACTGAAGGGAGGACAGTAGCAGGTGAACCAACTGGACTGTACTGTACTGTACTCTACTCACTGTACTGAATGGAGGACAGTAGCAGGTGAACCAACTGGACTGTACTGTACTGTACTCTACTCACTGTACTGAAGGGAGGACCGTAGCAGGTGAACCAACTGAACTGAACTGTACTGTACTGTACTCTACTCACTGTACTGAATGGAGGACAGTAGCAGGTCACCCAACTGTTTTGTGACTTATGATTTCCCATTGTAGCCAATTCAGTTGCAGTAATTCACTTACAAGATTGGTAACTCAATTACAAGATTTAATTAATAAACACAATTGATATCAGTAAAATCACAAACTAAAATCACAAACCATTACTTGTTACTTCTGTTTTTACTTTTATTTAACTAGGCATGTCAGTTAAGGCAGAACGTTCAGGGGCAGAACATCAGCTCGGGGGTTTGAACTTGCAACCTTCCGGTTACTAGTCCAACGCTCTAACCACTAGGCTACCCTGCTGCCCCACTGTGAAGCAAGGGGGAGAAAGTTTAAAATACCTTCCAGATAAGTGGGTTTTTTGGTAACGGGATTAAGAGGCAATATTTCTTAGATTGACAGACGGTAAACAATTTATCCAAAACAAATGATGATGATATTAGTTGGCAGGGGTCTTTATGTCAACATGTGTTTTTAATGTATTTCTGAAACCTTTAAGACTTTTTCTGGTAGATGTTGTCGAAGACCCCCTTTCCCATCTGTTTATCCATTAAATCAAAGCCTTTATGCCTCATTTTTAAGATGGAACGTTTTAGAAACAATTATCTTTGCCTTTAATTTCCCAAAGTATAAACTCTTAGCTTTAACTTGACACCCAATTTGAAATCATCCTATGAACTTCCCATGTTGGTGCTCATGGCTCCTTTTACATGGACATGCCTTGAAGCTGCTGAGATTGAGACCTAGGAAACGGTTGTTTTTTCCTGGTTCAACAGGGCTTTCTCTTGATTTGTTCCTGGTTCAACAGGGCTTTCTCTTGATTTGTTCCTGGTTCAACAGGGCTTTCTCTTGATTTGTTCCTTGAACAACATGGCTTTCTCTGGGTTTGAACACTTGACTCACTGTTGTTCTAGACTTGATTCAGTGCCTCTCCCTCTCCGCCTTGCCCCCCCCTTCCCCTTTGTCAGCCTCTCTTCCCCTTTGTCAGCCCCCCTTCCCCTTTGTCAGCCCCCCTTCCCCTTTGTCAGCCCCTCTTCCCCTTTGTCAGCCCCTCTTCCCCTTTGTCAGCCCCTCTTCCCCTTTGTCAGCCCCTCTTCCCCTTTGTCAGCCCCTCTTCCCCTTTGTCAGCCCCTCTTCCCCTTTGTCAGCCCCTCTTCCCCTTTGTCAGCCCCTCTTCCCCTTTGTCAGCCCCTCTTCCCCTTTGTCAGCCCCTCTTCCCCTTTGTCAGCCCCTCTTCCCCTTTGTCAGCTCCTCTTCCCCTTTGTCAGCCCCTCTTCCCCTTTGTCAGCCCCTCTTCCCCTTTGTCAGCCCCTCTTCCCCTTTGTCAGCCTCTCTTCCCCTTTGTCAGCCTCTCTTCCCCTTTGTCAGCCTCTCTTCCCCTTTGTCAGCCTCTCTTCCCCTTTGTCAGCCTCCGTTCCCCTTTGTCAGCCTCCGTTCCCCTTTGTCAGCCTCTCTTCCCCTTTGTCAGCCTCTCTTCCCCTTTGTCAGCCTCTCTTCCCCTTTGTCAGCCCCTCTTCCCCTTTGTCAGCCTCTCTTCCCCTTTGTCAGCCCCTCTTCCCCTTTGTCAGCCTCTACTCTCCCTACCTCTTTCACCTACCTCTCTCTTCTGTCTCCCAGTAGTGTGAGTTTTTGCTTCACAGTTTGACTCCTGACTTCTCCTCAATCTATCGAACACTGACTGGCTTGACAGACAGAGATGCGTGGCCTAACTGAAGAGGGATCACTGAGAAAGGAACACAGTGGAGCTGTAAAGCTCAGACTGCTCTCTCATGTCTCTGTTTTGGTCTCTTGTAAAGGATGGTCCCAGTCTATGGGTATCTCTCAATAGTCTAACCTTTCTTCCTCTCTTCATTTCCTTCACCCACACTAATCTGAGAAGAGGACAGGTGAAAGTACAGGTAGGCTGCCATATTGCTTCCACTCCCCTTGTGTCCAGTGTCCGTATTGAGATGTAGCCTACCCAGAGTGTATGTTGTGGAATTTAACCCTAGCATTAAAGGGAGTTAGAAGCACTGTTGCTCTGTTTAATAAGTACACACTGTAAACCTGTGATGTTGTATAATGAATGTATAATAGGTCTTTGTTAAGCTGCCTATTGTAATCAAGCCACTGTAAAGGCACTCTGATAACAGTAAAGGCGCTCTGATAAGGAAAGGGGACACCTAGTCAGTTGTACAACTTAATGCATTCAACTGAAATGTGTCAGTACCTGTAAGGAAAGGTTGAATCTGCTGCTCAGATTTTCCAGGTGGTATTACAGAGATATTTTCCTTGGGTTTTCATGGTGTCACTCTAACCCTTTAAAGTCTGGGGAAACACAATGGCCAGGTATTCTGCCACACATTGTTTATGGCCAAATAGCATTCCAGTTTGCTCAGATTTTTGGTTAATTCTCTCTCTCTCTTGCTATATATATATATATATATGTATGTGTGTGTGTACAGTGGGGCAAAAAAGTATTTAGTCAGCCACCAATGGGGAAAGTTCGCCCACTTAAAAAGATGAGAGGCCTGTAATTTTCATCATAGGTACACTTCAACTATGACAGACAAAATGAGAAAAAAAATTCCAGAAAATCACATTGTAGGATTTTTAATGAATTTATTTACAAATTATGGTGGAAAATAATTATTTGGTCAATAACAAAAGTTTATCTCAATACTTTATTAAATACCCTTTGTTGGCAATGACAGAGGTCAAATGTTTTCTGTAAGTCTTCACAAGGTTTTCACACACTGTTTCTGGTATTTTGGCCCATTACTCCATGCAGATCTCCTCTAGAGCAGTGATGTTTTGGGGCTGTTGCTGGGCAACACGGACTTTCAACTCCCTCCAAAGATTTTCTATGGGGTTGAGATCTGGAGACTGGCTAGGCCACTCCAGGACCTTGAAATTCTAATTACAAAGCCACTCCTTCGTTGCCCGGGCGGTGTGTTTGGGATCATTGTCATGCTGAAAGACCCAGCCACGTTGCATCTTCAATGCCCTTGCTGATGGAAGGAGATTTTCACTCAAAATCTCACAATACATGGCCCCATTCATTCTTTCCTTTACACGGATCAGTCGTCCTGGTCCCTTTGCAGAAAAACAGCCCCAAAGCATGATGTTTCCACCCCCATGCTTCACAGTAGGTATGGTGTTCTTTGGATGCAACTCAGCATTCTTTGTCCTCCAAACATGACGAGTTGAGTTTTAACCAAAAAGTTATATTTTGGTTTCATCTGACCATATCACATTCTTCCAATCTTCTTCTGGATCTTCCAAATGCTCTCTAGCAAACTTCAGACGGGCCTGGACATGTACTGGCTTAAGCGGGGGGGACACGTCTGGCACTGCAGGATTTGAGTCCCTGGCGGCATAGTGTGTTACTGATGGTAGGCTTTGTTACTTTGGTCCCAGCTCTCTGCAGGTCACTCACTAGGTCCCACCGTGTGGTTCTGGGATTTTTGCTCACCGTTCTTGTGATCATTTTGACCCCACAGGGGGAGATCTTGCGTGGAGCCCCAGATCGAGGGAGATTCGGTGGTCTTGTATGTCTTCAATTTCCTAATAATTGCTCCCACAGTGGATTTCTTCAAACCAAGCTGATTACCTATTGCAGATTCAGTCTTCCCAGCCTGGTGCAGGTCTACAATTTTGTTTCTGGTGTCCTTTGACAGCTCTTTGGTCTTGGCCATAGTGGAGTTTGGAGTGTGACTGTTTGAGGTTGTGGGCAGGTGTCTTTTATACTGATAACAAGTTCAAACAGGTGCCATTAATACAGGTAACGAGTGGAGGACAGAGGAGCCTCTTAAAGAAGTTACAGGTCTGTGAGAGCCAGATATCTTGCTTGTTTGTAGGTGACCAAATACTTATTTGCAAATAAATAAATTTTATTTTCTGGATTTTTTTTCTCATTTTGTCTGTCATAGTTGAAGTGTACCTATGATAAATTACAGGCCTCTCTCTTTTTTTTAAGTGGGAGAACTTGCACAATTGGTGGCTGACTAAATACTTGTTTGCCCCACTGTATGTATGTATATTTATATACACACATACACACACTACCGTTCAAAAGTTTGGGGTCACTTACAAATGTCCTTGTTTTTGAAAGAAAATCAATTTTTTGTCCATTAAAATAACATTAAATTGATCAGAAATGCAGTGTAAACATTGTTAATGTTGTAAATGACTATTGTAGCTGGAAACAGCAGATTAAAAAAAAAAAAATGAAATACATCGGCGTAGAAGACAGGCAGATTTTTTATGGAATATCTACATAGGTGTACAGAGGCCCATTATCAACAACCATCACTCCTGTGTTCCAATGGCATGTTGTGTTAGCCTTTTAAAATGATAATCTTGGATTAGCTAACTGATTCTTAGAAAACCCTTTTGCAATTATGTTAGCACAGCTGAAAACTGTTGTACTGATTTAAAGAAGCAAAAAAACTGGCCTTCTTTAGACTAGTTGAGTATCTGGAGCATCAGCATTTGTGGGTTTGATTACAGGTTCAAAATGGCCAGAAACAAAGACTTTCTTCTAAAACTCGTCAGTCTATTCTTGTTCTGAGAAATGAAGGCTATTCCATGTGAGAAATTGCCAAGAATCTGAAGATGTGTGTACTACTCCCTTCAGAACAGCGCAAACTGGCCCTAACCATAATAGAAAGAGTGGGAGGCCCCGGTGCACTGAGCAAGAGGACAAGTACATTGGTGTGTCTAGTTTGAGAAACAGA
Organism: Oncorhynchus clarkii lewisi; assembly: GCF_045791955.1. Classification (NCBI taxonomy): domain Eukaryota; kingdom Metazoa; phylum Chordata; class Actinopteri; order Salmoniformes; family Salmonidae; genus Oncorhynchus; species Oncorhynchus clarkii. Next base: position 38,606,859 of record NC_092173.1, on the reverse strand, counting down.
TGCCTCACAAGTCCTCAACTGGCAGCTTCATTAAATAGTACCCTGCAAAACACCAGTCTCAACGTCAACAGTGAAGAGGTGACTCCGGGATGCTGGCCTTCTAGGCCTGTATAGGACTATTTCCCTCTATACCATTTGTATTTAATTAACCGTTGACCATTGGCTGTTCTTATAGGCACTTTAGTATTGCCAGTGTAACAGTATAGCTTCCGTCCCTCTCCTCCCTGGGCTCCGAACCAGCAACACAACGACAACAGCCACCACATCGAAGCAACGTTACCCATGGAAAGCAAGGGAAACAACCACCCCAAGGCTCAGAGCGAGTAGTGCGCGCTAGCTAGCCAGCCATTTCACTTCGGTTACACCAGCCTCATCTCGGGAGTTGATAGGCTTGAAGTCATAAACGGCGCAATGCTTGACGCACAACGAAGAGCTGCTGGCAAAACACACGACAGTACTGTTTGAATGAATGTTTACGCGCCTTCTGACTACTACCGCTCAGTCAGATACTTGTATGCTCAGTCAGATTATATGCAAAGCAGGACACGCTAGATAATATCTAGTAATATCATCAACCATGTGTAGTTAACTAGTGATTATGATTGATTGTTTTTTATAAGATAAGTTTAATGCTAGCTAGCAACATACCTTGGCTTACTGCATTTGCGTAACAGGTGTAACAGTCTCCTTGTGGAGTGCAACGAGAGAGAGGCAGGTCGTTATTGCGTTGGACTAGTCAACTGTAGGGTTGCAAGATTGGATCCCCCAAGCTGACAAGGTGAAAATCTGTTGTTCTGCTCCTGAACGAGGCAGTTAACCCACCGTTTCTAGGCCGTCATTGAAAATAAGAATGTTTTTAACTGACTCGCCAAGTTAAATAAAGATTAAATAAAGGTGTAAAAACAATATATAATTATTAATTATAATCGGCACCCAAAAATACAGATTTCTGATTGTTATGAAAACTTGAAATCGGCGCTAATTAATCGGCCATTCCGATTAATCAGTCGACATCTACTCCAGAGTACAGGCCTTGGTGTAATGCTCATTCCCTTGACGATAAAGGCGAATCCGACCATCAAATTCCGTGACACGTCAGTGAAGAGCACTTCTTGCCAGTCCTGTCTGGTCCAGCGACGGTGGGTTTGTAATCATAGGCGACGTTGTTGCCGGTGATATCTGGTGAGGACCTGCCTTACAACAGGCCTACAAGCCCTCAGTCCAACCTCTCTCAGCCTATTGAGGACAGTCTGAGCACTGATGGAGGGATTGTGCGTTCCTGGTGTAACTCGGGCAGTTGTTGTTGCCATTCTGTACCTGTCCCACAGGTGTAATGTTCGGATGTACTGATTCTGTGTAGTTGTTGTTACACGTGGTCTTCCACTGCGAGGATGATCAGCTGTCCGTCCTGTCTCCCTGTAGCGCTGTGTTATGCGTCTCACAGTACGGACATTGCAATTTATTGCCTTGGCCACATCTGCAGTCCTCATGCCTCCTTGCAGCATGCCTAAGGCACATTCACGAAGATGAGCAGGGACCCTGGGCATCTTTCTTTTGGTGTTTTTCAGAGTCTGTAGAAAGGCCTCTTTAGTGTCCTAAGTTTTCATAACTGTGACCTAATTGCCTACCGTCTGTAAGCTGTTAGTGTCTTAACGACCGTTCCATGTGCATGTTCATCAGTTGTTTATGGTTCATTGAACAAGCATGGGAAACAGTTTTAAACCTTTTACAATGAAGATCTGTGAAGTTATTTGGATTTTTACAAATTATGTTTTGAAGACAGGGTCCTGAAAAAGGTCAGTTTCTTTTTTTTTGCTGAGTTTGTGTGTGTGTGAGAGAGCTCTGTGACGACATACTGTGGAGTACCACACCTGACCTTCAATCAACGATGGCAATGCCAGAATACACATTCTGAACCAATACTGAACACGCTCACTCATTCAGACGCAGCAAAGGATCTGTTTGCTTGTTCTAAGCCATTTATGTGTGTTTTAAATCTAAATGTTTGTATCATAGACGTCTTTCTGTTTAGCTTCAACTCCAGATTGCTCTGGGAGAACATCCTGGCACATTAACACTGTTTTCTCTGTTTCCCCCTGTCTTTCTCCTCCCTTCTCTCTCTTTCCCTGTCTTTCTCCCTCCCTTCTCTCTGTTTCCCTCTGTCTTTCTCCACCCTCTCTGTTTTCTCTCTGTTTCTCAGTGGTGTATGAGCATCGCTCGCGTCTAGAGAAGTCTCTGCAGAAGGAACGTCTGGAGCACAAGAAGGCCAAAGAGGGTGAGGGAGACAAAACGGCAGCCAGTACTTTAATTCTCAATTTTACACTCTTTACAACCATGTTGATTCCATCATTTCTTCCCCTTTTGTCTCCAACAGATTATCAGGTGTTTAAACTTGAAGCCCAACAGTCACTGAACAAGGAGAAGGTAGGCCTGAGTCCCCAACTCTAGTAGTCAAGATGGAAAGTTATGCAGTTAAATTCAGCATTAATGTGCCCATCTGTTTAGTGGGACTGTTAAATGATTGTCTGACTGCCAACATCTCTCCAGACTGAGGAGCAGTTGTATTCCAATGGTTTTATTAGGTCAGCGGCACTGATGTCACTTTCTGCTGTGGCCTGAAATGCCTCTGATTTGGTTGGGGGATGTTATTCATAATATTATAGGAGGAGTGGAGACAGGGATTGTAAATGTTGATATTATAGGAGGAGTGGAGACGGATTGTAAATGTTGTTGATATTAAAGGAGGAGTGGAGACGGATTGTAAATGTTGTTGATATTAAAGGAGGAGTGGAGACAGGGATTGTAAATGTTGTTGATATTAAAGGAGGAGTGGAGACAGGGATTGTAAATGTTGATATTATAGGAGGAGTGGAGACGGATTGTAAATGTTGTTGATATTAAAGGAGGAGTGGAGACGGGGGATTGTAAATGTTGTTGATATTAAAGGAGGAGTGGAGACGGGGGATTGTAAATGTTGTTGATATTAAAGGAGGAGTGGAGACAGGGATTGTAAATGTTGATATTAAAGGAGGAGTGGAGACAGGGATTGTAAATGTTGTTGATATTAAAGGAGGACTGGAGACAGGGATTGTAAATGTTGTTGATATTAAAGGAGGAGTGGAGACTGATTGTAAATGTTGTTGATATTAAAGGATGAGTGGAGACAGGGATTGTAAATGTTGTTGATATTATAGGAGGAGTGGAGACAGGGATTGTAAATGTTGATATTAAAGGAGGACTGGAGACAGGGATTGTAAATGTTGTTGATATTATAGGATGAGTGGAGACAGGGATTGTAAATGTTGTTGATATTATAGGAGGAGTGGAGACAGGGATTGTAAATGTTGATATTAAAGGAGGACTGGAGACAGGGATTGTAAATGTTGTTGATATTATAGGAGGAGTGGAGACAGGGATTGTAAATGTTGTTGATATTAAAGGAGGACTGGAGACAGGGATTGTAAATGTTGTTGATATTAAAGGAGGAGTGGAGACTGATTGTAAATGTTGTTGATATTAAAGGATGAGTGGAGACAGGGATTGTAAATGTTGTTGATATTATAGGAGGAGTGGAGACAGGGATTGTAAATGTTGATATTAAAGGAGGACTGGAGACAGGGATTGTAAATGTTGTTGATATTATAGGAGGAGTGGAGACAGGGATTGTAAATGTTGTTGATATTAAAGGAGGAGTGGAGACAGGGATTGTAAATGTTGATATTAAAGGAGGAGTGGAGACTGATTGTAAATGTTGTTGATATTAAAGGATGAGTGGAGACAGGGATTGTAAATGTTGTTGATATTATAGGAGGAGTGGAGACAGGGATTGTAAATGTTGATATTAAAGGAGGACTGGAGACAGGGATTGTAAATGTTGTTGATATTATAGGAGGAGTGGAGACAGGGATTGTAAATGTTGTTGATATTAAAGGAGGAGTGGAGACAGGGATTGTAAATGTTGTTGATATTAAAGGAGGACTGGAGACAGGGATTGTAAATGTTGTTGATATTAAAGGAGGAGTGGAGACAGGGATTGTAAATGTTGTTGATATTAAAGGAGGAGTGGAGACAGGGATTGTAAATGTTGTTGATATTAAAGGAGGAGTGGAGACAGGGATTGTAAATGTTGATATTAAAGGAGGAGTGGAGACTGATTGTAAATGTTGTTGATATTAAAGGATGAGTGGAGACAGGGATTGTAAATGTTGTTGATATTATAGGAGGAGTGGAGACAGGGATTGTAAATGTTGATATTAAAGGAGGACTGGAGACAGGGATTGTAAATGTTGTTGATATTATAGGAGGAGTGGAGACAGGGATTGTAAATGTTGTTGATATTAAAGGAGGACTGGAGACAGGGATTGTAAATGTTGTTGATATTAAAGGAGGAGTGGAGACTGATTGTAAATGTTGTTGATATTAAAGGATGAGTGGAGACAGGGATTGTAAATGTTGTTGATATTATAGGAGGAGTGGAGACAGGGATTGTAAATGTTGATATTAAAGGAGGACTGGAGACAGGGATTGTAAATGTTGTTGATATTATAGGAGGAGTGGAGACAGGGATTGTAAATGTTGTTGATATTAAAGGAGGAGTGGAGACAGGGATTGTAAATGTTGATATTAAAGGAGGAGTGGAGACTGATTGTAAATGTTGTTGATATTAAAGGATGAGTGGAGACAGGGATTGTAAATGTTGTTGATATTATAGGAGGAGTGGAGACAGGGATTGTAAATGTTGATATTAAAGGAGGACTGGAGACAGGGATTGTAAATGTTGTTGATATTATAGGAGGAGTGGAGACAGGGATTGTAAATGTTGTTGATATTAAAGGAGGAGTGGAGACAGGGATTGTAAATGTTGTTGATATTAAAGGAGGACTGGAGACAGGGATTGTAAATGTTGTTGATATTAAAGGAGGAGTGGAGACAGGGATTGTAAATGTTGTTGATATTAAAGGAGGAGTGGAGACAGGGATTGTAAATGTTGTTGATATTAAAGGAGGAGTGGAGACAGGGATTGTAAATGTTGATATTAAAGGAGGAGTGGAGACTGATTGTAAATGTTGTTGATATTAAAGGATGAGTGGAGACAGGGATTGTAAATGTTGTTGATATTATAGGAGGAGTGGAGACAGGGATTGTAAATGTTGATATTAAAGGAGGACTGGAGACAGGGATTGTAAATGTTGTTGATATTATAGGAGGAGTGGAGACAGGGATTGTAAATGTTGTTGATATTAAAGGATGAGTGGAGACAGGGATTGTAAATGTTGTTGATATTATAGGAGGAGTGGAGACAGGGATTGTAAATGTTGATATTAAAGGAGGACTGGGGACAGGGATTGTAAATGTTGTTGATATTATAGGAGGAGTGGAGACAGGGATTGTAAATGTTGTTGATATTAAAGGAGGAGTGGAGACAGGGATTGTAAATGTTGATATTAAAGGAGGAGTGGAGACTGATTGTAAATGTTGTTGATATTAAAGGATGAGTGGAGACAGGGATTGTAAATGTTGTTGATATTATAGGAGGAGTGGAGACAGGGATTGTAAATGTTGATATTAAAGGAGGACTGGAGACAGGGATTGTAAATGTTGTTGATATTATAGGAGGAGTGGAGACAGGGATTGTAAATGTTGTTGATATTAAAGGAGGAGTGGAGACAGGGATTGTAAATGTTGTTGATATTAAAGGAGGACTGGAGACAGGGATTGTAAATGTTGTTGATATTAAAGGAGGAGTGGAGACAGGGATTGTAAATGTTGTTGATATTAAAGGAGGAGTGGAGACAGGGATTGTAAATGTTGTTGATATTAAAGGAGGAGTGGAGACAGGGATTGTAAATGTTGATATTAAAGGAGGAGTGGAGACTGATTGTAAATGTTGTTGATATTAAAGGATGAGTGGAGACAGGGATTGTAAATGTTGTTGATATTATAGGAGGAGTGGAGACAGGGATTGTAAATGTTGATATTAAAGGAGGACTGGAGACAGGGATTGTAAATGTTGTTGATATTATAGGAGGAGTGGAGACAGGGATTGTAAATGTTGTTGATATTAAAGGAGGAGTGGAGACAGGATTGTAAATGTTTGTCATTTGTTAAACAGCAGGACTCCAGCAGCAGATTGAACTCATTACATGGGCAGCACCAGATGCTGAAGGTCAGTACACACACACACACACACACACACACACACACACACACACACACACACTGACCCATCCTCTGTCCTTGTTGTTTTAGAAGCAGCTTGAGGACCTGAAGAAGCAGCACTATGAGCTGCAGGAGCAGCATCAGATTCAGGGAGAGGACCACGGCAAGGCCTTGGACGAACACAAGGACCGCTTCGACAAACTACAGCAGACCAAAGAGATGGAAGCCTCCAAACTCAAAGGTACAGACACACACACAAGGACATGAGTAAATACTAGCATGCCTTTGTCTCCCTCTCCTGACTTTAAGCGGTTTTGGAGTTGATGCACGAAACAATGGTATAATAAGATTTGTAATAAGTATGGTACATGGTGTCTATGTGTTTGTGTTATTACTGTAGAGAATGTGTATAATCTGCGAGAGGAGAATAGGCAGCTGAGGAAAGCTCACCAGGACATCCATGTCCAATTGCAGGATGCACGGGTGAGTACTGGGAATTGGTGCTGAGCGATTAACCCATATTTCATATTTTTTGGGGGGGTGGGGGGGGTTACTAAACAAGAAATTGACCGACGTCGGTTCAATTACTTGAATTACATTTATAATTTCTTGGGGTAAAATGTGCCGTTTCTCTGGAGAGAAATCAAATCATTCACGAGAGAATTCAACTTTAGAACTATGGGACGCTGGGCTGAAGGGAGTTGAAGGTTTCATTAAACAAATATTCAACCTAGTTCAGCGCAGAAAAGTCATAATTAACAACAACAACCATAATCGATAGCGGCAGTTTTTTTCCTGCTCGTGACACTGGTCAGAGAGGAAGAGGCGAAGCGAAGCGAGAGGTTTCACTCGACAGTTTGTCCAAAATAATCCCAAATGCGTTTGACTTATTTTGGACCTAAGCTTGTTTCCTGCCTTCTCACCTTTGGGACAATGACTCCCATTGTTAGGGCGGGGAGACATGAGCATTTCATAATTGCATACAGATGTCAGGACGGATACACTTTTATGCCTACTACGTTAGATACACGAAGACCGCACACAACGACGGACATAGACAGTTCGCAAAAGTATGCCTTCTCTATTTTGAATAACTAGTCAAATGATTTTGTCAGATAACTCTGCAGCATTCTTAGGCAGGCTAGCTAAATAGGATAACTAAAGTATGGCGAGAAGAGAGATGCTGGCTGGCTGGCTGGCTGGCTGGCTGGCTGGCTGGCTGGCTGGCTGGCTGAGAAATAATAGTCATCAAAATAAAAACTAAGTAATAAACGCAACTGATACACAACTATTGATGTTGTCGTGACTTGACATTAATCTGAAGACGGTTATTTATCTAATCATCTAAATATGTTTAATTGTTAGCCGATTTCAATGGATCATGTAACAATTAACCTACTAGGATTTGGGGCACCACTAGAGCGGTTCATTAGAGTTACGATCTCCCAAATGAAACTCTTAAAGATATGTACCTATCACATCTAATAACAGTCCTTCTTAATTATTATCTCGGATCAGATCATCATTCTGAACCGTTGTAACTTCTTTGCATCTGCAAAAACCTTATGATTCAGTACTACACAAATTGGTTTAATTATTTATTTACTAGCTAATTAAATGGTAACACAGGAAAAACACACACTTAACACGTTAAAACAGGTCCCTAGTGGACTGACGACAATATAGCTGCTTGTTACAAAAGACATGGAGAGGGAGAGAGGGACAAAGACACTTAACGTTGGTACATTTAGAAACTACTCTCACTTATAGTACTCCTGTACTTTGCACACAAACTGCCTCCTGCTTGGAGTAAGAAATCATGAATGTATTGGTTTCTCTCTGTCGACGGGCCGCCTTGGAAAAGGTTTTGGGCCTTTTCGCCGCATGCTTGTAAGGCTCTGATTCTCCAAAAATGGTTACAACAAGTCTTCTACTGTTGTCCTCTGTAGTCGTCCGGTATCCGGTGACTTGTCGCGTCGTCCTGAATAGAACTACAGAGTTGATTTTCCTTCCGTTCGCTCCTGAAGATGCTTCTTTGAAGATAGGCTAGCCAGCCGTGTCGATGGTTCCCAGTAGGGTGATGAGAGTAGCGTAGTACGATGGTTTGAGCAGTGTAGTAGAGTGGTCCCACTTAAATTCGCTTATCTAGATACTTAGGACCGCTAATCAACCGTACCAGTGATTGTCCGCGAGCTGAGTTTATCGTCTCTACCTCGTGTTGAGTTCAAACCACTTTAAACGTGCAGCTGCAGCTCTACGTTTCTCTGGTCTGATATGTTCATTCTTAACCCATAATTTTATACAGTTTGTTCGAAAGGGCGGTTCCATCAGGCGAGACGTTCTCTGACCTCACTCGGGCGTGACTTGTCACTGTGCAAAGTTTATGTTAAAACAATTCTCTCTTATGGCTCCTAAAATCACATCCCTCTCAACAAAAACACTCATCATTTTTCATATAGCATGCACAACGCATAGGATGGACACTTCATACATGTAGTGCGTATACTTTCCAAGTTACAGTATTTCCTGTATAACATTTTTAATGACATCACAAAATGACATTAGTGTCCTATAGATTGGCTCTGACCATTCCCCACCTTCTATGTTACAAATATTGTTCCAGTATTCGCTTTAGAATGTGTTCGAGTTTCAGTGTGAAGACAAACTCATTCCTCTGGTGAACATTGGAGAAGGAGAGCTGATTGTTCTGTCCTTGATTTACAACAGGCAGTGAGTTGTTTATCCCCCCCCCCCCCCCCCCCCTAGTTCTGGGGGTCTGGTTGAAGTTATTCATTGCAAACCTGATCTGACCAATTTGGATCCTCACAGGACAGTCATGGCAATGTCTACCAAATGTGGACCTGACAGAGATGGAATATTTTTAATGTTTTGGCAATTGAATGTTCACTATTTTTGGCTTTTGGAAAAATTATTGTTATTTCGTTCATTTAAAAATGCATTTAATATTTAAAAAAATAATCAAAAACCCAGATTATTTTTTTAATCGAACCTAAACCAAATCGACCTCAAAAAGAACTTGTTATTCAGCCCTACTGGTAACCACAGAGCTTGGTCAACCTCAAATTGTTTATGTAAAAAAAACATAGATATAAAATATGGAAGAAGTTCTCTTAAGGCCATTGGATAGCTAGGAGGATCCATGACCATGTTATGTATTATATTTAATTATTATTATTACAGATAGTACATAAGGACTTGAAGGCTGCCCATGATCAGCTTGCACTGACACTAGAGGACCACAAGAGTGCGCTGGCCGCAGCTCAGGTAGGTGGACACTACTGTGTGGGGATATGATGGTTCTTTCTAACATATCTGGGGACTATCCTGGTTTCTAACATGATATCTAGGGACTATCCTGGTTTCTAACATGATATCTGGGGACTATCCTGGTTTCTAACATGATATCTGGGGACTATCCTGGTTTCTAACATGATATCTGGGGACTATCCTGGTTTCTAACATGATATCTGGGGACTATCCTGGTTGGTTTCTAACATGATATCTGGGGACGATCCTGGTTGGTTTCTAACATGATATCTGGGGACGATCCTGGTTGGTTTCTAACATGATATCTAGGGAGGATCCTGGTTGGTTTCTAACATGATATCTAGGGACGATCCTGGTTGGTTTCTAACATGATATCTAGGGACGATCCTGGTTGGTTTCTAACATGATATCTAGGGACTATCCTGGTTTCTAACATGATATCTGGGGACGATCCTGGTTTCTAACATGATATCTAGGGACTATCCTGGTTTCTAACATGATATCTGGGGGCGATCCTGGTTGGTTTCTAACATGATATCTGGGGACGATCCTGGTTGGTTTCTAACATGATATCTAGGGACGATCCTGGTTGGTGTCTAACATGATATCTAGGGACGATCCTGGTTGGTTTCTAGCATGATATCTAGGGACGATCCTGGTTGGTTTCTAACATGATATCTAGGGACGATCCTGGTTGGTTTCTAACATGATATCTAGGGACGATCCTGGTTGGTGTCTAACATGATATCTAGGGACGATCCTGGTTGGTGTCTAACATGATATCTAGGGACGATCCTGGTTGGTTTCTAACATGATATCTAGGGACGATCCTGGTTGGTTTCTAACATGATATCTAAGGACGATCCTGGTTTCTAACATGATATCTAGAGACTATCCTTCTACAGCTTTCTGTCAGAAAAGCAATGTTTGATAAATGGGTTATTTAACTGGTCCAGTCCATTTGCTGGACAAGGGGGAGAAAGGACTGTACCGTTTAAATCAGGAAAGGGGGGGAGGGGGATGTAGCCTGGCTAATGGTCCTTCACTCAGATGTCTTGCCTTCTGTAGGTGGGCTGTCCCTCTGCATGTCTGCTGCCTGTCCCCCTTGCAAGAGGACCTCTCATTTCTCAACCTCTGACCCCTGATCTTCTGGCTTCCTTGATGCTGTCTTCCTGGTTCTGAGGAGGCTGCCTCCTAACGCTCTTCTAACCTTCAGCTAACCTTTGCTCATGCAAGTGCCCTTCAATAAATCTGACTTAATGTTGTTTGCATGTCCTGACCTCACTGTTTCCTTATGGTTATTTAATAGTTGACTTAAGGTTGGCTGATGGTCTTTCCTCAGGTCCAGGTAGATGAATTTAAGCATCTCAAAGAGACCCTGATCAAAATGCCCAGCCTTCGACATGGTCAAAACCCCGCCCACCAACCGGCCCAGCCTGCTGCTCTATTGGCCAAGGCCCATGAACAGGGCCCACCCCTACCACATCCTGCTGCCTTATTGGCTGAGCCCCACATAGAAGCACACACCCACCAGGAAGACCATGGGGACACACAGTCTAGGGTAGAGGAGGCTGCTCTTTTTTGCCACATCCTTCAATCTGTCATGTTATTTTGTGACACATTGTCACACACACACACACACACACACTCATCCTCTCTAACCCACTCTGTTATTTTACTAACCAGTTGCATATACAGGAGGAGGTGGTGGGCGAGCCAGAGTTCCAGTCTCAGCCTGCCGGGTCCCACCATGCAGAGAAGGAGAAAGAGGGATATGGAGAGACTGAGGGGGAGGCAGAGAGGAGTAGAGAGCTAGGGGAGGCAGAGAGGAGGAGAGAGCTGGCGGAGGGGGAGGCGGAGAGGAGGAGAGAGCTGGCAGAAGAAGAGATGGAGCAGGCGGGACAGCCCCAGAAGCTGGAGGAGGAATCTGAACAACCACAGGAGGACGAGGGGTTGGAGGCAGACCACGACCAGCCAGACAACAACGCTCTGAACCGTCAGAGACGCCAACCACAACAGGTAAGAACTAGTTAGAGACACTTAGAACAGCTTAATACAAGGTCTTTAGAACCACGCTAGTACTGCTCAGTGGTGGGAAAAGTACCCCCCATTAAGATACCTTCATACCTTAAGGGAACATTTCGGCATTTCGTGTATGATCAGTGAGAAAGTCCATATTGCAAATGTACGGTCCCTTACTAGACGTCCGAAATCGTTTGTAAAATTCGCGGTCGGCGTCGGGCCGTGCGGTAGGGCCAGACCTACCGGGAAGTCATCAAATGAACTTTGTCGGACATTCGGTTTCCGTTTTATAAAATAAACAAGTTTTTGACCGTTTTTCCGCTATCCCGGAATTTCCCACAAGAGGGCATACGGAATCATATGGCAATTTGGCAAAACATCACGAATCACGACGGGGCCTTATCTCGAAAACGGAAAATATTTCGAAGCCGAAACTTGGTGAGCGTAGGTTTGGCATAATGGGCAGTTGGCCCCGAACAAGATGGCGTCTAGGCCTCGACGGTTTTTGAGTTATGGCCGTTTTTCTGGGATTAAAGGTCCTAAATGGAAATAGAGAAATTATTTTTCCACTTCAGGTCAAAGTCAAGGAGCCTCCGGTGTCAATAAAAAAAGAACCAGCCATTTATCTATCGTCATTTAAGAGAAACGGAACAATGACAACTTGGCGATGGTCACAAATAGGCGTTTTTTTTTTTCAACGGTTACAGATCCAGTTGCAGGGTGTTCATACGAATCTTTTTAAAGTGTGCTGCGGAGCTCTGCGAGATTTCTGTGATTTTCTATGATTTTCTGAAATAACACACACATACTAAACCCTCCGTAAATAACTCAGTTGTTAACGTAAAGACTTAAAACTCAGGATTCTGTAACAGCATACCCCAATGAGGATATGTGGTGATTTATAGCTTCCTGTGCCAACCGGAAGTGCCATAATTGGTGTCTCAGGGGCTGTTTCAAAGGGTTAAAAAAGTCTGATCTGTCCAAAACTTCATATATGTGATTAGGCAACCCCCATGAACTGTAAATCAGTCATTTTTCCCCAAAAAATTCAAAGGAAAAAAAAATCACACTAAAACACAACTTGAATGGAGGGACGTATTGGGGTGCGTAGAGACAGACAGTGGCTGCAATAGTTAGCTTTGTTCGAGCTAAAAAAGAACCGTCAGACCTAGAGTTCCGAAACTTTAGAAACCTGTTCTAGACCTCCGGCCGATGGTGCGTGGTGAGTTACGTGGCTCTAGACGGTTCTCGGACCGAGAAACGGCCTCGTACATTTGCAATACCTTCAATTCATTTTGACCATTACGAAAATGACGACGTTTAGAAAAGTCTCAGAGACGCAAGGCTAGGTGCATTGAAACCGGCTCGGCCCATAGAGACAGACCCCAACGTTTCTGTCCGATAGCTCGTTCAAGGACCCCGTAGCAAGGCATGGAAAAAAGTGGATTTTCAGCACCAATTAGGGTTTTTCTCGGACACCAAATTACCTATCGAGCCGAAACTCGGGATTCGGGGTCGCCTCACATAGGACTTCACATAATGTCCGAACTGGACCCGCAGCTAGAACGTAACTATGTGTTTTACCTTTTTATTATGTTTTAAACTAAAGGCGCTGTGAATTATGGGACTGCTCTGACATATGTGATAGTTGGCTTCTAAATGAGTAGTAAAAAGTGGGTTTGGTGTCATAATGACATCTGATTGACTGATGGACACTGACTTGCTAGTTGACTTTTGTGCATTTGCAATATGTTTAAACGGAGAGGGACCATCACCAAAATGGCATTCTGAAATCAACACAAAAAATGGCATCACCATAGTCTCCAGACTGTGCTGAGTTCAACGAGCTATCCCGCTTGACCGTAGCTCGCTCGGTCTAAGCGCAACGACCATTAGAAAAGTAGGCCCAAAATGAAGCCTGCCCCACAATGTCATTTGCTTTTGAGTGACAGTGAGAGAACCGTTAGGGTGAGAAGAAAAATTCCACCACATGAATGTTCCTAAGGTCCTCCCGATCTGTACAAGCCTAACCTTGACCGTGTGGCATTAACCCTTAAGAGTAAAACAGTGTTTTTTGATCTCACAGATTACAGTGTCATCTCTCCCCATAGGAATACATTGCCTGCACCCCTAATTTCAACCTGAAGTCTATATGGGTTATGAATGCCGTATGAACCTGTCTTCGGTACCAGTCCATCAGGCCACTATGAGGTCTACCTGTGTTGATTCTGAGCTTCCTGGACCAACCGGAAGTGGTTAAAATGCCCCTAAAAGTGTTTACCCATACCCTGCCTGCAGTTTGACAGACATAGTGCATTCAACCCTGTGTAAATCAGTCAGTTCTTAACGTAAGGACTTAAAACTCAGGATTCTGTAACAGCATACCCCAATGGGGATATGTGTTGATTTATAGCTTCCTGTGCCAACCGGAAGTGCCATAACTGGTGTCTCAGGGGCTGTTTCGAGGGGTTAAAAAAGTCTGATCTTTCCAAAACTTCATATGTGTGATTAGGCAACCCCCATGAACTGTAAATCAGTCATTTTTCCCCAAAAAAATCAAAGGAAAAAAAAATCACACTAAAACACACCTTGGATGGAGGGACGTATTGGGGTGCGTAGAGACAGACAGTGGCTGCAATAGTTAGCTTTGTTGGAGCTAAAAAAGAACCGTCAGACCTAGAGTTCCGAAACTTTAGAAACCTGTTCTAGACCTCCGGTCGATGGTGCGTGGTGAGTTACGTGGCTCTAGACGGTTCTCGGACCGAGAAACAGCCTCGTACATTTGCAATACCTTCAATTCATTTTGACCATTACGAAAATGACGACGTTCAGAAAAGTCTCAGAGACGCAAGGCTAGGTGCATTGAAACCGGCTCGGCCCATAGAGACGGACCCCGACGTGTCTGTCCGATAGCTCGTTCAAGGACCCCGTAGCAAGTCATGGAAAATAGTGGATTTTCAGCACCAATTAGGGTTTTTCTCGGACACCAAATGACCTATTGAGCCGAAACTTGGGATTCGGGGTCGCCTCAGCTAGGCCAACACATAACTTAAGAAATGGACCCGCAGCTAGAACGTAACTACGTGTTTTATGGTTTTTTTATGGTTTGAACCCAAGGCGTTGTGAATTTTGGGCCAGCTCTGAAGTATGTAATAGTTGGCTACTAAACGAGTTGGAAAAAGTGGGTTTGGTGTCAGTTTGTATCAGTTTGGTGTCAGAATGATATCTAATTGACTGATGGACTCTTGTCCACTTGACTCTTGTACATTTGCAATATGTTTAAACAGTGAGGTACCATCATCAAAAGCGACATTCTGAAATCAACCCTAACGAGCGATTGAGATGAACCAGAATCACTGCAAAGCCATCCCGAGTTCATCGGGCCAGTCAATTTCACATTCCTGCAGGATTTTTATAGCATGACCAATTCGTGATGGTGCCGGCCCATTGAAACATATTGCAAATGCACAGTGACTTTGAAAAAGTAAGGAAACATAAACAAAAAAAATCCATTTTTTTTTTTTTTGGGTGACCAGTTGCACGTGCATTTGCAATATGATTCTATAGTGAAAAAACATATTGCAAATGCACAGTGACTTTGAAAAAGTAAGGAAACATAAACAAAAAAAATCTAAATTTTTTGGGGGGGGATGACCAGTTGCATGTGCATTTGCAATATGATTCTATAGTGAAAAAACATATTGCAAATGCACAGTGACTTTGAAAAAGTAAGGAAAAATAAACAAAAAAAATCTAAAAAATGTTTTGGGGGATGACCAGTTGCACGTGCATTTGCAATATGATTCTATAGTGAAAAAACATATTGCAAATGCACAGTGACTTTGAAAAAGTAAGGAAACATAAACAAAAAAAATCTAAATTTTTTGGGGGGGGATGACCAGTTGCATGTGCATTTGCAATATGATTCTATAGTGAAAAAACATATTGCAAATGCACAGTGACTTTGAAAAAGTAAGGAAACATAAACAAAAAAAACCCAAAATTTTTATTTTTGGGTGACCAGTTGTACGTGCATTTGCAATATGATTCTATAGTGAAAAAACATATTGCAAATGCACAGTGACTTTGAAAAAGTAAGGAAACATAAACAAAAAAAATCTAAATTTTTTTTGGGGGGATGACCAGTTGCACGTGCATTTGCAATATGATTCTATAGTGAAAAAACATATTGCAAATGCACAGTGACTTTGAAAAAGTAAGGAAACATAAACAAAAAAAATCTAAATTTTTTTGGGGGGGATGACCAGTTGCATGTGCATTTGCAATATGATTCTATAGTGAAAAAACATATTGCAAATGCACAGTGACTTTGAAAAAGTAAGGAAACATAAACAAAAAAAATCAAAACATTTTTTTTTTGGGTGACCAGTTGCACGTGCATTTGCAATATGATTCTATAGTGAAAAAACATCACCAAAAGCGACATTCTGAAATCAACCCAAACGAGCGATTGAGATGACCCAGAATCACTGCAAAGCCATCCCGAGTTCATCGGGCCAGTCAATTTCACATTCCTGCAGGATTTTTATAGCATGACAAATTCGTGATGGTACCTGCCCATTAAAACATATTGCAAATGCACAGTGACTTTGAAAAAGTAAGGAAACATAGAATCAAATTATTTTTTTGGGGGTTACCAGTTGCACATTTCAGATCACCAGTTGCACATTTCAGATCACCAGTTGCACATTTCAGATCACCAGTTGCACGGAGGAAAATCGTTACTTTTGACTTTGACTTTTGACTTCCTATGACATCATATTGCAAATGGACAAAACATATTCCTTATGCACAAGTAAAAAAAATAAAATTATGATAATAACATTTTACAAAAGTATATTCATACACTTCTTACACATGATTAATTGTCTTAAAATCGAAACAATTTCGAAAAACGGTCCAGAAAGCACTTTTTTTAGTTTTTAAAGTTTTTAAAAAAAATCAAATTTTCGACTTTTGACATCCTATTAAATCATATTGCAAATGGACAAAACATATGCCTTATGCACAAGTAAAAAAAAAAAAAAAAATTATGATAATAAAATACGAATAAAGTATGTTGATACAGTTCTTATACGTGTGTAATTGACACAAAATTCGAAAGAATTTTGAAAAACGGTCCAGAAAGCACTTTTTTAAGGATATGTGAAGTTTTTTACCAAATTGACATTTTTGACTTTTGACCTTTGACTTCCTATGAAATCATATTCCAAATGGAGAAAACATATGCCTTATGCACTAGTAAAAAAAAAAAAAAAATGATAATAAAGTATGACTAAAGTATGTTGATAAAGTTCTTATACATGTGTAATTGACATAAAAATTGAAAGAATTTTGAAAAACGGTCCAGAAAGCACTTTTTTAAGGATGTGTGAAGTTTTTTACCAAATTTTGACATTTTTGACTTTTGACTTTTGACTTCCTATGAAATCATATTGCAAATGGACAAAACATATGCCTTATGCGCACGTAATTAAAAAAAAAAAAATTTGATATCAAAATTGGACAAAAGTATATTCATACAGTTCTTACACATGTGTAATTGACAAAAAAAAGCGAAAGAATTTCGAAAAAAGGCCCAGAAAGCACTTTTTTAAGGGGTAAAAAGTTTTTGAAAAAAATATCATTTTTTCAAAATTTTTCTTTTGGATGTTGACTTAGGTTGCATTTCCAATATGAAAAACCCAGGTGGAGCGCACTCGCCCCCTGTTGGATTTTTGAGGTGTTACAATTGGCAATTGCCATATGGCATTTGCCATATACTTTGCACGAATCAACGCCGCTTTGGGTGGTATTGGACATCGTGTACATGGTTTGTCCAATGCCAATATCTTGACATTCATTTTTGTACAATTCAGGGGGGTATTCCCTTACATAGAAAATGACTCAAGTGAAAGTCACCCAGTAAAATACAACTTGAGTAAAAGTCTAAAAGTGTTTTGGTTTTGAATATACTTAAATATCAAAAGTAAATGTAATTACTGAAATGTACTTAAGTATCAAAAATAAAAAGCAAAAGTGTGAATAATTTCTAATGACTTACATTAAGCAAACCAGTAAACACAATTTTCGTGTTTTTAATTTTAATTTTTTAATGTACGGATTGCTAGGGGCACACTCCAACACTCAGACATCATTTACAAATGAAGCATTTGTGCTTAGTGAGTCCACCAGATCAGAGGCAGTAGGGATGACCAGGGAAGTGTGTGAAGTGGACCATGTTCTGT
The DNA here is from genome assembly GCF_045791955.1 of Oncorhynchus clarkii lewisi. Taxonomy (NCBI): domain Eukaryota; kingdom Metazoa; phylum Chordata; class Actinopteri; order Salmoniformes; family Salmonidae; genus Oncorhynchus; species Oncorhynchus clarkii. Next base: position 38,589,142 of record NC_092173.1, on the reverse strand, counting down.
CCTGCTAAGCATTCAAAATGTAATGAGTACTTTTGGGTGTCAGTAAAAATGTATGGAGTAAAAAGTACATAATTTTCTTTTGGAATGCAGTGAAGTAAAAGTTGTCAAATATTAATTGTAATGTGCAGATACCCCCAAAAAACGACTTAAGTTGTACTTTAAAGTATTTTTACTTAAGTACTTCACACCAATGTACTCCTTAATACAATATCTTTAGAACAGCATGTTGTCTCGGTGTCTGTCTGGTTTCCCCAGGATCCACAAAGTGACATCCATCTCGTCCCTGAGACCCACCTCCAGCAGGAGGCCCAGGTGGAGCGTGTGAAGTCTGCCTACGAGCAGCAGCAGGTGCAGCAGCGCCTGGAGGCTGAGCGGGCCCAGAGGACGAGGGAGCTCCAGCTGCGCCAGGAGGCCCTGCAGGCCCAGAAAATGAGCGTGCAGAGGGAGAGAGAGATGCGTCTGCGAGCTCAGCACGAGAGAGAGGAACAGCACCAGCATCAAGAGGAGGCCCGTCGGGAACAGCTAGTGAAGGAGGAGCAACTCAGGTCAGAGGGCAAGGGGCAGGGGTCAAAGGTTATGTAGAGATCACGAAGAGGTATTTAGTTAAATTCAATACAATTAATCAATTACTTACTGAAAACAATTTGACCCCATATGGAATAATGTTACAATATGTTATGTTATATTGTTCAGGAAGAAGAGTGACTATGAGAACCCAAACAATGACATCGTCCAGGGTGATGAAGAACCTCATATTGATGATGACGAAGGTGAGATAATCAAGTCACAAAATGTTCTGTCTGGATTCTGGAACCATTTTTAAAGAGGGAGACTGCTATTGACATTTAGACAAAATTAGTTTTTTTAAATTTTTGTTTGTAAAAAAATAAAAAATCCTCTGCATTTTTGACTGAGTAATTGTGATTGTATTGACATACTTACCCTGACTCACTGTTGGTTTACTGTGTGTACAGAGAGGGACACCCACTTGGAGAAGGACAACCAAGAGGAAGAGGACCACCGAGTACCACAGCGACAGGTCAGACAGATATTTAAATGTACCAGTCTCTATCAACCACTGATTTCAATGACTGTCACATGGTCTGAGGTGAATCTGACCCCAGTTTGAACTGTCGTTTTCACTCTTATTTATTATTTGACATGTTTTTATTATATTTATGAATCATATTCAAACTTGATATTATCATGTTCAAACATGTTCTACGCCTTTAAAGTTAAATTATTGAATTGACATTAGTTGACTCTGACTCGGTACATGTCTTTCTAAGGAGTCCTAAAGCCGTAGTTAGTGATGTAGTGAATTATGGAGGATCTGTTGGCACTGGAGGGCTCTCCTTCCCTGCCTGACACAAACATCAGCCTCAACCCCTACTCTCTCTTTCCCTGCCTGACACAAACATCAGCCCCAACCCCTACTCTCTCTCCCTGCCTGACACAAACATCAGCCCCAACCCCTACTCTCTCTCCCTGCCTGACACAAACATCAGCCTCAACCCCTACTCTCTCTCCCTGCCTGACACAAACATCAGCCTCAACCCCTACTCTCTCTTTCCCTGCCTGACACAAACATCAGCCCCAACCCCTACTCTCTCTTTCCCTGCCTGACACAAACATCAGCCTCAACCCCTACTCTCTCTCTCCCTGCCTGACACAAACATCAGCCTCAACCCCTACTCTCTCTTTCCCTGCCTGACACAAACATCAGCCTCAACCACTACTCTCTCTCTCCCTGCCTGACACAAACATCAGCCTCAACCCCTACTCTCTCTCCCTGCCTGACACAAACATCAGCCTCAACCCCTACTCTCTCTTTCCCTGCCTGACACAAACATCAGCCTCAACCCCTACTCTCTCTTTCCCTGCCTGACACAAACATCAGCCTCAACCCCTACTCTCTCGCTCTCTCTCTCCCTGCCTGACACAAACATCAGCCTCAACCCCTACTCTCTCTTTCCCTGCCTGACACAAACATCAGCCTCAACCCCTACTCTCTCCTTCCCTGCCTGACACAAACATCAGCCTCAACCCCTACTCTCTCCTTCCCTGCCTGACACAAACATCAGCCTCAACCCCTACTCTCTCGCTCTCTCTCTCCCTGCCTGACACAAACATCAGCCTCAACCCCTACTCTCTCTTTCCCTGCCTGACACAAACATCAGCCTCAACCCCTACTCTCTCGCTCTCTCTCTCCCTGCCTGACACAAACATCAGCCTCAACCCTAGCCACAGCCTCTTGGGTATTGGCCTAGTGTTCTTTCCGTGTGTGTGTGCTTTCATAGATAGTAGAGCAGAGAAACCCACCCCAATCTGAACTGTGATATGCACAGTTTCACACACATTGACAATCTGTCGCTCTCCATCCCTCCCGTCCTGCAGGGGGCAGTAGAGGGAGAGGTGGACCCAGAGGATGACCCTAATAACCAGGGGGAGGATGAGTTTGATGTGGCAGAGGAGCAGCATCTTCAGCACAGGGAGGAAGAGGAGGCAGACATACATCTCAACCCCAATCACCCAGCCATAGATGAGGAACTGGTGGTGAGAGAAGGAGGGAGGGAGGAGAGAAGAGAGGGAAAGGAAGTAAGGAGACAACAGAAGTAGTCAGAGATATACCAGGATGACAAACTTAGGCTCTGATACAAGCAACAGGTAAAAGTTGTTCCGGTGACTTTGCCATGGTTACAGTTGTCATGGTTTCTGTGTTTGCAGATGGCGGTAAACCCAGATCAGCAGGAAGACAACCTGGATGACCAGTATCCGGAGGAGGACGAGGTACACACACACACACACACACACACACACAGAGGTTCAAACAGGGGGAGGAAGAAGACATGGTCTGATGGTGGTTAACCTTGTTAGGTGCAGGAGGATTTGGCCGGGGGGCAGAAGACGGAGGAGGAGCCATACAACGAGGAGAAAGGAGAACACGTGAGTCTAGGAACACTATGGAATATTGTACGTGGAACCTTGAGTGAGAAAACAGCCGTGGGTTTGTCCCAGAGCAGAGACCTGTAGATAAACCTTCAGACTCTCTCAGCATAGTCCCAGACCTGTAGATAAACCTTCAGACTCTCTCAGCATAGTCCCAGAGCAGAGACCTGTAGATATACCTTCACTCTCTCAGCATAGTCCCAGAGCAGGGACCTGTAGATAAACCTTCAGACTCTCTCAGCATAGTCCCAGAGCAGAGACCTGTAGATAAACCTTCAGACTCTCTCAGCATAGTCCCGGACCTGTAGATAAACCTTCAGACTCTCTCAGCATAGTCCCAGAGCAGGGACCTGTAGATTAACCTTCAGACTCTCTCAGCATAGTCCCAGAGCAGGGACACGTAGATAAACCTTCAGACTCTCTCAGCATAGTCCCAGAGCAGGGACCTGTAGATAAACCTTCACTCTCTCAGCATAGTCCCGGACCTGTAGATAAATCTTCACTCTCTCAGCATAGTCCCAGACCTGTAGATAAACCTTCACTCTCTCAGCATAGTCCCAGACCTGTAGATAAACCTTCACTCTCTCAGCATAGTCCCAGAGCAGGGACCTGTAGATAAACCTTCACTCTCTCTCAGCATAGTCGTGTGTTGGTTGGGTGTGTGCACATGCCCCATGTCTAGTTACCCCCCATGTGTGCGTGTACTCTCCATTCACCCATCTAAACACTAGTGAATGATCTGACACTGCTCCAACATGGTCAGTCTGTCACCTTTCCACCACAATGTTCTAGAATGATCCGCCTGTTTTCCTGGTTCTCACCTTGCTGCTCTAGAGTGTTAGGTCAGTGGCAGGTCCTAGAGTTATGTATCTGGCTGCTCTAGAGTGTTAGGTCAGTGGCAGGTCCTAGAGTTATGTATCAGGCTGCTCTAGAGTGTTAGGTCAGTGGCAGGTCCTAGAGTTATGTATCTGGCTGCTCTAGAGTGTTAGGTCAGTGGCAGGTCCTAGAGTTATGTATCAGGCTGCTCTAGAGTGTTAGGTCAGTGGCAGGTCCTAGAGTTATGTATATGTATCAGGCTGCTCTAGAGTGTTAGGTCAGTGGCAGGTCCTAGAGTTATGTATCAGGCTGCTCTAGAGTGTTAGGTCAGTGGCAGGTCCTAGAGTTATGTATCAGGCTGCTCTAGAGTGTTAGATCGGTGGCAGGTCCTAGAGTTATGTATTTGTATCAGTCTGCTCTAGTCTAGAACATTGCTCCACTCCACATCCTGTCTATTGTCTTACCCACCTGGTGAATGTGTGTGTTCTGCTGCAGGAGGAAGTGAAAGACCAGGAGGTCCCAGCAGGAAAAGAGGGAGAACACAGAAAGGAAGAAGAGCTCAACGAGGAAGAGAACTACGAGGAAGAGGTGGGGGTTGGACAGGACAAGCGGCCCAATCGAAGGGAGATGTGAGATGAATAGAGACATTGACCAATGAGAGTGCCTTTCCCCATCACTGGGAGCCAATCAGATCTCTCTCTATTGTCTCTCTCTAAGTCACCCACTTGGCATTCCCTTCTGTGTTGGACTGGAACTGATGAACTTCTGAACATAATTATTGTACTGGAACTGGGAATACAATCTAAGTCTGTCTGTCAGTCTGTCTGTCCATCCAGTGACATCAGACAGACATGAGAAGGTCATGTTACTGTATGCTATTTGTTTGTGCTCAGATTGAAGGTTTGTCTATTTGAGTGTCAGGCTTTTACATTTTGTTTTTATCAGAGTTGTATTTACTGTTTGTTTTTTGTGTTTTTTTTTTACAGCAAATTCCTCTCAATGTATGTTTAGTAGGACCTGCTTTCCAATCTTCTGTTTATTTATTGTAGATATGATGATCGTTATGGGTGGAGTTGAAAATGTTTTTCCCGACGTTCTCAAAGTAATTGTCATTACTGCAGGAGAAACCTACACTATCATTGATGCCAATAATAGTAAAAAAAAACAACAAAAAAACATTTTCATTCTTCTGTTTGCTTGTCTACGTTGCTTGTCCTCTTGTTCCTGGTTAAGCATTTCCAGTAAATCACAAAGTCCTTTCATCGTTTCTCTGATCATCTTAGTTTGAACCCCGGACTGTTGACGTGGATCGAAATCACAAATATCCACTTGACCTTTCACCCCTATCCGTTAACACTAATTGTACAATGTATAGAAATACATCCACCTGCCTCAATGTTTATTTGGTAAAAAGATAGATAATGTGGTTGAACATGCATCAAGGCATCTCCTAGACCAGGTATTCTCAAACTGGGTTACGTTCAACGCCATCGGGGGATACACCAAATACATTTGATTTATTTTTCACATTTTCAAAAAATCCATTTTATATTTTCCAATGGGATTGTACATTTGGGTGAGGTTTTCTCACCTGAGTAGCCTCGTTTCACTGCCCCAATTATTGTTTTACCATTTAGTGTAGAGAGAAATATCAACAGCATGTCAAATACAGGTAACCTAGTCAAATAATTAACATCCAATCACATTAACTGTTACTCTCTCGTGGGAATTCCGCTAACGGTCCATATGTAGCCAAACGTAGCTGCTGCTCATTCCGTTTGCTCGAAAATGTTTTTTAAAAAAGTAAGGCCCGCGTCCTTATAAACACATACCAGCTCTACTGGTAGTACTGCTAACACCAGCCCTGCTGGTAGTACTGCTAACACCAGCCCTGCTGGTAGTACTGCTAACACCAGCCCTGCTGGTAGTACTGCTAATACCAGCCCTGCTGGTAGTACTGCTAACATCAGCCCTGCTGGTAGTACTGCTAACACCAGCCCTGCTGGTAGTACTGCTAATACCAGCCCTGCTGGTAGTACTGCTAATAACAGCCCTGCTGGTAGTACTGCTAATAACAGCCCTGCTGGTAGTACTGCTAACACCAGCTCTGCTGGGAGTACTGCTAACACCAGCTCTGCTGGGAGTACTGCTAACACCAGCTCTGCTGGGAGTACTGCTAACACCAGCTCTGCTGGGAGTACTGCTAACACCAGCTCTGCTGGTAGTACTGCTAACACCAGCTCTGCTGGTAGTACTGCTAATAACAGCCCTGCTGGGAGTACTGCTAACACCAGCTCTGCTGGGAGTACTGCTAACACCAGCTCTGCTGGTAGTACTGCTAACACCAGCTCTGCTGGTAGTACTGCTAACAACAGCCCTGCTGGGAGTACTGCTAACACCAGCCCTGCTGGGAGTACTGCTAACACCAGCTCTGCTGGGAGTACTGCTAACACCAGCTCTGCTGGGAGTACTGCTAACACCAGCTCTGCTGGTAGTACTGCTAACACCAGCTCTGCTGGTAGTACTGCTAACACCAGCTCTGCTGGGAGTACTGCTAACACCAGCTCTGCTGGGAGTACTGCTAACACCAGCTCTGCTGGGAGTACTGCTAACACCAGCTCTGCTGGGAGTACTGCTAACACCAGCCCTGCTGGTGGTACTGCTAACACCAGCTCTGCTGGGAGTACTGCTAACACCAGCTCTGCTGGTACTGCTGCTAACACCAGCCCTGCTGCTGGTACTGCTGCTAACACCAGCCCTGCTGCTGGTACTGCTGCTAACACCAGCCCTGCTGCTGGTACTGCTGCTAACACCAGCCCTGCTGCTGGTACTGCTGCTAACACCAGCCCTGCTGCTGGTACTGCTGCTAACACCAGCCCTGCTGCTGGTACTGCTGCTAACACCAGCCCTGCTGCTGGTACTGCTGCTAACACCAGCCCTGCTGCTGGTACTGCTGCTGGTACTGCTGCTAACACCAGCCCTGCTGCTGGTACTGCTGCTAACACCAGCCCTGCTGCTGGTACTGCTGCTAACACCAGCCCTGCTGCTGGTACTGCTGCTAACACCAGCCCTGCTGCTGGTACTGCTGCTAACACCAGCCCTGCTGCTGGTACTGCTGCTAACACCAGCCCTGCTGCTGGTACTGCTGCTAACACCAGCCCTGCTGCTGGTACTGCTGCTAACACCAGCCCTGCTGGTGGTACTGCTGCTAACACCAGCCCTGCTGGTGGTACTGCTTCCATGAGTACATCCAATGTATCAGTAATTCTAAATTTGTTGTGATCTGATGCAGCAAATATGATGAGAACTATATTGGGAGTAGTGCCTTTCCTCAGCCACAGTGTGTTATATGTGCAAAAGTACCATCTCACAACTCGATGAAACCTTCACTCTTGCGCAGACATTTAGAAACAAACATGCCAATTAGAGAAATAAGCCACGGGAGTTTTTTTGAGCGAGAAGTAAGAGATGTATAAAAGCAACAGATACCATTAATAAGAAGGGGCTAGAAGAGTCTTATATGCTGAGCTACCAAGTGGCTAGGACAGGCAAGCCCCATACTATTGTGGAGGACTTAATTCTCCCTGCTGCTGCGGATATGGCTGGGACAATGCTGGGGGAAAAGGCCCCAAAAAACTATACAGACAATTCCTTTATCAAACAACACTGTTTCACAATGCATCAGTGACATGGCAGGAGATGTTTTGAAACAGTTACCGCTTTGCATACAAGCCAGTGAATTCAATGCGTTACAGCTGGATGAGTCAACAGACGTGGCCTGGCACAGCTCCTGGTATATGTCTGTTACAGCTGGATGAGTCAACAGACGTGGCAGGCCTGGCACAGCTCCTGGTATATGTCCGTTACATTTATGGGGGGTCATTTAAGGAAGACATCCTCTTCTGCAAACAACAGGAGAGGATATTTTTAAAGTACTGGACAGCTTTGTGACATCAAGTGGACTTTGGGGGTCAAGATGTGTTATCTGTACTGATGGCGCAAAAGCCATGACACGGAGACATAGTGGAGTGGTAACGCGAGTGCAAGCAGTTGCTCCAGACACCACTTGGGTGCACTGCAGCATCCACCTAGAGGCTCTTGCTGCCAAGGGAATGCCTGACAGCATGAAATACGTTTTGGACACTACAGGGAAAATGGTTAACTTTGTTAAAGCAAGGCCCCTGAACTCTCATGTATTTTCTGCACTATGCAATGATATGGGTAGCGACCATGTAACGCTTTTACAGCATACAGAAGTGCGCTGGTTATCAAGGGGCAAAGTATTGACACACTTTTTTTTTTTAAATTGAGAGACGAGCTTAAAGTTTTCTTTACTGATCATAACTTTCACTTGTCTGACCTCTTGCATGATGATGAGTTTCTCACACGACTAGCCTATCTTGGCGAGGTTCTCTCCTCTGAATGATTTGAATCTAGGATTTCAGGGACTCTCCGCAACTATATTCAATGTGTGGGACAAAATTGAGGCTCTGATTAAGAAGTTGGAGCTCTTCTCTGTCTGCATTAACAAGGACAACACACAGGTATTTCTATCATTGTATGATTTTTTTTGTGTGCAAATGAACTCAAGCTTACGGACAATGCCAAATGTAATATAGAGAAGCACCTGAGTGAGTTGGGTGGGCAATTACACAGGTACTTTCCCAAAACAGATGACACAAACAACTGGATTCGTTATCCCTTTCATGCTCTGCATCCAGTCCACTTACTGATACCTGAACAAGAGAGCCTCATTGAAATTGCAACAAGCCGTTCTGTAAAAATGTAATTTAATCAGAAGCCACTGCCATATTTCTGGATAGGGCTGCACTCAGAGTATCCTGCCTTGGCAAATCACGCTGTTAAGACACTGATGCCCTTTGCAACCACGTACCTATGTGAGAGTGGATTCTCGGCCCTCACTAGCATGAAAACCAAATACAGGCACAGACTGTGTTTGGAAAATGATTTAAGACTGAGACTCGCTCCAATACAACCCAACATTGCAGAGTTATGTGCATCCTTTCAAGCACACTCTTCTCAATAACCTGTGGTGAGTTATTCACAAGTTTTGATGAACAAATAAGGTTTTATATGTAAGATGGTTACATAAAGAGCAAAATGATTGATTATTATTTGTGCCCTGGTCCTTTAAGAGCTCTTTGTGACAAAAACCTCACACTCATTCTTTAATAAATGTATCATATAGTGTTTGGCAGGCTTACAATGATGGGCTGACCCTGGTATGCAGCTGAAGGTTGAGTGTTTGAAGGGGTACGGGACTAAAACACGCTGTCCTAGAGGATGGTGTCTGAGGAATAAACATAGTGAGTCAACATGTTGAATCCTGCTGAGCAGCTACAGAGAGGTGAAATGATACGGTCCATCTCACCCTTAGGAAATCAAACTGCTCTGAAGAGAACGACATTAAATAAGAGAAGTGAGAGCGAGAGAGAAAAGGAAGGGGAAAATACTTGAAACACACATTTCACCTCTCTCCCACCTTTACCCCAAGGCCCAAGCTAATCTCATCATCCATGCCTCCTCTTCCTCTGTGGTGTCACACTCCTGTGTTCCCCAGGGGGGTTCTGGGATGTTAGAGGAGTGGGAACATTTTCAGAGGTGACTCATTACTGTGCTAATAGCAGGCTGACAACACACACACACACACACACACACACACACACACACACACACACACACACACACACACACACACACACACACCCTACAGTCATGCAGGAGTGTTCAGTGATGCTAAGGCCTGTCATCTGAAGTCATGGAGGCTGTTCTCTCCTATTGGATGGCCTCAATTATTTCATGGTTGAATAACTAGGCATGAATCATTTAAATTTCTCTCCTATTGCCAGAGGCCAAATCCTAACTTGAGAGAGGAATACATATCCAATCCCTCTCCCCCCTCTATTTAAAAAACATAACAATAAAAAACTCTGTTTATTCAGTTTTACACACATAAGACAACACAAAACAATATAAATAATATACTCAACTAGAAGAAATACATGTAAAAAAGAATAGCTATAAAGAAGGTGTTCAACACACCTGGCAAAAGGCTACAAAGTTTAAAGGGCAATCTGTAGTACAGGGACAGAGCAAACACCTCACCATTGTTCCTGTAAACAGACAAGGGATAAGGGTGGAGAAATGCAACCACACTCATAGACAGTCATGGCCACAGACCGACCATCCACTGTACCAAAAATAAAGTTGACAATGCTTTAAAATATATATTTTTGTTAATGTAAGTGCAAACAAAATGTAAAAAACAGGGCAAAACAACCTCTCATTTTAGCATTTTAGTCTCTGACAGGGCAAGATGAACAAGTCACATTCATTATGAATCAATAGGCACATCATCAACCTTAACCACCCCCCCCACCCCAAAAAAACCCCCAAGAAATGCTCATCCAACCACTAAGTCACAGGGGAGTCAAATACAGACGTATTATTGTTTTAATAGGAATGACATCAGAGGATGGACTGTTTAAAGTGGGACCGGAACCAAGCCTGATAAAACAGTTTGGGGTTCCCACGTGTATCTAGTTCCAGAGAGCACCACACATCTCCCACCCAATACAGATGGGGGAGCTGCCATCTTCCAGTTCTGTAGTATTAGCCGTCTAGCTAAAAGAGTTGTATAAGCAACAGTGTCCGACTGGATTCTTGATAGGGGGGTACCCATGCGCAGTACTCCAAAAAGGGCTGTAAGGGGAGACGGATCTATAACAGTGTCATATATATCAGAGAAACATTTAAATATTAATTCCCAGAAACCTGACCGTTTATGACAGCCCCAAAACACATGATACAGTGTGGTTGGTTCCGTTTTACATCAGACACAGGTAGGATCAAAATCAGAGAATATTCTTCCAAGTTTGGCCCCGGACCAGTGGATACGGTGAACCACCTTGAATTGAATTAGGCTGTGTCTAGTGCTAAAAGAGGATGAGTGCACCCTGTGCAGCACAGATTCCCAGGCGTCTTCCCCAAGTTCCTCCACCAAAATCCTTTACCCATCAAGTCTTTAAAGGCACCAAAGAAGGGTTCTGTAAGTCATCAATGATTGAATATACGTCTGCAATTGCGCCCCCCTAGGAAACTTGTTTAGCTCAAAGAAGCTCTCTATAGCTGCACTCGCAGGCCTATGGGGAAATGCAGGTGTGCTAGCTCTGACAAAGTTCCTAGTCTGTAGATAGGGGAAGAAGTGGGTTTGGGACGCTTGAACTTTTCCTGTAGCTGAGCAAAAGAGGCAAATGTATCATCAAAGAATAATTGGGCAAGTGAAGAGAGGCCCAGTGAGTACCAGATGCCAAAAGCCCCATCATTTAAAGATGGAGGAAATACAATGTTCTGATTTGATTGGGCCTGATAGAGAAAAGCCTGGGAGGTTAAAGGCTAAACTAATCTGATTCCACATTTTAAGAGACTGCTTTCCAACACACATTTTGCCTAGGGACACTGGGAGAGACGAGCACAACACAGAGGAAAGTGCTGCAGGTTTACACGATTCAGACTCCATCTGGACCCAGAGTGGTCTCGGGCCAGTAGGATCAGTCTGCAGCCAGTACAGAAGGGCTCTGAAATGTGCAGCCCAATAGTATGTCTGAAAATTAGGACAAAATGTTAGTCTGTACCAAAGCCATGGGAGAAAAATAACAAATCTTTATCCACACAATGAATCTGGGGCCAAAGCCAAATTTATAAAGGGCAGCTGTTATGTAGTCCCATTCAACATGGTCAAAAGCTTTTTCCTCATCAAGCGAGACCACCACCTCCGGGTCCCCCGACGCTGGGGACTACAGTATATTCATGAGGCGTCTAATATTGAAGAAAACTAATGCTTATTTCTCACAAAGCCAGTCTGGTCAGAGTGTATTACTTGGTGTAGTGAGCCTTCCATACGGATGGCTAAGAACTTGGCTAGGATTTTGTAATCACAGTTTAAAAGCGAGATTTGGCGATAGGATCCACATTCCAGGGGTCTTTGTTTTTCTTTCATAGTAATGAAATTGAAGCCTGGTAAAATCTAGGCGGTAGCTTTGATGTATTAAGGCACTCTGCAAATAATCGAGACAGGAATGGGCAAATCAGACCGGAAAACGTCCTGTAAAATTCGGTTGGAAAACAGTCCGGACCTGGTGATTTACCACTTTTCATTGCTGACACTGCTGATGCAATCTCCTCAGCTGTCAATTCTTCTTCTAGACAGTCATGGGAGTCTGTATCAATTGAAGGCATATTCAGACCATTAAAGAATGAATCAATCAGCAAAGGTTGTTGAGGAGATTCAGAGGTGTAAAGCGCAGAGTGAGATTGTTTGAATTGATCATTGATCTCTTCATGTAGAACTGTTGTGGCACCAGACGGGGGTCCTTATTTGTGGGATTAAATGTGAGGCCTCAGATTTACGGATCTGATGTGCAAGGAGTTTACTGGGCTTGTTGCCTTGTTCATAGACTCTGTACCGAGCTCGCAAGAGTAACTGTTCAGGTTGTCTGGTAGAGAGCTCATCAAGTAGTTGTTAGTTGGTAGTTGGCGCTCTTTATGTAGATCAGAGGAAGGATCTGTAGCATACTTCTCATCCAATGTAGCTATGGCTTCGCTCAGGTCTCGAAGCCGCTGAGAGCGAGCTTTGTTTTTGTTGGCTGTATAAGAAATAATTTGGCCATGTAGGTATGCTTTGAGAGACTCCCATATGGTAGAGCAGGACATACCTGGTGTTGAATTAGTTTCCAGGAATAAGGTGATTTCAGAAGAAATGAAATTGACAAACTCCTTATCTGAGTATAAAATGGGGTTAAGGTGCCATTGATAACACAGAGGAGGTCGCTGGGGAAACTCTAGTTCAAGCACTAATGGTGATTGGTCAGAAATAACAATACTTTCATAAGTACACCGCCGAAGATTAGGCAGAAGTTTTTTTATCCAAAAAGAAGTAATCAAGGCGGGAGTATGTTTGATGAACATGAGAATAAAAGGAATACTGTCTATCTGTAGGGGGTAGGAAACGCCAGGCCTCACACATAGCATATTTCTGAAGAAAAGATTGAATAGGTAGGGCACATTTAGATGGGCCTGTAGTTCTTTGTGAGTACTTGTCAAGAACTGGGGACATTGTACAGTTGACCCCCCCCCCTCTAAAATCAACAAATGGGAATCTAAATTGGGTATAGCAGATAAAAAGGTAGACATTAAACTTGTGTCATCCCAATTGGGAGCAGAAATACAAACCAAAACAAGAGGGGTAGAAAACAGTTTACCGGTTACTATGACATTTTGCCCCTTAGGATCATCAATATCCTCAATAACCTAACTACAAAGGGAGTAGCTTTATCAACCAAAATGGCAGCACCTCTTGATTTACTATGAAAGTTAGAGTGGAACACTTGACCAACCCAGTCCCTACACATCCTAAGAGTCTCACCAGTCCTCAAGTGAGTCTTGTAGAAATGCAACATTTGCATTCAAACCCTTTTAAATGTGTGTTAACACCCTCTTACGCTTCACAGGGTTGTTAACCCCTTTGATGTTCCACAAAATGTACTTGATCGTATTATTTTGGCCACCCTGAACACTCCCGTTATACAAACCTGTCATTAGAGCATAGAGTGGAAAAGCAATGAAGACCGAAAACCCCCAGAATAACTTGTCTCAGAGTAATAATGTATGGTGTGAAATACTTTGAAAAAGTACAGATTAAAAAAAAAAAAAAACACAGAATGACAACATTAGAACTGAAGAATTAAACCCCCCCCATTTCAGACAATACCTCCCCAAACGAGGTACAAGCCTAAATACAACATGTTCTCTTTGCACAGTGTGTCTGTGAGAGTGAGGTGTTAAACGCAAACCCACAGTCCCACTCTTTAAAGTCATGTCTTGTGTTAGTGGATCAAGCAGCAAAAAGAGAGAAAAAATAAACAATGAATCCCGTGTGCTCAAAATGACGAAAGCACCACTTGCAGATGTATATAATTATATTCCCATTCTTATAACAGACATTGAGAGAGAAAATAAATCACATGTATCAAGGCTCTCAACCAAAAACCTAATTGGAAGTAAGCGAATCATAGTAAGATGATATATATAAATAATAATTGTCTAGTTGGACGATAAGACAACTTATAGCTGTCACGAACCGGCTCGAAGTAACAAAAAGGGAGACAACGTGGAGATAAGGAATAACAAAATATATTTATTAACTAAAGTAAACTATATACAATTGACAATGGTGTGTGTAGTCAGTAACCAGTAGTGTAAGTGAGTGGTCGCGTGCATAAATGTGATAATGAGAGGTGTTGAAAGGTGCCAACGCAAACAAACAAAACAGCCACAAAAATGCCACAACCAAAATCTATCAGTGTGTCTGCATGGAGAGAGTCTCCTCAACGAAGGGGGAAGAGGTGTATTTATACCGGGAAAACACCCGGGCCCAGGTGTGTCCCATGTCGCTGACGACCCTCACAGCTCCGCCCACCGACATCCTAATAAGGAAAACAAGAGCAAGGAGAAAGAATACGGCAGACAGAGTGGGAGGGTCGTCACAATAGCCAAGACCAAAAAACAATGTATGTGCAACGTTGAAAGTTTGCTGGGCATAAATGATGTTCAAAACCTTTTAACATTGAATTGAAGACCCCCCCCAAAAACGTGTAGCCTCGGGAACATTTACTGTTTACTGGGTCGGTACAAACTGATGCAGTAAACAAATAACCCCAAATATTTGAGACACTATGTAAACAAACTGAATAGGGGAATGACACAGCCTGGAAACCAAGGAATTAAGTAAACCCTTAATACACTGACATTAAAGTGACTGAATGCTTGTAAGGCCAAGCACACTAGATGATCAAAACATTAGACCACATCAAATAAGTCTGAGTGAGTTCGCCAACTCCCCCAACTATACAAGACTAGTACGTTATAAAGTACGTTATAACTAAACATAGTTGTACCACAGTTGGGGAACTTACTTACTATCCACAGTTCCACAGCAACAGCCAGGCGTTTCACGTCAGCCTCCAGGGAGGTAGTTAAGTCGGAGACACTACTAGCAGGGGTCTCCAGTGCTGCAATCGTCGTAGTGTGCACCTCTGATGTTGTGTTGAGTGATGTGATTGCTGGCACCGTCTCGTTCCGCAGGATGGTTAGATCTGCTTTTAAAGTATCAGAAACCTCCTGTATTCTGGCCTCAATCGTAGAAACTTCCTCCGTTTTCATTTTAACTATCTCAGAGCGTAGTAGTTTGATGGCCTCGAGAATGTTCATTTCAGCGCCGCCAGGCCAGGCCGCACCCCCGGGTAAAGTGTGAGTCTCTGGGCCCTCAGACTCAGGAGAGGGCGGTGATGAGAGTAGATCTTGTAGGCCGGGTTTTCTCTAAGTCATGTTTTTGGCCATGCTGACATTCGAAAGCAAAGTGTTCTTGGTTTTTTATTTTTATTTTACCTTTATTTAACCAGGCAAGTCAGTTAAGAACAAATTAAAATTTTCAATGACGGCCTAGGAACAGTGGGTTAACTGCCTGTTCAGGGGCAGAATGACAAATTTGTACCTTGTCAGCTTGGGGGTTTGAACTTGCAACCTTCCGGTTACTAGCCTAATGCTCTAACCACCTTTTACGGAAAGGGATCACCAAACTAATATTAGAAAATAAATATGATTTTGCTGCAAAATTCACATAAACTTTAAGAATATTGTGGGAGCAAACGGAAAACACGTCAGTCGCACATTGTGCCCCTAGCGGCCCCAAGTTTTTTTTATTTTGACAAAGATGCATGATTTATATGAAGGTTTGATTTAAACATACACCTCAATTTAGTATTCAGCCCCAAAGGAATGTCCCAACTATGTAGTATTCAGCCCCAAAGGAATGTCCCAACTATGTAGTATTACTAATAGTATTCAGCCCCAAAGGAATGTCCCAACTATGTAGTATTACTAATAGTATTCAGCCCCAAAGGAATGTCCCAACTATGTAGTATTACTAATAGTATTCAGCCCCAAAGGAATGTCCCAACTATGTAGTATTACTAATAGTATTCAGCCCCAAAGGAATGTCCCAACTATGTAGTATTACTAATAGGTTTGCAAGTACCATCATGCAGCATTGGTGTTGTCCAGAGAGACTACGGTAATGGACACTCAGTGTTCTAGAGTTGTTGTCCAGAGAGAACAAGGTAATGGACACTCAGTGTTCTAGAGTTGTTGTCCAGAGAGAACAAGGTAATGGACACTCAGTGTTCTAGAGTTGTTGTCCAGAGAGAACAAGGTAATGGACACTCAGTGTTCTAGAGTTGTTGTCTGGAGAGAACAAGGTAATGGACACTCAGTGTTCTAGAGTTGTTGTTCAGAGAGACCAAGGTAATGGACACTCAGTGTTCAAGAGTTGTTGTCCAGAGAGAACAAGGTAATGGACACTCAGTGTTCTAGAGTTGTTGTTCAGAGAGACCAAGGTAATGGACACTCAGTGTTCTAGAGTTGTTGTTCATAGAGAACAAGGTAATGGACACTCAGTGTTCTAGAGTTGTTGTCCAGAGAGAACAAGGTAATGGACACTCAGTGTTCTAGAGTTGTTGTTCAGAGAGACCAAGGTAATGGACACTCAGTGTTCAAGAGTTGTTGTCCAGAGAACAAGGTAATGGACACTCAGTGTTCTAGAGTTGTTGTTCAGAGAGAACAAGGTAATGGACACTCAGTGTTCTAGAGTTGTTGTTCAGAGAGAACAAGGTAATGGATACTCAGTGTTCTAGAGTTGTTGTTCAGAGAGAACAAGGTAATGGATACTCAGTGCTCTAGAGTTGTTGTTCAGAGAGAACAAGGTAATGGACACTCAGTGTTCTAGAGTTGTTGTTCATAGAGAACAAGGTAATGGACACTCAGTGTTCTAGAGTTGTTGTCCAGAGAGAACAAGGTAATGGACACTCAGTGTTCTAGAGGACCTATTGGGTAATTAACTGGATCACAAGGGAAACAACACTTGCCTACCTAATGAGGTGTGTGTGTGTGTGTGTGTGTGTGTGTGTGTGTGTGTGTGTGTGTGTGTGCGTGTGTGGTAGAGACAGAGAATGGGGAGGGGGGTATGGTAGTGTCAGGTAGAGACACTACCATAGACAGTACCACTACCATGTAAATATTCTGTAGGTTTCTGATTGTCTATGGTCTTACCCACCTGGTGAATGTGTTTGTTCTGCTGCAGGAGGAAGTGAAAGACCAGGAGGTCCCAGCAGGAAAAGAGGGAGAACGCAGAAAGGAAGGAGAGATCAACGAGGAAGGGAACTACGAAGAGGAGGAGGAGGAAGGGGGGCGGGCCAAGTGGACCAATCAAGACGTAATGTGGTTCTGGACTCAAACAGACTCCTGCTCTCACGCACGGTGAGAGCAGGAGTCTGTTTGAGTCCAGAACCACAGGGAAGTGATATCAACACCATTATTAAAAAAGAATACAGACGCTACTGGATATGAATGAATGAACTGCTGTTGACAGACAGGATGGGACATTCTGAATGTGACCCGTTAACGTGCGTATCCTGTCTCTCGAGTCACAGAGGTCATTAAACAGTCATCATAAGAGGAGTACTGTCGAAAAGAGAAAAAGAGAAGCCGAGACGGATGGAGGGTGATGGAGGGAGGGAGAAGGATGGAGAGTGGGAAGGAGATGGAGAGAGGGAGAGACATGGAGGGAGGGAGAGAGATGGAAAGTGGGAAGGAGATGGAGGGAGGGAAGGAGAGAGGGAGTTGGAGTGTCAGAGGGATGTCTGTGATGCCTGTGTTGTACATCCAGTTGGATGTGTTGTGAGGCTCGAGGAGGCTGACTGCTGACCCCACTGTTCTCTGTGTCAGTAGGACAGTGTCATGTAGCTTCCTGATAGAATCTATCTCTCTCTCTCCCTCCCTCCCTCGCTCCCCCCCCTCCCTCCCTCCTCCCCCTCCCTCAAAGCCAAGTTCCAACATGAGCCTCAGTGTCTTCCTAGATCAGCCAAATGCCTAACAGCCCAGTCACATAACCCAGTACAAGTAAAAACAACTCTTAACAGTATAAAAACATCTTCTATATTCAGTCATAAAATATACACAATATACAGTATTAGTCGGCCTACTAAAATGTTGTCAGTGTATTATTTATGGAATTACTTTTATTATTATTCATGGAATTTCCAAAGCCCCTTAGTTTGATGTCACAGAACGTTACACATCCTGGTGGCTGCTGGGAGTTGGAGTCCAGGGGGCATGGAATCTTCTGGCAGCTTGGGGATTCCATCCAGAACTCTTAGTTTTGGCAAACAAGAGAACACACTGCAGAGAGGAGAGGGCAACTAAGGGTTAAGACAAAAAAATATAAATAATTCTTGACATTCTATAATTTTCCTCTCTCTCCCACTATCTCCTTACCTCCTCTCTCTCCCTCTATCCCTCACCTCCTCTATCCCTCTATCCCCCCACCTCCTCTCTCTCCCTCTATCCCCCCACCTCCTCTCTCCCCCTCACCTCCTCTATCCCTCTATCCCCCTCACCTCCTCTCTCTCCCCCTATCCCCCTCACCTCCTCCCTATCCCTCCCACCTCCTCCCTATCCCTCCCACCTCCTCCCTATCCCTCCCACCACCTCCCTATCCCTCCCACCACCTCCCTATCCCTCCCACCACCTCCCTATCCCTCTATCCCCCTCACCTCCTCCCTATCCCTCTATCCCCCCACATCCTCGCTCTCCCCCTATCCCCCTCACCTCCTCCCTATCCCTCCCACCTCCTCCCTATCCCTCCCACCACCTCCCTATCCCTCTATCCCCCCCACCTCCTCTCTCTCCCTCTATCCCCCCCACCTCCTCTCTCTCCCTATATCCCCCTCACCTCCTCTCTCTCCCTCTATCCCCCTCACCTCCTCTCTCCCCCTTTATCCCCCTCACCTCCTCTCTCTCTCTCTATCCTCCCCACCTCTTCTCTCACCCTCTATCCCCTCACCTCCTCTCCCTCCCTCCCTCTATCCTCCTCACCCTCCCTCCCTCTATCCTCCTCACCTCCTCTCCCTCCCTCTATCCTCCTCACCTCCTCACCTCCTCTCCCTCCCTCTATTCCCCCTCACCGTGCACGGTAGTCCTGTATGTAGTTGACAGGGTTAGATCTGAGTGTGAGGGAGTGGAGTGGGCTGGTTCCCAGAGCCCCCAGTCCCCTCAGTGTGGAGATGCTGTTCTCAGAGAGACACAGGTGCTCCAGGGCCGGAAGCTTTGGCAGCTGACGTATACATGTCAGGTGGTTACGATGCAGATTCAGGCTTCGGCACCTACACAGTAAAAAAGGGTGTGTGTCACGATTGTCGTATTGAGGAGACCAAAGCGCAGCGTGATGTGAATACATATTTTTAATGAAAGACGAAAAAACACGAAGTACACTAACCAAACAAACAAAATAACAAGACGACCGTGGCCGCTGTCAAAACTGAGTGCTAACATGCAACATCACATAGACAAAAACCCACCAACCACAATACAAAACAGGCTACCTAAATATGGTTCCCAATCAGAGACAAAGACAAACACTTGCCACTGATTGAGAACCATGTCAGGCCAAAACACATAGAAATAGACAAACTAGACATACAACATAGAATGCCCACTCATATCACACCCTGACCAAACAAAACATAGAAACAAACAATGCAAATAATGGTCAGAGTGTGACAGGGTGTAAAAAATTAGTGTTGACTTATTTTAACTCAGGAGGAGTGTTTTCAACATTATGAGGAGTCAATGAGCTCTTAGTGTCGGAATTAAATTGTGTAAAATGATGCAGTCATTGCCGTTGTAAATTCAACTCAATTCAGTAATGAAATAACACTGGAGAGTGTAACTAAACCAACGT
Source organism: Oncorhynchus clarkii lewisi (assembly GCF_045791955.1). NCBI lineage: Eukaryota > Metazoa > Chordata > Actinopteri > Salmoniformes > Salmonidae > Oncorhynchus > Oncorhynchus clarkii. The sequence continues at coordinate 38,569,503 of NC_092173.1, read as the reverse complement.
TAAATATTATTAGACATTTATGTGTGAATTTTAACACCATTTTAAGTCTAATTAACTCTGAAAGTGTGATACTACCTGTAGAGTAACTTTAACACTATGTGGACTGGGACCAAATGTTATCTGAAACAGTGTGAATTCAACTCTATAGGAGTTAAATTCACACTTTTATTTTTACTGTGTAGAGGAAAGAGGACAGTACTACGGTTGTCACTATATGAAGTGTAGTAATTTGCAAGCGTATATTGATGCTTTGTATGTAGTGTAGTATAAAGGCAGGCTTATAGATGGGCATTGTGGGTAGTGTAGTACCTTGGCAGGCACATAGAACTCAGGTCTGTGAGGGAGTTATTGATCAGTTGCAGTCTCTCCACTCGGATCAGCCTCCTCAGGATCCGACTGAAGTTTTCCTGCTGGAACGGATCTCCCAAGTCCTGATAGGACAGGTTCAGTTCCTGGGAATACCAGGAATACAGGGAGAGGTTACACACACACACACACACACACACACACACACACACACACACACACACACACACACACACACACACACACACACACACACACACACACACACACACACACACACACACAACACACACACACACACACACACACGCACACACACACCACACACACACACACACAACATACACACACACACACGCACACACACACACACGCATACACACACACACAACATACACACACACACACACACACACACACGCACACACACACGCACACACACACACATACACACACACACACACACACTCACACACATGCGTGTTATACACATAGTACAGTATGTCTCTGAGTTGTAACTCACCACACAATTCTCCCAGTTCTCTTGAAGCCTCTCCTCCCACCTCTGCCCTTCTTCCTCTCTCCTCTTCCTCCTCCCCCTTTCCAAAGGGATGTCATCCTTTCTCAGAAAGAGGTCCTCCACTGATGGCCCTGGTTGATATAATGATGACAGCAGTTACTTATGAGAGCTGAGATGAGATCAAAATAAAATTATTAAAAGGTCAAAGGTTGCCAAGGTGGTGACCTCTCTGACCTTCTCTGACCCTGGGACAGGAGAGCTGGTCTCCTTTGACATCACTCTCCTCAAGCCGCTGCCACGACACGAACCTGAACCGGCTGGACGGCAGCTGAGAAACAAGAGGAGAGAGAGAAGGAGAGATGAATAAGAGGAGAAAGAGGAAGAGGAGAAGGAGGACGAAGAGCAAAGGGGTTTTAAGCATTGTTTTGCAGACTGGGATCTGAATATGAGAGCCTTGATTGAGGGTGCTCTGTGACCCAGATCCTTGTCTCTGCCTCCACACCTGGGCTTTGACTGTGACCATAACCCCCCCAACCTAGCCATGTGGGGGACTAGACCCATGCTTGGTGACCCCTGACATCAGAGCCAGCCTTGGAGCCTGTGACTCATCTATAGCATTCTAAACAAGCCCTGACCCCTCTGTGTTGGCAGCTAGGAACTGGATAGGTGTGAGCAATACAGTGATGGCTGCGCCTAGGTTTGAAATGGAAGGGCTAGGGGGTTGAGGCTGTTTTCAGAACAGACAGTATTGGACCAGGCATACTGTTGCAGGATGAGAGGGGCATGTTGTGGGGGGAGGAGCTTTGTAATGGGGTGTCAGAAGATACAGTGCCTTGCGAAAGTATTCGGCCCCCTTGAACTTTGCGACCTTTTGCCACATTTCAGGCTTCAAACAAAGTAATAAAACTGTATTTTTTTGTGAAGAATCAACAACAAGTGGGACACAATCATGAAGTGGAACGACATTTATTGGATATTTCAAACTTTTTTAACAAATAAAAAACTGAAAAATTGGGCGTGCAAAATTATTCAGCCCCCTTAAGTTAATACTTTGTAGCGCCACCTTTTGCTGCGATTACAGCTGTAAGTCGCTTGGGGTATGTCTCTATCAGTTTTGCACATCGGGAGACTGAAAATTTTTCCCATTCCTCCTTGCAAAACAGCTCGAGCTCAGTGAGGTTGGATGGAGAGCATTTGTGAACAGCAGTTTTCAGTTCTTTCCACAGATTCTCGATTGGATTCAGGTCTGGACTTTGACTTGGCCATTCTAACACCTGGATATGTTTATTTTTGAACCATTCCATTGTAGATTTTGCTTTATGTTTTGGATCATTGTCTTGTTGGAAGACAAATCTCCGTCCCAGTCTCAGGTCTTTTGCAGACTCCATCAGGTTTTCTTCCAGAATGGTCCTGTATTTGGCTCCATCCATCTTCCCATCAATTTTAACCATCTTCCCTGTCCCTGCTGAAGAAAAGCAGGCCCAAACCATGATGCTGCCACCACCATGTTTGACAGTGGGGATGGTGTGTTCAGCTGTGTTGCTTTTACGCCAAACATAACGTTTTGCATTGTTGACAAAAAGTTCAATTTTGGTTTCATCTGACCAGAGCACCTTCTTCCACATGTTTGGTGTGTCTCCCAGGTGGCTTGTGGCAAACTTTAAACAACACTTTTTATGGATATCTTTAAGAAATGGCTTTCTTCTTGCCACTCTTCCATAAAGGCCAGATTTGTGCAATATACGACTGATTGTTGTCCTATGGACAGAGTCTCCCACCTCAGCTGTAGTTCTCTGCAGTTCATCCAGAGTGATCATGGGCCTCTTGGCTGCATCTCTGAACAGTCTTCTCCTTGTATGAGCTGAAAGTTTAGAGGGACGGCCAGGTCTTGGTAGATTTGCAGTGGTCTGATACTCCTTCCATTTCAATATTATCGCTTGCACAGTGCTCCTTGGGATGTTTAAAGCTTGGGAAATCTTTTTGTATCCAAATCCGGCTTTAAACTTCTTCACAACAGTATCTCGGACCTGCCTGGTGTGTTCCTTGTTCTTCATGATGCTCTCTGCGCTTTTAACGGACCTCTGAGACTATCACAGTGCAGGTGCATTTATACGGAGACTTGATTACACACAGGTGGATTGTATTTATCATCATTAGTCATTTATGTCAACATTGGATCATTCAGAGATCCTCACTGAACTTCTGGAGAGAGTTTGCTGCACTGAAAGTAAAGGGGCTGAATAATTTTGCACGCCCAATTTTTCAGTTTTTGATTTGTTAAAAAAGTTTGAAATATCCAATAAATGTCGTTCCACTTCATGATTGTGTCCCACTTGTTGTTGATTCTTCACAAAAAAATACAGTTTTATATCTTTATGTTTGAAGCCTGAAATGTGGCAAAAGGTCGCAAAGTTCAAGGGGGCCGAATACTTTCGCAAGGCACTGTAGGAGGGTACAAGAGCAAGGACTGGAGGGTGAGAATGTGACGTAAAGCGCGACACTCACAGGGGTTTTGACGATTCCGGAATCTGGACTCTGGTCCACGGAGAGGGGTGTGTGTGTGACGCTGATTTCAGAATACTGGGAGGAGTGGGATTTGGGAAAACTGCCACTGCTTGTGTTCACACCTGAGGAACTGGGAGAGGGGGACAACAACACATCTGAGGAACTGGGAGAGGGGGACAACAACACACCTGAGGAACTGGGAGAGGGGGACAACAACACACCTGAGGAACTGGGAGAGAGGGACAACAACACACCTGAGGAACTGGGAGAGGGGGACAACAACACATCTGAGGAACTGGGAGAGGGGGACAACAACACATCTGAGGAACTGGGAGAGAGGGACAACAACACATCTGAGGAACTGGGAGAGGGGGACAACAACACACCTGAGGAACTGGGAGAGAGGGACAACAACACACCTGATGAACTGGGAGAGGGGGACAACAACACACCTGAGGAACTGGGAGAGGGGGACAACAACACACCTGAGGAACTGGGAGAGGGGGACAACAACACACCTGAGGAACTGGGAGAGGGGGACAACAACACACCTGAGGAACTGGGAGAGAGGGACAACAACACACCTGCGGAACTGGGAGAGGGGGACAACAACACACCTGAGGAACTGGGAGAGGGGGACAACAACACATCTAAGGAACTGGGAGACGGGGACAACAACACACCTGAGGAACTGGGAGAGAGGGACAACAACACACCTGAGGAACTGGGAGAGGGGGACAACAACACACCTGAGGAACTGGGAGAGGGGGACAACAACACACCTGAGGAACTGGGAGAGGGGGACAACAACACACCCGAGGAACTGGGAGAGGGGGACAACAACACACCTGAGGAACTGGGAGAGAGGGACAACAACACATCTGAAAACTGGGAGAGGGGGACAACAACACACCTGAGGAACTGGGAGAGAGGGACAACAACACATCTGAGGAACTGGGAGAGAGGGACAACAACACATCTGAGGAACTGGGAGAGGGGGACAACAACACACCTGAGGAACTGGGAGAGGGGGACAACAACACACCTGAGGAACTGGGAGAGGGGGACAACAACACACCTGAGGAACTGGGAGAGAGGGACAACAACACATCTGAGGAACTGGGAGAGAGGGACAACAACACACCTGAGGAACTGGGAGAGGGGGACAACAACACACCTGAGGAACTGGGAGAGAGGGACAACAACACACCTGAGGAACTGGGAGAGAGGGACAATGAGGGAGTTTGAGGGTGAAAGATGTAGGAAGGATTGAGTGGCATGAAAGTGAGAAGGGAAAGGGAGGGAAAGGGGGGAGAGGGTAGGAGGAGTGTGATAACAGAGAGATGGGAGAGAAAGAGAGAGGGAAAATAAACAGCTTCAGAGCCAAAAGGAAAAATGTAAATAAATAAATAATGTAAGGTCAAATTAAAATCATCCTAAACATAATAAACATAACATATTATTCTCTTCAGGACTATGTTTTTCTATCATAGGCCTAAACATAACATATTCTTCTCTTCAGGCCTATGTTTTTTATCATAGGCCTAAAGCCTCGGAGAATTCTGTCTGTTTCTGTCGCCCACTCTTCAAGGACGCTGGTAGAAATGGAACTCCTCACGTCCATCCACATTGCTGAAACCCTGACACGCAGCCGTCAGGTTTCGGTTACCGTGAACTCTGCCTTGCGCACCGGATTAGAGCCGTCGCCATAACAGCGGATACCCGACCAGGTGTCATTAGTTAATAATAGCTGCATAAAAGGAACCTCGATAGTAATGTCTTCATAATTATTATCGTCTGTTTTCGTGTAAAGTACTAATAATTGTGAGATTTGTATTTTATTTTATCATATACACATTGTCTAGACTATATAACCTATAGGCAGGCTTGTTGCATGGAAAAATAACCATGGGCATAAATAATGCAGCCTAGGCTAATGACATTCTGAAGAATTCAAAATCATACCAAATAACCAAATAATGCATTTAGCTTGTTAAGCGTACATTTGTAAACGTTTTCCAACTTGAAGCACTGCTCAATGAAGAATGACAACACAAAGCTATTAAATGATCTCTTTTACCTACCTTTCTGACATCTCCCAAAGTTATACCAAATGTCCTTGGCCTTTAGCGCGTAATGAACGGAGCGGAGTCGTACAACCCTGCGGTTTCCCATGGGAGCGAAATGCCCTGTTAGACCCGAGGTAACGACTGCTCCGGTGTCTGGATGCACACAGACACTAGCTTCGGTGTAGCACTCGTGTAGCGGGCTGAGGCAGGTCAACCGGGGCAGGTGCACATTGCTTGGCAACGCGGTGAGTCCGGTGCAGGTTGTGCCATAGTTATCTCCGTGTCTCACAGGCAGGGGGGAAGTGAACAGGGGTCATTCAGATTCCAGTACATGAAGACATAGACTAGGCCAGGCTAGCAGCGGTAGAAATGATCAAATACATAAAGGTTAAAAGCATTCGGACTGTTATGTATTTCACCAGGACATTCTCAGTTAGCTTTCCTACACTAGTTACCATGGAGAGTAACCTGTGGAGCCCTTAACACTCAAATAAATACATTTTTGGGGGATTTGTACAATTACTGAAGGAATCTCTGGTCTGTTTGTTGTGACTCGGCCTAGGGGTTGTCACGTAGTCATGTTTTGATTGAGTAGCATTCCTTCAATAAATAAACAAGAATGTTATTGATTTATTTTAGACACAAAGGTGATCATTCTTATTTCGTGTTATTGCATCCTTTGAATACAGGAATTAGCTGTTTTGTTTTGTAGGAGAAAACCATAAAATACACTGTAAGAGAGTGAGAGATTCATGTTACATTCCCCAAAACACGATTGAGTTTGAGCGCAAAGAAAATCAGTCTCTGTGCGTGAAGCGAATTACGTATTTCCATCGTTCGTTCTGGTGCAAGACCTCCAACAACCTTCGATTCAAATAACTGCTGGGTCATGCGCATGCTGATCAATCATCCCCTGGCACCGTACGTGCTGCCGGGTGGTGCATATTCTTGGACCTGAATAACAAATGAAAAGATATTTGGGAAGAAAGGTGTTTCGTATCCCACTCGCCGATACACTGTGACTGGACAGACTGGCTATGCCATCTCTGACATTGACCTCTCAATAGTGAATGTCGATAGTCTATAAACCCCTCCTCTGGGCAGGGGGTGTCAGGTACGTCAGTGTGCCCATAGCGGGATGTAGAGGTTCTAAGGTTGATGCCCATAGCGGGATGCAGCATCCCCTGAAATAAACCCATTTTTTTAAAGCACAAAAGTAGTGCACTGGACCTTTACTAGTCCTGTATTAACAGACCTTTACTAGTCCTGTATTAACAGACCTTTACTAGTCCTGTATTAACAGACCTTTACTAGTCCTGTATTAACAGACCTTTACTAGTCCTGTATTAGCAGACCTTTACTAGTCCTGTATTAACAGACCTTTACTAGTCCTGTATTACTAGTCCTGTATTAACAGACCTTTACTAGTCCTGTATTAACAGACCTTTACTAGTCCTGTATTAACAGACCTTTACTAGTCCTGTATTACTAGTCCTGTATTACTAGTCCTGTATTAACATACCTTTACTAGTCCTGTATTAACAGACCTTTACTAGTCCTGTATTACTAGTCCTGTATTACTAGTCCTGTATTAACAGACCTTTACTAGTCCTGTATTATTACTAGTCCTGTATTAACATACCTTTAATAGTCCTGTATTAAAAGACCTTTACTAGTCCTGTATTAACAGACCTTTACTAGTCCTGTATTAACAGGCCTTTACTAGTCCTGTATTAACAGGCCTTTACTAGTCCTGTATTAACAGGTCTTTACTAATCCTGTATTACTAGTCCTGTATTAACAGACATTTACTAGTACTGTATTAACAGACCTTTACTAGTCCTGTATTAACAGACCTTTACTAGTCCTGTATTAATAGACCTTTACTAGTCCTGTATTAACATACCTTTACTAGTCCTGTATTAACAGACCTTTACTAGTCCTGTATTACTAGTCCTGTATTAATAGACCTTTACTAGTCCTGTATTAACAGACCTTTACTAGTCCTGTATTAACATACCTCTACTAGTCCTGTATTACTAGTCCTATATTAACATACCTTTACTAGTCCTGTATTACTAGTCCTGTATTAACAGACCTTTACTAGTCCTGTATTAACAGACCTTTACTAGTCCTGTATTACTAGTCCTGTATTAACAGACCTTTACTAGTCCTGTATTAACAGACCGTTACTAGTCCTGTATTACTAGTCCTGTATTAACAGACCTTTACTAGTCCTGTATTAGCAGACCTTTATTAGTCCTGTATTAACAGACCTTTACTAGTCCGGTATTACTAGTCCTGTATTAACAGACCTTTACAAATCCTGTATTATTAGTCCTGCATTAACAGACCTTTACTAGTCCTGTATTACTAGTCCTGTATTAATAGACCTTTGCTAGCCCTGTATTAACAGACCTTTACTAGTCCTGTATTAACATACCTTTACTAGTCCTGTATTACTAGTCCTGTTTTAACAGACCTTTACTAGTCCTGTATTACTAGTCCTGTATTAACAGACCTTTACTAGTCCTGTATTACTAGTCCTGTATTAACAGACCTTTACTAGTCCTGTATTACTAGTCCTGTATTAACAGACCTTTACTAGTCCTGTATTACTAGTCCTGTATTAACAGACCTTTACTAGTCCTGTATTATTAGTCCTGCATTAACAGACCTTTACTAGTCCTGTATTAACAGACCTTTACTAGTCCTGTATTAACAGGTCTTTACTAGTCCTGTATTAACATACCTTTACTAGTCCTGTATTAACAGACCTTTACTAATCCTGTATTACTAGTCCTGTATTAATAGACCTTTACTAGTCCTGTATTAACAGACCTTTACTAATCCTGTATTACTAGTCCTGTATTAATAGACCTTTACTAGTCCTGTATTAACAGACCTTTACTAGTCTTGTATTACTAGTCCTGTATTAAAATACCTTTACTAGTCCTGTATTAACATACCTTTACTAGTCCTGTATTAACATACCTTTATTAGTCCTGTATTACTAGTCCTGTATTAACAGACCTTTACTAGTCCTGTATTAACAGAGCTTTATTAGTCCTGTATTAATTAACAGACCTTTACTAATCCTGTATTACTAGTCCTGTATTAACAGACCTTTACTAGTCCTGTATTAACAGGTCATTACTAGTCCTGTATTACTAGTCCTGTATTAACATACATTTACTTGTCCTGTATTACTAGTCCTGTATTAACAGACCTTTACTAGTCCTGTAATAATAGTCATGTATTAACAGGCCTTTACTAGTCCTGTATTAACATACCTTTACTAGCCCTGTATTAACAGGTCTTTACTAGTCCTGTATTACTAGTCCTGTATTAACAGACCTTTACTAGTCCTGTATTAACAGACCTTTTCTAGTCCTGTATTACTAGTCCTGTATTAACAGACCTTTACTAGTCCTGTATTAACAGGTCTTTACTAGTCCTGTATTAACAGACCATTACTAGTCCTGTATTAACAGACCTTTACTAATCCTGTATTACTAGTCCTGTATTAACAGACCTTTACTAGTCTTGTATTACTAGTCCTGTATTAACAGACCTTTACTAGTCCTGTATTAACAGACCTTTACTAATCCTGTATTACTAGTCCTGTATTAACAGACCTTTACTAATCCTGTATTACTAGTCCTGTATTAACAGACCTTTACTAATCCTGTATTACTAGTCCTGTATTAACAGACCATTACTAGTCCTGTATTAACAGACCTTTACTAATCCTGTATTACTAGTCCTGTATTAACAGACCTTTACTAATCCTGTATTACTAGTCCTGTATTAACAGACCTTTACTAGTCCTGTAATAATAGTCATGTATTAACATGCCTTTACTAGTCCTGTATTAACATACCTTTACTAGTCCTGTTTTAACAGACCTTTACTAGTCCTGTATTACTAGTCCTGTATTAACAGACCTTTACTAGTCCTGTATTACTAGTCCTGTATTAACAGATATTTACTAGTCCTGTATTACTAGTCCTGTATTAACATACCTTTACTAGTCCTGTATTATTAGTCCTGTATTAACAGACCTTTACTAGTCCTGTATTATTAGTCCTGCATTAACAGACCTTTACTAGTCCTGTATTAACAGATCTTTACTAGTCCTGTATTAACAGGTCTTTACTAGTCTTGTATTAACAGACCTTTACTAGTCCTGTATTAACAGACCTTTACTAATCCTGTATTACTAGTCCTGTATTAATAGACCTTTACTAGTCCTGTATTAACATACCTTTACTAGTCATGTATTACTAGTCCTGTATTAACATAATTTTACTAGTCCTGTATTACTAGTCCTGTATTAACAGATCTTTACTAGTCCTGTATTACTAGTCCTGTATTAACAGACCTTTACTAGTCCTGTATTACTAGTCCTGTATTAACAGACCTTTACTAGTCCTGTATTATTAGTCCTGCATTAACAGACCTTTACTAGTCCTGTATTAACAGACCTTTACTAGTCCTGTATTAACAGGTCTTAACTAGTCTTGTATTAACATACCTTTACTAGTCCTGTATTAACAGACCTTTACTAATCCTGTATTACTAGTCCTGTATTAATAGACCTTTACTAGTCCTGTATTAATAGACCTTTACTAGTCCTGTATTAACAGACCTTTACTAGTCCGGTATTAATAGTCCTGTATTAAAAGACCTTTAATAATCCTGTATTACTAATCCTGCATTAACAGACCTTTACTAGTCCTGTATTACTAGTCTTGTATTAACAGACATTTACTAGTCCTGTATTAACAGGTCTTTACTAGTCCTGTATTAACAGGTCTTTACTAGTCCTGTATTAACAGACCTTTATTAGTCCTGTATTAACAGACCTTTACTAGTCCGGTATTACTAGTCCTGTATTCACATACCTTTACTAATCCTGTATTACTAGTCCTGTATTAATAAACCTTTACCAGTCCTGTATTAACAGACCTTTACTAGTCATGTATTACTAGTTCTGTATTAACAGGCCTTTACTAGTCCTGTATTAACAGACCTTTACTAGTCCTGTATTACTAGTCCTGTCTTAACAGACCTTTACTAGTCCTGTATTAACAGACCTTTACTAGTCCTGTATTAATAGTCCTGTATTAACAGGCCTTTACTAGTCCTGTATTAACAGACCTTTACTAGTCCTGTATTAACATACCTTTACTAGTCCTGTATTAACAGACCTTTACTAGTCCTGTATTACTAGTCCTGTATTAACATACCTTTACTAGTCCTGTATTACTAGTCCTGTATTAACAGACCTTTACTAGTCCTGTATTACTAGTCCTGTATTAACAGACCTTTACTAGTCCTGTATTAACAGACCTTTACTAGTCCTGTATTACTAGTCCTGTATTACTAGTCCTGTAATAACAGACCTTTACTAGTCCTGTATTACTAGTCCTGTATTACTAGTCCTGCATTAACAGACCTTTACTAGTCCTGTATTACTAGTCCTGTATTAACATACCTTTACTAGTCCTGTATTAACAGACCTTTATTAGTCCTGTCATACTAGTCCTGTATTAACAGACCTTTACTAGTCCGTATTAACATACCTTTATTAGTCCTGTATTACTAGTCCTGCATTACTAGTCCTGTATTACTAGTCCTGTATTACTAGTCCTGTATTAACAGACCTTTACTAGTCCTGTATTAACAGACCTTTACTAGTCCTGTATTAACAGACCTTTACTAATCCTGTATTACTAGTCCTGCATTAACAGACCTTTACTAGTCCTGTATTAACATACCTTTACTAGTCCTGTATTAACAGACCTTTACTAGTCCTGTATTAACATACCTTTACTAGTCCTGTATTAACAGACCTTTACTAGTCCTGTATTAACATACCTTTACTAGTCCTGTATTACTAGTCCTGTATTAACAGACCTTTACTAGCCCTGTATTACTAGTCCTGTATTAACAGACCTTTACTAGTCCTGTATTACTAGTCCTGTATTACTAGTCCTGTAATAACAGACCTTTACTAGTCCTGTATTACTAGTCCTGTATTACTAGTCCTGCATTAACAGACCTTTACTAGTCCTGTATTACTAGTCCTGTATTAACATACCTTTACTAGTCCTGTATTAACAGACCTTTATTAGTCCTGTCATACTAGTCCTGTATTAACAGACCTTTACTAGTCCGTATTAACATACCTTTATTAGTCCTGTATTACTAGTCCTGTATTACTAGTCCTGTATTACTAGTCCTGTATTACTAGTCCTGTATTCACAGACCTTTACTAATCCTGTATTACTAGTCCTGTATTAATAAACCTTTACCAGTCCTGTATTAACAGACCTTTACTAGTCATGTATTACTAGTTCTGTATTAACAGGCCTTTACTAGTCCTGTATTAACAGACCTTTACTAGTCCTGTATTACTAGTCCTGTCTTAACAGACCTTTACTAGTCCTGTATTAACAGACCTTTACTAGTCCTGTATTAATAGTCCTGTATTAACAGGCCTTTACTAGTCCTGTATTAACAGACCTTTACTAGTCCTGTATTAACATACCTTTACTAGTCCTGTATTAACAGACCTTTACTAGTCCTGTATTAACAGACCTTTACTAGTCCTGTATTACTAGTCCTGTATTACTAGTCCTGTAATAACAGACCTTTACTAGTCCTGTATTACTAGTCCTGTATTACTAGTCCTGCATTAACAGACCTTTACTAGTCCTGTATTACTAGTCCTGTATTAACATACCTTTACTAGTCCTGTATTAACAGACCTTTATTAGTCCTGTCATACTAGTCCTGTATTAACAGACCTTTACTAGTCCGTATTAACATACCTTTATTAGTCCTGTATTACTAGTCCTGTATTACTAGTCCTGTATTACTAGTCCTGTATTACTAGTCCTGTATTAACAGACCTTTACTAGTCCTGTATTAACAGACCTTTACTAGTCCTGTATTAACAGACCTTTACTAATCCTGTATTACTAGTCCTGTATTAACAGACCTTTACTAGTCCTGTATTAACATACCTTTACTAGTCCTGTATTAACAGACCTTTACTAGTCCTGTATTAACATACCTTTACTAGTCCTGTATTAACAGACCTTTACTAGTCCTGTATTAACATACCTTTACTAGTCCTGTATTACTAGTCCTGTATTAACAGACCTTTACTAGCCCTGTATTACTAGTCCTGTATTAACAGACCTTTACTAGTCCTGTATTAACAGACCTTTACTAGTCCTGTATTGCTAGTCCTGTACTACTAGTCCTGTAATAACAGACCTTTACTAGTCCTGTATTACTAGTCCTGTATTACTAGTCCTGCATTAACAGACCTTTACTAGTCCTGTATTAACATACCTTTACTAGTCCTGTATTAACAGACCTTTATTAGTCCTGTATTACTAGTCCTGTATTAACAAACCTTTACTAGTCCTGTATTAACAGACCTTTACTAGTCCGTATTAACATACCTTTATTAGTCCTGTATTAATAGTCCTGTATTACTAGTCCTGTATTACTAGTCCTGTATTACTAGTCCTGTATTAACAGACCATTATTAGTCCTGTATTACTAGTCCTGTATTAACAGACCTTTACTAGTCCTGTATTAACAGACCTTTACTAGTCCTGTATTAACAGACCTTTACTAATTCTGTATTACTAGTCCTGTATTAACAGACCTTTACTAGTCCTGTATTAACATACCTTTACTAATCCTGTATTACTAGTCCTGTATTAATAGACCTTTACTAGTCCTGTATTAATAGACCTTTACTAGTCCTGTATTAACAGACCTTTACTAGTCCGGTATTAATAGTCCTGTATTAACAGACCTTTACTAATCCTGTATTACTAGTCCTGCATTAACAGACCTTTACTAGTCCTGTATTACTAGTCTTGTATTAACAGACATTTACTAGTCCTGTATTAACAGGTCTTTACTAGTCCTGTATTAATAGACCTTTATTAGTCCTGTATTAACAGACCTTTACTAGTCCGGTATTACTAGTCCTGTATTCACAGACCTTTACTAATCCTGTATTACTAGTCCTGTATTAATATACCTTTACTAGTCCTGTATTAACAGACCTTTACTAGTCATGTATTACTAGTCCTGTATTAACAGGCCTTTACTAGTCCTGTATTAACAGACCTTTACTAGTCCTGTATTACTAGTCCTGTCTTAACAGACCTTTACTAGTCCTGTATTAACAGACCTTTACTAGTCCTGTATTAATAGTCCTGTATTGACAGGCCTTTACTAGTCCTGTATTAACAGACCTTTACTAGTCCTGTATTAACATACCTTTACTAGTCCTGTATTAACAGACCTTTACTAGTCCTGTATTACTAGTCCTGTATTAACATACCTTTACTAGTCCTGTATTACTAGTCCTGTATTAACAGACCTTTACTAGTCCTGTATTACTAGTCCTGTATTAACAGACCTTTACTAGTCCTGTATTAACAGGTCTTTACTAGTCCTGTATTAACAGACCTTTATTAGTCCTGTATTAACAGACCTTTACTAGTCCGGTATTACTAGTCCTGTATTCACAGACCTTTACTAATCCTGTATTACTAGTCCTGTATTAATATACCTTTACTAGTCCTGTATTAACAGACCTTTACTACTCATGTATTACTAGTCCTGTATTAACAGGCCTTTACTAGTCCTGTATTAACAGACCTTTACTAGTCCTGTATTACTAGTCCTGTCTTAACAGACCTTTACTAGTCCTGTATTAACAGACCTTTACTAGTCCTGTATTAATAGTCCTGTATTGACAGGCCTTTACTAGTCCTGTATTAACAGACCTTTACTAGTCCTGTATTAACATACCTTTACTAGTCCTGTATTAACAGACCTTTACTAGTCCTGTATTACTAGTCCTGTATTAACATACCTTTACTAGTCCTGTATTACTAGTCCTGTATTAACAGACCTTTACTAGTCCTGTATTACTAGTCCTGTATTAACAGACCTTTACTAGTCCTGTATTAACAGACCTTTACTAGTCCTGTATTACTAGTCCTGTATTACTAGTCCTGTAATAACAGACCTTTACTAGTCCTGTATTACTAGTCCTGTATTACTAGTCCTGCATTAACAGACCTTTACTAGTCCTGTATTACTAGTCCTGTATTAACATACCTTTACTAGTCCTGTATTAACAGACCTTTATTAGTCCTGTCATACTAGTCCTGCATTAACAGACCTTTACTAGTCCTGTATTACTAGTCCTGTATTAACATACCTTTACTAGTCCTGTATTAACAGACCTTTATTAGTCCTGTCATACTAGTCCTGTTTAACAGACCTTTACTAGTCCGTATTAACATACCTTTATTAGTCCTGTATCACTAGTCCTGTATTACTAGTCCTGTATTACTAGTCCTGTATTAACAGACCTTTACTAGTCCTGTATTAACAGACCTTTACTAGTCCTGTATTAACAGACCTTTACTAATCCTGTATTACTAGTCCTGTATTAACAGACCTTTACTAGTCCTGTATTAACATACCTTTACTAGTCCTGTATTAACAGACCTTTACTAGTCCTGTATTAACATACCTTTACTAGTCCTGTATTAACAGACCTTTACTAGTCCTGTATTAACATACCTTTACTAGTCCTGTATTACTAGTCCTGTATTAACAGACCTTTACTAGCCCTGTATTACTAGTCCTGTATTAACAGACCTTTACTAGTCCTGTATTAACAGACCTTTACTAGTCCTGTATTACTAGTCCTGTATTACTAGTCCTGTAATAACAGACCTTTACTAGTCCTGTATTACTAGTCCTGTATTACTAGTCCTGCATTAACAGACCTTTACTAGTCCTGTATTACTAGTCCTGTATTAACAGACCTTTACTAGTCCTGTATTACTAGTCCTGTATTAACAGACCTTTACTAGTCCTGTATTAACAGACCTTTATTAGTCCTGTATTACTAGTCCTGTATTAACAGACCTTTACTAGTCCTGTATTAACAGACCTTTACTAGTCCGTATTAGCATACCTTTATTAGTCCTGTATTACTAGTCCTGTATTACTAGTCCTGTATTAACAGACCATTATTAGTCCTGTATTACTAGTCCTGTATTAACAGACCTTTACTAGTCCTGTATTAACAGACCTTTACTAGTCCTGTATTAACAGACCTTTACTAATCCTGTATTACTAGTCCTGTATTAACAGACCTTTACTAGTCCTGTATTAACATACCTTTACTAGTCCTGTATTAACAGACCTTTATTAGTCCTGTATTACTAGTCCTGTATTAACAGACCTTTACTAGTCCTGTATTAACAGACCTTTATTAGTCCTGTATTAACAGACCTTTACTAATCCTGTATTACTAGTCCTGTATTAACAGACCTTTACTAGTCCTGTATTAACAGACCTTTACTAGTCCTGTATTAACATACCTTTACTAGTCCTGTATTAACATACCTTTATTAGTCCTGTATTACTAGTCCTGTATTAACAGACCTTTACTAGTCCTGTATTAACAGGCCTTTATTAGTCTTGTATTAACAGACCTTTACTAATCCTGTATTACTAGTCCTGTATTAACAGACCTTTACTAGTCCTGTATTAACAGGTCTTTACTAGTCCTGTATTACTAGTCCTGTATTAACAGACATTTACCAGTCCTGTATTACTAGTCCTGTATTAACAGACCTTTACTAGTCCTGTATTAACAGACATTTACTAGTCCTGTATTACTAGTCCTGTATTAACATACCTTTACTAGTCCTGTATTACTAGTCCTGTATTAACAGACCTTTACTAGTCCTGTATTACTAGTCCTGTATTAACAGACCTTTACTAGTCCTGTATTAACAGACCTTTACTAGTCCTGTATTACTAGTCCTGTATTACTAGTCCTGTAATAACAGACCTTTACTAGTCCTGTATTACTAGTCCTATATTACTAGTCCTGCATTAACAGACCTTTACTAGTCCTGTATTACTAGTCCTGTATTAACATACCTTTACTAGTCCTGTATTAACAGACCTTTATTAGTCCTGTATTACTAGTCCTGTATTAACAGACCTTTACTAGTCCTGTATTAACAGACCTTTACTAGTCCGTATTAACATACCTTTATTAGTCCTGTATTACTAGTCCTGTATTACTAGTCCTGTATTACTAGTCCTGTATTACTAGTCCTGTATTAACAGACCATTATTAGTCCTGTATTACTAGTCCTGTATTAACAGACCTTTACTAGTCCTGTATTAACAGACCTTTACTAGTCCTGTATTAACAGACCTTTACTAATCCTGTATTACTAGTCCTGTATTAACAGACCTTTACTAGTCCTGTATTAACATACCTTTACTAGTCCTGTATTAACAGACCTTTACTAGTCCTGTATTAACATACCTTTACTAGTCCTGTATTAACAGACCTTTACTAGTCCTGTATTACTAGCCCTGTATTAACAGACCTTTACTAGTCCTGTATTAACAGACCTTTACTATTCCCGTATTACTAGTCCTGTATTACTAGTCCTGTAATAACAGACCTTTACTAGTCCTGTATTACTAGTCCTGTATTAACAGACCATTATTAGTCCTGTATTACTAGTCCTGTATTAACAGACCTTTACTAGTCCTGTATTAACAGACCTTTACTAGTCCTGTATTAACAGACCTTTACTAATCCTGTATTACTAGTCCTGTATTAACAGACCTTTACTAGTCCTGTATTAACATACCTTTACTAGTCCTGTATTAACAGACCTTTACTAGTCCTGTATTAACATACCTTTACTAGTCCTGTATTAACAGACCTTTACTAGTCCTGTATTACTAGCCCTGTATTAACAGACCTTTACTAGTCCTGTATTAACAGACCTTTACTATTCCCGTATTACTAGTCCTGTATTACTAGTCCTGTAATAACAGACCTTTACTAGTCCTGTATTACTAGTCCTGTATTACTAGTCCTGCATTAACAGACCTTTACTAGTCCTGTATTACTAGTCCTGTATTAACATACCTTTACTAGTCCTGTATTAACAGACCTTTATTAGTCCTGTATTACTAGTCCTGTATTAACAGACCTTTACTAGTCCTGTATTAACAGACCTTTACTAGTCCGTATTAACATACCTTTATTAGTCCTGTATTACTAGTCCTGTATTACTAGTCCTGTATTACTAGTCCTGTATTACTAGTCCTGTATTAACAGACCATTATTAGTCCTGTATTACTAGTCCTGTATTAACAGACCTTTACTAGTCCTGTATTAACAGACCTTTACTAGTCCTGTATTAACAGACCTTTACTAATCCTGTATTACTAGTCCTGTATTAACAGACCTTTACTAGTCCTGTATTAACATACCTTTACTAGTCCTGTATTAACAGACCTTTACTAGTCCTGTATTAACATACCTTTACTAGTCCTGTATTAACAGACCTTTACTAGTCCTGTATTACTAGCCCTGTATTAACAGACCTTTACTAGTCCTGTATTAACAGACCTTTACTATTCCCGTATTACTAGTCCTGTATTACTAGTCCTGTAATAACAGACCTTTACTAGTCCTGTATTACTAGTCCTGTATTAACAGACCATTATTAGTCCTGTATTACTAGTCCTGTATTAACAGACCTTTACTAGTCCTGTATTAACAGACCTTTACTAGTCCTGTATTAACAGACCTTTACTAATCCTGTATTACTAGTCCTGTATTAACAGACCTTTACTAGTCCTGTATTAACATACCTTTACTAGTCCTGTATTAACAGACCTTTACTAGTCCTGTATTAACATACCTTTACTAGTCCTGTATTAACAGACCTTTACTAGTCCTGTATTACTAGCCCTGTATTAACAGACCTTTACTAGTCCTGTATTAACAGACCTTTACTATTCCCGTATTACTAGTCCTGTATTACTAGTCCTGTAATAACAGACCTTTACTAGTCCTGTATTACTAGTCCTGTATTACTAGTCCTGCATTAACAGACCTTTACTAGTCCTGTATTACTAGTCCTGTATTAACATACCTTTACTAGTCCTGTATTAACAGACCTTTATTAGTCCTGTATTACTAGTCCTGTATTAACAGACCTTTACTAGTCCTGTATTAACAGACCTTTACTAGTCCGTATTAACATACCTTTATTAGTCCTGTATTACTAGTCCTGTATTACTAGTCCTGTATTACTAGTCCTGTATTACTAGTCCTGTATTAACAGACCATTATTAGTCCTGTATTACTAGTCCTGTATTAACAGACCTTTACTAGTCCTGTATTAACAGACCTTTACTAGTCCTGTAATAATAGTCCTGTATTAACAGGCCTTTACTAGTCCTGTATTAACATACCTTTACTAGTCCTGTATTAACAGACCTTTACTAGTCCTGTATTACTAGTCCTGTATTCACAGACCTTTACTAGTCCTGTATTACTAGTCCTGTATTGACAGACCTTTACTAGTCCTGTATTACTAGTCCTGTATTAACAGACCTTTACTAGTCCTGTATTAACAGACCTTTACTAATCCTGTATTACTAGTCCTGTATTAACAGACCTTTACTAATCCTGTATTACTAGTACTGTATTAACAGACCTTTACTAATCCTGTATTACTAGTCCTGTATTAACAGACCTTTACTAGTCCTGTATTAACAGACCTTTACTAGTCCTGTAATAATAGTCCTGTATTAACAGGCCTTTACTAGTCCTGTATTAACATACCTTTACTAGTCCTGTATTAACAGACCTTTACTAGTCCTGTATTACTAGTCCTGTATTCACAGACCTTTACTAGTCCTGTATTACTAGTCCTGTATTGACAGACCTTTACTAGTCCTGTATTACTAGTCCTGTATTAACAGACCTTTGATAGTCTTGTATTACTACTCCTGTATTAACAGACCTTTACTAGTCCTGTATTAACAGACCTTTATTAGTCCTGTATTAACAGACCTTTACTAATCCTGTATTACTAGTCCTGTATTAACAGACCTTTACTAGTCCTGTATTAACAGGTCTTTACTAGTCCTGTATTACTAGTCCTCAATTAACAGACCTTTACTAGTCCTGTATTACTAGTCCTGTATTAACAGACCTTTACTAGTCCTGTATTAACAGGTCTTTACTAGTCCTGTATTACTAGTCCTGTATTAACAGACATTTACTAGTCCTGTATTAACAGGTCTTTACTAGTCCTGTATTACTAGTCCTGTATTAACAGACCTTTTCTAGTCCTGTATTACTAGTCCTGTATTAACAGTCCTTTACTAGTCCTGTATTAACAGGTCTTTACTAGTCCTGTATTAACAGACCATTACTAGTCCTGTATTAACAGACCTTTACTAGTCCTGTATTACTAGTCCTGTATTAACAGACCTTTACTAGTCCTGTATTACTAGTCCTGTATTAACAGACCTTTACTAGTCCTGTATTAACAGACCTTTACTAATCCTGTATTACTAGTCCTGTATTAACAGACCTTTACTAATCCTGTATTACTAGTCCTGTATTAACAGACCTTTACTAATCCTGTATTACTAGTCCTGTATTAACAGACCTTTACTAGTCCTGTATTAACAGACCTTTACTAGTCCTGTAATAATAGTCCTGTATTAACAGGCCTTTACTAGTCCTGTATTAACATACCTTTACTAGTCCTGTATTACCAGACCTTTACTAGTCCTGTATTACTAGTCATGTATTGACAGACCTTTACTAGTCCTGTATTACTAGTCCTGTATTAACAGACCTTTACTAGTCCTGTATTAACAGACCTTTACTAGTCCTGTATTAACAGACCTTTATTAGTCCTGTATTACTAGTCCTGTATTAACAGGCCTTTACTAGTCCTGTATTAACAGACCTTTACTAGTCCTGTATTAACAGACCTTTACTAGTCCTGTATTAACAGGCCTTTACTAGTCCTGTATTAACAGACCTTTACTAGTCCTGTATTACTAGTCCTGTCTTAACAGACCTTTACTAGTCCTGTATTAACAGACCTTTACTAGTCCTGTATTAATAGTCCTGTATTAACAGGCCTTTACTAGTCCTGTATTAACAGACCTTTACTAGTCCTGTATTAACATACCTTTACTAGTCCTGTATTAACAGACCTTTACTAGTCCTGTATTACTAGTCCTGTATTAACATACCTTTACTAGTCCTGTATTACTAGTCCTGTATTAACGGACCTTTACTAGTCCTGTATTACTAGTCCTGTATTAACAGACCTTTACTAGTCCTGTATTAACAGACCTTTACTAGTCCTGTATTACTAGTCCTGTATTACTAGTCCTGTAATAACAGACCTTTACTAGTCCTGTATTACTAGTCCTGTATTACTAGTCCTGCATTAACAGACCTTTACTAGTCCTGTATTACTAGTCCTGTATTAACATACCTTTACTAGTCCTGTATTAACAGACCTTTATTAGTCCTGTCATACTAGTCCTGTATTAACAGACCTTTACTAGTCCGTATTAACATACCTTTATTAGTCCTGTATTACTAGTCCTGTATTACTAGTCCTGTATTACTAGTCCTGTATTACTAGTCCTGTATTAACAGACCTTTACTAGTCCTGTATTAACAGACCTTTACTAGTCCTGTATTAACAGACCTTTACTAATCCTGTATTACTAGTCCTGTATTAACAGACCTTTACTAGTCCTGTATTAACATACCTTTACTAGTCCTGTATTAACAGACCTTTACTAGTCCTGTATTAACATACATTTACTAGTCCTGTATTAACAGACCTTTACTAGTCCTGTATTAACATACCTTTACTAGTCCTGTATTACTAGTCCTGTATTAACAGACCTTTACTAGCCCTGTATTACTAGTCCTGTATTAACAGACCTTTACTAGTCCTGTATTAACAGACCTTTACTAGTCCTGTATTACTAGTCCTGTATTACTAGTCCTGTAATAACAGACCTTTACTAGTCCTGTATTACTAGTCCTGTATTACTAGTCCTGCATTAACAGACCTTTACTAGTCCTGTATTACTAGTCCTGTATTAACAGACCTTTACTAGTCCTGTATTACTAGTCCTGTATTAACAGACCTTTACTAGTCCTGTATTAACAGACCTTTATTAGTCCTGTATTACTAGTCCTGTATTAACAGACCTTTACTAGTCCTGTATTAACAGACCTTTACTAGTCCGTATTAGCATACCTTTATTAGTCCTGTATTACTAGTCCTGTATTACTAGTCCTGTATTAACAGACCATTATTAGTCCTGTATTACTAGTCCTGTATTAACAGACCTTTACTAGTCCTGTATTAACAGACCTTTACTAGTCCTGTATTAACAGACCTTTACTAATCCTGTATTACTAGTCCTGTATTAACAGACCTTTACTAGTCCTGTATTAACATACCTTTACTAGTCCTGTATTAACAGACCATTATTAGTCCTGTATTACTAGTCCTGTATTAACAGACCTTTACTAGTCCTGTATTAACAGACCTTTATTAGTCCTGTATTAACAGACCTTTACTAATCCTGTATTACTAGTCCTGTATTAACAGACCTTTACTAGTCCTGTATTAACAGACCTTTACTAGTCCTGTATTAACATACCTTTACTAGTCCTGTATTAACAGACCTTTATTAGTCCTGTATTACTAGTCCTGTATTAACAGACCTTTACTAGTCCTGTATTAACAGGCCTTTATTAGTCTTGTATTAACAGACCTTTACTAATCCTGTATTACTAGTCCTGTATTAACAGACCTTTACTAGTCCTGTATTAACAGGTCTTTACTAGTCCTGTATTACTAGTCCTGTATTAACAGACATTTACCAGTCCTGTATTACTAGTCCTGTATTAACAGACCTTTACTAGTCCTGTATTAACAGACATTTACTAGTCCTGTATTACTAGTCCTGTATTAACATACCTTTACTAGTCCTGTATTACTAGTCCTGTATTAACAGACCTTTACTAGTCCTGTATTACTAGTCCTGTATTAACAGACCTTTACTAGTCCTGTATTAACAGACCTTTACTAGTCCTGTATTACTAGTCCTGTATTACTAGTCCTGTAATAACAGACCTTTACTAGTCCTGTATTACTAGTCCTATATTACTAGTCCTGCATTAACAGACCTTTACTAGTCCTGTATTACTAGTCCTGTATTAACATACCTTTACTAGTCCTGTATTAACAGACCTTTATTAGTCCTGTCATACTAGTCCTGTATTAACAGACCTTTACTAGTCCTGTATTAACAGACCTTTACTAGTCCGTATTAACATACCTTTATTAGTCCTGTATTACTAGTCCTGTATTACTAGTCCTGTATTACTAGTCCTGTATTACTAGTCCTGTATTAACAGACCATTATTAGTCCTGTATTACTAGTCCTGTATTAACAGACCTTTACTAGTCCTGTATTAACAGACCTTTACTAGTCCTGTATTAACAGACCTTTACTAATCCTGTATTACTAGTCCTGTATTAACAGACCTTTACTAGTCCTGTATTAACATACCTTTACTAGTCCTGTATTAACAGACCTTTACTAGTCCTGTATTAACATACCTTTACTAGTCCTGTATTAACAGACCTTTACTAGTCCTGTATTACTAGCCCTGTATTAACAGACCTTTACTAGTCCTGTATTAACAGACCTTTACTATTCCCGTATTACTAGTCCTGTATTACTAGTCCTGTAATAACAGACCTTTACTAGTCCTGTATTACTAGTCCTGTATTAACAGACCATTATTAGTCCTGTATTACTAGTCCTGTATTAACAGACCTTTATTAGTCCTGTATTACTAGTCCTGTATTAACAGGCCTTTACTAGTCCTGTATTAACAGACCTTTACTAGTCCTGTATTAACAGACCTTTACTAGTCCTGTATTAACAGGCCTTTACTAGTCCTGTATTAACAGACCTTTACTAGTCCTGTATTACTAGTCCTGTCTTAACAGACCTTTACTAGTCCTGTATTAACAGACCTTTACTAGTCCTGTATTAATAGTCCTGTATTAACAGGCCTTTACTAGTCCTGTATTAACAGACCTTTACTAGTCCTGTATTAACATACCTTTACTAGTCCTGTATTAACAGACCTTTACTAGTCCTGTATTACTAGTCCTGTATTAACATACCTTTACTAGTCCTGTATTACTAGTCCTGTATTAACGGACCTTTACTAGTCCTGTATTACTAGTCCTGTATTAACAGACCTTTACTAGTCCTGTATTAACAGACCTTTACTAGTCCTGTATTACTAGTCCTGTATTACTAGTCCTGTAATAACAGACCTTTACTAGTCCTGTATTACTAGTCCTGTATTACTAGTCCTGCATTAACAGACCTTTACTAGTCCTGTATTACTAGTCCTGTATTAACATACCTTTACTAGTCCTGTATTAACAGACCTTTATTAGTCCTGTCATACTAGTCCTGTATTAACAGACCTTTACTAGTCCGTATTAACATACCTTTATTAGTCCTGTATTACTAGTCCTGTATTACTAGTCCTGTATTACTAGTCCTGTATTACTAGTCCTGTATTAACAGACCTTTACTAGTCCTGTATTAACAGACCTTTACTAGTCCTGTATTAACAGACCTTTACTAATCCTGTATTACTAGTCCTGTATTAACAGACCTTTACTAGTCCTGTATTAACATACCTTTACTAGTCCTGTATTAACAGACCTTTACTAGTCCTGTATTAACATACATTTACTAGTCCTGTATTAACAGACCTTTACTAGTCCTGTATTAACATACCTTTACTAGTCCTGTATTACTAGTCCTGTATTAACAGACCTTTACTAGCCCTGTATTACTAGTCCTGTATTAACAGACCTTTACTAGTCCTGTATTAACAGACCTTTACTAGTCCTGTATTACTAGTCCTGTATTACTAGTCCTGTAATAACAGACCTTTACTAGTCCTGTATTACTAGTCCTGTATTACTAGTCCTGCATTAACAGACCTTTACTAGTCCTGTATTACTAGTCCTGTATTAACAGACCTTTACTAGTCCTGTATTACTAGTCCTGTATTAACAGACCTTTACTAGTCCTGTATTAACAGACCTTTATTAGTCCTGTATTACTAGTCCTGTATTAACAGACCTTTACTAGTCCTGTATTAACAGACCTTTACTAGTCCGTATTAGCATACCTTTATTAGTCCTGTATTACTAGTCCTGTATTACTAGTCCTGTATTAACAGACCATTATTAGTCCTGTATTACTAGTCCTGTATTAACAGACCTTTACTAGTCCTGTATTAACAGACCTTTACTAGTCCTGTATTAACAGACCTTTACTAATCCTGTATTACTAGTCCTGTATTAACAGACCTTTACTAGTCCTGTATTAACATACCTTTACTAGTCCTGTATTAACAGACCTTTATTAGTCCTGTATTACTAGTCCTGTATTAACAGACCTTTACTAGTCCTGTATTAACAGACCTTTATTAGTCCTGTATTAACAGACCTTTACTAATCCTGTATTACTAGTCCTGTATTAACAGACCTTTACTAGTCCTGTATTAACAGACCTTTACTAGTCCTGTATTAACATACCTTTACTAGTCCTGTATTAACAGACCTTTATTAGTCCTGTATTACTAGTCCTGTATTAACAGACCTTTACTAGTCCTGTATTAACAGGCCTTTATTAGTCTTGTATTAACAGACCTTTACTAATCCTGTATTACTAGTCCTGTATTAACAGACCTTTACTAGTCCTGTATTAACAGGTCTTTACTAGTCCTGTATTACTAGTCCTGTATTAACAGACATTTACCAGTCCTGTATTACTAGTCCTGTATTAACAGACCTTTACTAGTCCTGTATTAACAGACATTTACTAGTCCTGTATTACTAGTCCTGTATTAACATACCTTTACTAGTCCTGTATTACTAGTCCTGTATTAACAGACCTTTACTAGTCCTGTATTACTAGTCCTGTATTAACAGACCTTTACTAGTCCTGTATTAACAGACCTTTACTAGTCCTGTATTACTAGTCCTGTATTACTAGTCCTGTAATAACAGACCTTTACTAGTCCTGTATTACTAGTCCTATATTACTAGTCCTGCATTAACAGACCTTTACTAGTCCTGTATTACTAGTCCTGTATTAACAGACCTTTACTAGTCCTGTATTAACAGACCTTTATTAGTCCTGTATTACTAGTCCTGTATTAACAGACCTTTACTAGTCCTGTATTAACAGACCTTTACTAGTCCGTATTAGCATACCTTTATTAGTCCTGTATTACTAGTCCTGTATTACTAGTCCTGTATTAACAGACCATTATTAGTCCTGTATTACTAGTCCTGTATTAACAGACCTTTACTAGTCCTGTATTAACAGACCTTTACTAGTCCTGTATTAACAGACCTTTACTAATCCTGTATTACTAGTCCTGTATTAACAGACCTTTACTAGTCCTGTATTAACATACCTTTACTAGTCCTGTATTAACAGACCTTTATTAGTCCTGTATTACTAGTCCTGTATTAACAGACCTTTACTAGTCCTGTATTAACAGACCTTTATTAGTCCTGTATTAACAGACCTTTACTAATCCTGTATTACTAGTCCTGTATTAACAGACCTTTACTAGTCCTGTATTAACAAACCTTTACTAGTCCTGTATTAACATACCTTTACTAGTCCTGTATTAACAGACCTTTATTAGTCCTGTATTACTAGTCCTGTATTAACAGACCTTTACTAGTCCTGTATTAACAGGCCTTTATTAGTCTTGTATTAACAGACCTTTACTAATCCTGTATTACTAGTCCTGTATTAACAGACCTTTACTAGTCCTGTATTAACAGGTCTTTACTAGTCCTGTATTACTAGTCCTGTATTAACAGACATTTACCAGTCCTGTATTACTAGTCCTGTATTAACAGACCTTTACTAGTCCTGTATTAACAGACATTTACTAGTCCTGTATTACTAGTCCTGTATTAACAGACCTTTACTAGTCCTGTATTACTAGTCCTGTATTAACAGACCTTTACTAGTCCTGTATTAACAGACCTTTACTAGTCCTGTATTACTAGTCCTGTATTACTAGTCCTGTAATAACAGACCTTTACTAGTCCTGTATTACTAGTCCTATATTACTAGTCCTGCATTAACAGACCTTTACTAGTCCTGTATTACTAGTCCTGTATTAACATACCTTTACTAGTCCTGTATTAACAGACCTTTATTAGTCCTGTCATACTAGTCCTGTATTAACAGACCTTTACTAGTCCTGTATTAACAGACCTTTACTAGTCCGTATTAACATACCTTTATTAGTCCTGTATTACTAGTCCTGTATTACTAGTCCTGTATTACTAGTCCTGTATTACTAGTCCTGTATTAACAGACCATTATTAGTCCTGTATTACTAGTCCTGTATTAACAGACCTTTACTAGTCCTGTATTAACAGACCTTTACTAGTCCTGTATTAACAGACCTTTACTAATCCTGTATTACTAGTCCTGTATTAACAGACCTTTACTAGTCCTGTATTAACATACCTTTACTAGTCCTGTATTAACAGACCTTTACTAGTCCTGTATTAACATACCTTTACTAGTCCTGTATTAACAGACCTTTACTAGTCCTGTATTACTAGCCCTGTATTAACAGACCTTTACTAGTCCTGTATTAACAGACCTTTACTATTCCCGTATTACTAGTCCTGTATTACTAGTCCTGTAATAACAGACCTTTACTAGTCCTGTATTACTAGTCCTGTATTAACAGACCATTATTAGTCCTGTATTACTAGTCCTGTATTAACAGACCTTTACTAGTCCTGTATTAACAGACCTTTACTAGTCCTGTATTAACAGACCTTTACTAATCCTGTATTACTAGTCCTGTATTAACAGACCTTTACTAGTCCTGTATTAACATACCTTTACTAGTCCTGTATTAACAGACCTTTACTAGTCCTGTATTAACATACCTTTACTAGTCCTGTATTAACAGACCTTTACTAGTCCTGTATTACTAGCCCTGTATTAACAGACCTTTACTAGTCCTGTATTAACAGACCTTTACTATTCCCGTATTACTAGTCCTGTATTACTAGTCCTGCATTAACAGACCTTTACTAGTCCTGTATTACTAGTCCTGTATTAACATACCTTTACTAGTCCTGTATTAACAGACCTTTATTAGTCCTGTATTACTAGTCCTGTATTAACAGACCTTTACTAGTCCTGTATTAACAGACCTTTACTAGTCCGTATTAACATACCTTTATTAGTCCTGTATTACTAGTCCTGTATTACTAGTCCTGTATTACTAGTCCTGTATTACTAGTCCTGTATTAACAGACCATTATTAGTCCTGTATTACTAGTCCTGTATTAACAGACCTTTACTAGTCCTGTATTAACAGACCTTTACTAGTCCTGTATTAACATACCCTTACTAGTCCTGTATTAACAGACCTTTATTAGTCCTGTATTACTAGTCCTGTATTAACAGACCTTTACTAGTCCTGTAATAATAGTCCTGTATTAACAGGCCTTTACTAGTCCTGTATTAACATACCTTTACTAGTCCTGTATTAACAGACCTTTACTAGTCCTGTATTACTAGTCCTGTATTCACAGACCTTTACTAGTCCTGTATTACTAGTCCTGTATTGACAGACCTTTACTAGTCCTGTATTACTAGTCCTGTATTAACAGACCTTTACTAGTCCTGTATTAACAGACCTTTACTAATCCTGTATTACTAGTCCTGTATTAACAGACCTTTACTAATCCTGTATTACTAGTCCTGTATTCACAGACCTTTACTAGTCCTGTATTACTAGTCCTGTATTGACAGACCTTTACTAGTCCTGTATTACTAGTCCTGTATTAACAGACCTTTACTAGTCCTGTATTAACAGACCTTTACTAATCCTGTATTACTAGTCCTGTATTAACATACCTTTACTAGTCCTGTATTAACAGACCTTTACTAGTCCTGTATTACTAGTCCTGTATTCACAGACCTTTACTAGTCCTGTATTACTAGTCCTGTATTGACAGACCTTTACTAGTCCTGTATTACTAGTCCTGTATTAACAGACCTTTACTAGTCCTGTATTAACAGACCTTTACTAATCCTGTATTACTAGTCCTGTATTAACAGACCTTTACTAATCCTGTATTACTAGTACTGTATTAACAGACCTTTACTAATCCTGTATTACTAGTCCTGTATTAACAGACCTTTACTAGTCCTGTATTAACAGACCTTTACTAGTCCTGTAATAATAGTCCTGTATTAACAGGCCTTTACTAGTCCTGTATTAACATACCTTTACTAGTCCTGTATTAACAGACCTTTACTAGTCCTGTATTACTAGTCCTGTATTCACAGACCTTTACTAGTCCTGTATTACTAGTCCTGTATTGACAGACCTTTACTAGTCCTGTATTACTAGTCCTGTATTAACAGACCTTTGATAGTCTTGTATTACTACTCCTGTATTAACAGACCTTTACTAGTCCTGTATTAACAGACCTTTATTAGTCCTGTATTAACAGACCTTTACTAATCCTGTATTACTAGTCCTGTATTAACAGACCTTTACTAGTCCTGTATTAACAGGTCTTTACTAGTCCTGTATTACTAGTCCTCAATTAACAGACCTTTACTTGTCCTGTATTACTAGTCCTGTATTAACAGACCTTTACTAGTCCTGTATTAACAGGTCTTTACTAGTCCTGTATTACTAGTCCTGTATTAACAGACATTTACTAGTCCTGTATTAACAGGTCTTTACTAGTCCTGTATTACTAGTCCTGTATTAACAGACCTTTTCTAGTCCTGTATTACTAGTCCTGTATTAACAGGTCTTTACTAGTCCTGTATTAACAGACCATTACTAGTCCTGTATTAACAGACATTTACTAGTCCTGTATTACTAGTCCTGTATTAACAGACCTTTACTAGTCCTGTATTACTAGTCCTGTATTAACAGACCTTTACTAGTCCTGTATTAACAGACCTTTACTAATCCTGTATTACTAGTCCTGTATTAACAGACCTTTACTAATCCTGTATTACTAGTCCTGTATTAACAGACCTTTACTAATCCTGTATTACTAGTCCTGTATTAACAGACCTTTACTAGTCCTGTATTAACAGACCTTTACTAGTCCTGTAATAATAGTCCTGTATTAACAGGCCTTTACTAGTCCTGTATTAACATACCTTTACTAGTCCTGTATTACCAGACCTTTACTAGTCCTGTATTACTAGTCATGTATTGACAGACCTTTACTAGTCCTGTATTACTAGTCCTGTATTAACAGACCTTTACTAGTCCTGTATTAACAGACCTTTACTAGTCCTGTATTAACAGACCTTTATTAGTCCTGTATTACTAGTCCTGTATTAACAGGCCTTTACTAGTCCTGTATTAACAGACCTTTACTAGTCCTGTATTAACAGACCTTTACTAGTCCTGTATTAACAGGCCTTTACTAGTCCTGTATTAACAGACCTTTACTAGTCCTGTATTACTAGTCCTGTCTTAACAGACCTTTACTAGTCCTGTATTAACAGACCTTTACTAGTCCTGTATTAATAGTCCTGTATTAACAGGCCTTTACTAGTCCTGTATTAACAGACCTTTACTAGTCCTGTATTAACATACCTTTACTAGTCCTGTATTAACAGACCTATACTAGTCCTGTATTACTAGTCCTGTATTAACATACCTTTACTAGTCCTGTATTACTAGTCCTGTATTAACGGACCTTTACTAGTCCTGTATTACTAGTCCTGTATTAACAGACCTTTACTAGTCCTGTATTAACAGACCTTTACTAGTCCTGTATTACTAGTCCTGTATTACTAGTCCTGTAATAACAGACCTTTACTAGTCCTGTATTACTAGTCCTGTATTACTAGTCCTGCATTAACAGACCTTTACTAGTCCTGTATTACTAGTCCTGTATTAACATACCTTTACTAGTCCTGTATTAACAGACCTTTATTAGTCCTGTCATACTAGTCCTGTATTAACAGACCTTTACTAGTCCGTATTAACATACCTTTATTAGTCCTGTATTACTAGTCCTGTATTACTAGTCCTGTATTACTAGTCCTGTATTACTAGTCCTGTATTAACAGACCTTTACTAGTCCTGTATTAACAGACCTTTACTAGTCCTGTATTAACAGACCTTTACTAATCCTGTATTACTAGTCCTGTATTAACAGACCTTTACTAGTCCTGTATTAACATACCTTTACTAGTCCTGTATTAACAGACCTTTACTAGTCCTGTATTAACATACATTTACTAGTCCTGTATTAACAGACCTTTACTAGTCCTGTATTAACATACCTTTACTAGTCCTGTATTACTAGTCCTGTATTAACAGACCTTTACTAGCCCTGTATTACTAGTCCTGTATTAACAGACCTTTACTAGTCCTGTATTAACAGACCTTTACTAGTCCTGTATTACTAGTCCTGTATTACTAGTCCTGTAATAACAGACCTTTACTAGTCCTGTATTACTAGTCCTGTATTACTAGTCCTGCATTAACAGACCTTTACTAGTCCTGTATTAACATACCTTTACTAGTCCTGTATTAACAGACCTTTATTAGTCCTGTATTACTAGTCCTGTATTAACAGACCTTTACTAGTCCTGTATTAACAGACCTTTACTAGTCCGTATTAACATACCTTTATTAGTCCTGTATTACTAGTCCTGTATTACTAGTCCTGTATTACTAGTCCTGTATTAACAGACCATTATTAGTCCTGTATTTCTAGTCCTGTATTAACAGACCTTTACTAGTCCTGTATTAACAGACCTTTACTAGTCCTGTATTAACAGACCTTTACTAATCCTGTATTACTAGTCCTGTATTAACAGACCTTTACTAGTCCTGTATTAACATACCTTTACTAATCCTGTATTACTAGTCCTGTATTAATAGACCTTTACTAGTCCTGTATTAATAGACCTTTACTAGTCCTGTATTAACAGACCTTTACTAGTCCGGTATTAATAGTCCTGTATTAACAGACCTTTACTAATCCTGTATTACTAGTCCTGCATTAACAGACCTTTACTAGTCCTGTATTACTAGTCTTGTATTAACAGACATTTACTAGTCCTGTATTAACAGGTCTTTACTAGTCCTGTATTAACAGGTCTTTACTAGTCCTGTATTAACAGACCTTTATTAGTCCTGTATTAACAGACCTTTACTAGTCCGGTATTACTAGTCCTGTATTCACAGACCTTTACTAATCCTGTATTACTAGTCCTGTATTAATATACCTTTACTAGTCCTGTATTAACAGACCTTTACTAGTCATGTATTACTAGTCCTGTATTAACAGGCCTTTACTAGTCCTGTATTAACAGACCTTTACTAGTCCTGTATTACTAGTCCTGTCTTAACAGACCTTTACTAGTCCTGTATTAACAGACCTTTACTAGTCCTGTATTAATAGTCCTGTATTAACAGGCCTTTACTAGTCCTGTATTAACAGACCTTTACTAGTCCTGTATTAACATACCTTTACTAGTCCTGTATTAACAGACCTTTACTAGTCCTGTATTACTAGTCCTGTATTAACATACCTTTACTAGTCCTGTATTACTAGTCCTGTATTAACAGACCTTTACTAGTCCTGTATTACTAGTCCTGTATTAACAGACCTTTACTAGTCCTGTATTAACATACCTTTACTAGTCCTGTATTAACAGACCTTTATTAGTCCTGTATTACTAGTCCTGTATTAACAGACCTTTACTAGTCCTGTATTAACAGACCTTTACTAGTCCGTATTAACATACCTTTATTAGTCCTGTATTACTAGTCCTGTATTACTAGTCCTGTATTACTAGTCCTGTATTACTAGTCCTGTATTAACAGACCATTATTAGTCCTGTATTACTAGTCCTGTATTAACAGACCTTTACTAGTCCTGTATTAACAGACCTTTACTAGTCCTGTATTAACAGACCTTTACTAATCCTGTATTACTAGTCCTGTATTAACAGACCTTTACTAGTCCTGTATTAACATACCTTTACTAATCCTGTATTACTAGTCCTGTATTAATAGACCTTTACTAGTCCTGTATTAATAGACCTTTACTAGTCCTGTATTAACAGACCTTTACTAGTCCGGTATTAATAGTCCTGTATTAACAGACCTTTACTAATCCTGTATTACTAGTCCTGCATTAACAGACCTTTACTAGTCCTGTCATACTAGTCCTGTATTAACAGACCTTTACTAGTCCGTATTAACATACCTTTATTAGTCCTGTATTACTAGTCCTGTATTACTAGTCCTGTATTACTAGTCCTGTATTACTAGTCCTGTATTAACAGACCTTTACTAGTCCTGTATTAACAGACCTTTACTAGTCCTGTATTAACAGACCTTTACTAATCCTGTATTACTAGTCCTGTATTAACAGACCTTTACTAGTCCTGTATTAACATACCTTTACTAGTCCTGTATTAACAGACGTTTACTAGTCCTGTATTAACATACCTTTACTAGTCCTGTATTAACAGACCTTTACTAGTCCTGTATTAACATACCTTTACTAGTCCTGTATTACTAGTCCTGTATTAACAGACCTTTACTAGCCCTGTATTACTAGTCCTGTATTAACAGACCTTTACTAGTCCTGTATTAACAGACCTTTACTAGTCCTGTATTGCTAGTCCTGTATTACTAGTCCTGTAATAACAGACCTTTACTAGTCCTGTATTACTAGTCCTGTATTACTAGTCCTGCATTAACAGACCTTTACTAGTCCTGTATTAACATACCTTTACTAGTCCTGTATTAACAGACCTTTATTAGTCCTGTATTACTAGTCCTGTATTAACAAACCTTTACTAGTCCTGTATTAACAGACCTTTACTAGTCCGTATTAACATACCTTTATTAGTCCTGTATTACTAGTCCTGTATTACTAGTCCTGTATTACTAGTCCTGTATTACTAGTCCTGTATTAACAGACCATTATTAGTCCTGTATTACTAGTCCTGTATTAACAGACCTTTACTAGTCCTGTATTAACAGACCTTTACTAGTCCTGTATTAACAGACCTTTACTAATCCTGTATTACTAGTCCTGTATTAACAGACCTTTACTAGTCCTGTATTAACATACCTTTACTAATCCTGTATTACTAGTCCTGTATTAATAGACCTTTACTAGTCCTGTATTAATAGACCTTTACTAGTCCTGTATTAACAGACCTTTACTAGTCCGGTATTAATAGTCCTGTATTAACAGACCTTTACTAATCCTGTATTACTAGTCCTGCATTAACAGACCTTTACTAGTCCTGTATTACTAGTCTTGTATTAACAGACATTTACTAGTCCTGTATTAACAGGTCTTTACTAGTCCTGTATTAACAGGTCTTTACTAGTCCTGTATTAACAGACCTTTATTAGTCCTGTATTAACAGACCTTTACTAGTCCGGTATTACTAGTCCTGTATTCACAGACCTTTACTAATCCTGTATTACTAGTCCTGTATTAATATACCTTTACTAGTCCTGTATTAACAGACCTTTACTAGTCATGTATTACTAGTCCTGTATTAACAGGCCTTTACTAGTCCTGTATTAACAGACCTTTACTAGTCCTGTATTACTAGTCCTGTCTTAACAGACCTTTACTAGTCCTGTATTAACAGACCTTTACTAGTCCTGTATTAATAGTCCTGTATTGACAGGCCTTTACTAGTCCTGTATTAACAGACCTTTACTAGTCCTGTATTAACATACCTTTACTAGTCCTGTATTACTAGTCCTGTATTAACAGACCTTTACTAGTCCTGTATTACTAGTCCTGTATTAACAGACCTTTACTAGTCCTGTATTAACATACCTTTACTAGTCCTGTATTAACAGACCTTTATTAGTCCTGTATTACTAGTCCTGTATTAACAGACCTTTACTAGTCCTGTATTAACAGACCTTTACTAGTCCGTATTAACATACCTTTATTAGTCCTGTATTACTAGTCCTGTATTACTAGTCCTGTATTACTAGTCCTGTATTACTAGTCCTGTATTAACAGACCATTATTAGTCCTGTATTACTAGTCCTGTATTAACAGACCTTTACTAGTCCTGTATTAACAGACCTTTACTAGTCCTGTATTAACAGACCTTTACTAATCCTGTATTACTAGTCCTGTATTAACAGACCTTTACTAGTCCTGTATTAACATACCTTTACTAATCCTGTATTACTAGTCCTGTATTAATAGACCTTTACTAGTCCTGTATTAATAGACCTTTACTAGTCCTGTATTAACAGACCTTTACTAGTCCGGTATTAATAGTCCTGTATTAACAGACCTTTACTAATCCTGTATTACTAGTCCTGCATTAACAGACCTTTACTAGTCCTGTCATACTAGTCCTGTATTAACAGACCTTTACTAGTCCGTATTAACATACCTTTATTAGTCCTGTATTACTAGTCCTGTATTACTAGTCCTGTATTACTAGTCCTGTATTACTAGTCCTGTATTAACAGACCTTTACTAGTCCTGTATTAACAGACCTTTACTAGTCCTGTATTAACAGACCTTTACTAATCCTGTATTACTAGTCCTGTATTAACAGACCTTTACTAGTCCTGTATTAACATACCTTTACTAGTCCTGTATTAACAGACGTTTACTAGTCCTGTATTAACATACCTTTACTAGTCCTGTATTAACAGACCTTTACTAGTCCTGTATTAACATACCTTTACTAGTCCTGTATTACTAGTCCTGTATTAACAGACCTTTACTAGCCCTGTATTACTAGTCCTGTATTAACAGACCTTTACTAGTCCTGTATTAACAGACCTTTACTAGTCCTGTATTGCTAGTCCTGTATTACTAGTCCTGTAATAACAGACCTTTACTAGTCCTGTATTACTAGTCCTGTATTACTAGTCCTGCATTAACAGACCTTTACTAGTCCTGTATTAACATACCTTTACTAGTCCTGTATTAACAGACCTTTATTAGTCCTGTATTACTAGTCCTGTATTAACAAACCTTTACTAGTCCTGTATTAACAGACCTTTACTAGTCCGTATTAACATACCTTTATTAGTCCTGTATTACTAGTCCTGTATTACTAGTCCTGTATTACTAGTCCTGTATTAACAGACCATTATTAGTCCTGTATTACTAGTCCTGTATTAACAGACCTTTACTAGTCCTGTATTAACAGACCTTTACTAGTCCTGTATTAACAGACCTTTACTAATCCTGTATTACTAGTCCTGTATTAACAGACCTTTACTAGTCCTGTATTAACATACCTTTACTAATCCTGTATTACTAGTCCTGTATTAATAGACCTTTACTAGTCCTGTATTAATAGACCTTTACTAGTCCTGTATTAACAGACCTTTACTAGTCCGGTATTAATAGTCCTGTATTAACAGACCTTTACTAATCCTGTATTACTAGTCCTGCATTAACAGACCTTTACTAGTCCTGTATTACTAGTCTTGTATTAACAGACATTTACTAGTCCTGTATTAACAGGTCTTTACTAGTCCTGTATTAACAGGTCTTTACTAGTCCTGTATTAACAGACCTTTATTAGTCCTGTATTAACAGACCTTTACTAGTCCGGTATTACTAGTCCTGTATTCACAGACCTTTACTAATCCTGTATTACTAGTCCTGTATTAATATACCTTTACTAGTCCTGTATTAACAGACCTTTACTAGTCATGTATTACTAGTCCTGTATTAACAGGCCTTTACTAGTCCTGTATTAACAGACCTTTACTAGTCCTGTATTACTAGTCCTGTCTTAACAGACCTTTACTAGTCCTGTATTAACAGACCTTTACTAGTCCTGTATTAATAGTCCTGTATTGACAGGCCTTTACTAGTCCTGTATTAACAGACCTTTACTAGTCCTGTATTAACATACCTTTACTAGTCCTGTATTACTAGTCCTGTATTAACAGACCTTTACTAGTCCTGTATTACTAGTCCTGTATTAACAGACCTTTACTAGTCCTGTATTAACAGGTCTTTACTAGTCCTGTATTAACAGACCTTTATTAGTCCTGTATTAACAGACCTTTACTAGTCCGGTATTACTAGTCCTGTATTCACAGACCTTTACTAATCCTGTATTACTAGTCCTGTATTAATAT
Organism: Oncorhynchus clarkii lewisi; assembly: GCF_045791955.1. Lineage (NCBI taxonomy): Eukaryota > Metazoa > Chordata > Actinopteri > Salmoniformes > Salmonidae > Oncorhynchus > Oncorhynchus clarkii. The sequence goes on along the minus strand of NC_092173.1, from coordinate 38,532,884 downwards.
ACCTTTACTAGTCCTGTATTAACAGACCTTTACTAGTCATGTATTACTAGTCCTGTATTAACAGGCCTTTACTAGTCCTGTATTAACAGACCTTTACTAGTCCTGTATTACTAGTCCTGTCTTAACAGACCTTTACTAGTCCTGTATTAACAGACCTTTACTAGTCCTGTATTAATAGTCCTGTATTGACAGGCCTTTACTAGTCCTGTATTAACAGACCTTTACTAGTCCTGTATTAACATACCTTTACTAGTCCTGTATTAACAGACCTTTACTAGTCCTGTATTACTAGTCCTGTATTAACATACCTTTACTAGTCCTGTATTACTAGTCCTGTATTAACAGACCTTTACTAGTCCTGTATTACTAGTCCTGTATTAACAGACCTTTACTAGTCCTGTATTAACAGACCTTTACTAGTCCTGTATTACTAGTCCTGTATTACTAGTCCTGTAATAACAGACCTTTACTAGTCCTGTATTACTAGTCCTGTATTACTAGTCCTGCATTAACAGACCTTTACTAGTCCTGTATTACTAGTCCTGTATTAACATACCTTTACTAGTCCTGTATTAACAGACCTTTATTAGTCCTGTCATACTAGTCCTGCATTAACAGACCTTTACTAGTCCTGTATTACTAGTCCTGTATTAACATACCTTTACTAGTCCTGTATTAACAGACCTTTATTAGTCCTGTCATACTAGTCCTGTTTAACAGACCTTTACTAGTCCGTATTAACATACCTTTATTAGTCCTGTATCACTAGTCCTGTATTACTAGTCCTGTATTACTAGTCCTGTATTACTAGTCCTGTATTAACAGACCTTTACTAGTCCTGTATTAACAGACCTTTACTAGTCCTGTATTAACAGACCTTTACTAATCCTGTATTACTAGTCCTGTATTAACAAACCTTTACTAGTCCTGTATTAACATACCTTTACTAGTCCTGTATTAACAGACCTTTACTAGTCCTGTATTAACATACCTTTACTAGTCCTGTATTAACAGACCTTTACTAGTCCTGTATTAACATACCTTTACTAGTCCTGTATTACTAGTCCTGTATTAACAGACCTTTACTAGCCCTGTATTACTAGTCCTGTATTAACAGACCTTTACTAGTCCTGTATTAACAGACCTTTACTAGTCCTGTATTACTAGTCCTGTATTACTAGTCCTGTAATAACAGACCTTTACTAGTCCTGTATTACTAGTCCTGTATTACTAGTCCTGCATTAACAGACCTTTACTAGTCCTGTATTACTAGTCCTGTATTAACAGACCTTTACTAGTCCTGTATTACTAGTCCTGTATTAACAGACCTTTACTAGTCCTGTATTAACAGACCTTTATTAGTCCTGTATTACTAGTCCTGTATTAACAGACCTTTACTAGTCCTGTATTAACAGACCTTTACTAGTCCGTATTAGCATACCTTTATTAGTCCTGTATTACTAGTCCTGTATTACTAGTCCTGTATTACTAGTCCTGTATTAACAGACCATTATTAGTCCTGTATTACTAGTCCTGTATTAACAGACCTTTACTAGTCCTGTATTAACAGACCTTTACTAGTCCTGTATTAACAGACCTTTACTAATCCTGTATTACTAGTCCTGTATTAACAGACCTTTACTAGTCCTGTATTAACATACCTTTACTAGTCCTGTATTAACAGACCTTTATTAGTCCTGTATTACTAGTCCTGTATTAACAGACCTTTACTAGTCCTGTATTAACAGACCTTTATTAGTCCTGTATTAACAGACCTTTACTAATCCTGTATTACTAGTCCTGTATTAACAGACCTTTACTAGTCCTGTATTAACAGACCTTTACTAGTCCTGTATTAACATACCTTTACTAGTCCTGTATTAACAGACCTTTATTAGTCCTGTATTACTAGTCCTGTATTAACAGACCTTTACTAGTCCTGTATTAACAGGCCTTTATTAGTCTTGTATTAACAGACCTTTACTAATCCTGTATTACTAGTCCTGTATTAACAGACCTTTACTAGTCCTGTATTAACAGGTCTTTACTAGTCCTGTATTACTAGTCCTGTATTAACAGACATTTACCAGTCCTGTATTACTAGTCCTGTATTAACAGACCTTTACTAGTCCTGTATTAACAGACATTTACTAGTCCTGTATTACTAGTCCTGTATTAACATACCTTTACTAGTCCTGTATTACTAGTCCTGTATTAACAGACCTTTACTAGTCCTGTATTACTAGTCCTGTATTAACAGACCTTTACTAGTCCTGTATTAACAGACCTTTACTAGTCCTGTATTACTAGTCCTGTATTACTAGTCCTGTAATAACAGACCTTTACTAGTCCTGTATTACTAGTCCTATATTACTAGTCCTGCATTAACAGACCTTTACTAGTCCTGTATTACTAGTCCTGCATTAACATACCTTTACTAGTCCTGTATTAACAGACCTTTATTAGTCCTGTCATACTAGTCCTGTATTAACAGACCTTTACTAGTCCTGTATTAACAGACCTTTACTAGTCCGTATTAACATACCTTTATTAGTCCTGTATTACTAGTCCTGTATTACTAGTCCTGTATTACTAGTCCTGTATTACTAGTCCTGTATTAACAGACCATTATTAGTCCTGTATTACTAGTCCTGTATTAACAGACCTTTACTAGTCCTGTATTAACAGACCTTTACTAGTCCTGTATTAACAGACCTTTACTAATCCTGTATTACTAGTCCTGTATTAACAGACCTTTACTAGTCCTGTATTAACATACCTTTACTAGTCCTGTATTAACAGACCTTTACTAGTCCTGTATTAACATACCTTTACTAGTCCTGTATTAACAGACCTTTACTAGTCCTGTATTACTAGCCCTGTATTAACAGACCTTTACTAGTCCTGTATTAACAGACCTTTACTATTCCCGTATTACTAGTCCTGTATTACTAGTCCTGTAATAACAGACCTTTACTAGTCCTGTATTACTAGTCCTGTATTAACAGACCATTATTAGTCCTGTATTACTAGTCCTGTATTAACAGACCTTTACTAGTCCTGTATTAACAGACCTTTACTAGTCCTGTATTAACAGACCTTTACTAATCCTGTATTACTAGTCCTGTATTAACAGACCTTTACTAGTCCTGTATTAACATACCTTTACTAGTCCTGTATTAACAGACCTTTACTAGTCCTGTATTAACATACCTTTACTAGTCCTGTATTAACAGACCTTTACTAGTCCTGTATTACTAGCCCTGTATTAACAGACCTTTACTAGTCCTGTATTAACAGACCTTTACTATTCCCGTATTACTAGTCCTGTATTACTAGTCCTGTAATAACAGACCTTTACTAGTCCTGTATTACTAGTCCTGTATTACTAGTCCTGCATTAACAGACCTTTACTAGTCCTGTATTACTAGTCCTGTATTAACATACCTTTACTAGTCCTGTATTAACAGACCTTTATTAGTCCTGTATTACTAGTCCTGTATTAACAGACCTTTACTAGTCCTGTATTAACAGACCTTTACTAGTCCGTATTAACATACCTTTATTAGTCCTGTATTACTAGTCCTGTATTACTAGTCCTGTATTACTAGTCCTGTATTACTAGTCCTGTATTAACAGACCATTATTAGTCCTGTATTACTAGTCCTGTATTAACAGACCTTTACTAGTCCTGTATTAACAGACCTTTACTAGTCCTGTATTAACATACCCTTACTAGTCCTGTATTAACAGACCTTTATTAGTCCTGTATTACTAGTCCTGTATTAACAGACCTTTACTAGTCCTGTAATAATAGTCCTGTATTAACAGGCCTTTACTAGTCCTGTATTAACATACCTTTACTAGTCCTGTATTAACAGACCTTTACTAGTCCTGTATTACTAGTCCTGTATTCACAGACCTTTACTAGTCCTGTATTACTAGTCCTGTATTGACAGACCTTTACTAGTCCTGTATTACTAGTCCTGTATTAACAGACCTTTACTAGTCCTGTATTAACAGACCTTTACTAATCCTGTATTACTAGTCCTGTATTAACAGACCTTTACTAATCCTGTATTACTAGTCCTGTATTAACAGACATTTACTAATCCTGTATTACTAGTCCTGTATTAACAGACCTTTACTAGTCCTGTATTAACAGACCTTTACTAGTCCTGTAATAATAGTCCTGTATTAACAGGCCTTTACTAGTCCTGTATTAACATACCTTTACTAGTCCTGTATTAACAGACCTTTACTAGTCCTGTATTACTAGTCCTGTATTCACAGACCTTTACTAGTCCTGTATTACTAGTCCTGTATTGACAGACCTTTACTAGTCCTGTATTACTAGTCCTGTATTAACAGACCTTTGATAGTCTTGTATTACTACTCCTGTATTAACAGACCTTTATTAGTCCTGTATTAACAGACCTTTACTAATCCTGTATTACTAGTCCTGTATTAACAGACCTTTACTAGTCCTGTATTAACAGGTCTTTACTAGTCCTGTATTACTAGTCCTGTATTAACAGACATTTACTAGTCCTGTATTAACAGGTCTTTACTAGTCCTGTATTACTAGTCCTGTATTAACAGACCTTTTCTAGTCCTGTATTACTAGTCCTGTATTAACAGTCCTTTACTAGTCCTGTATTAACAGGTCTTTACTAGTCCTGTATTAACAGACCATTACTAGTCCTGTATTAACAGACCTTTACTAGTCCTGTATTACTAGTCCTGTATTAACAGACCTTTACTAGTCCTGTATTACTAGTCCTGTATTAACAGACCTTTACTAGTCCTGTATTAACAGACCTTTACTAATCCTGTATTACTAGTCCTGTATTAACAGACCTTTACTAATCCTGTATTACTAGTCCTGTATTAACAGACCTTTACTAATCCTGTATTACTAGTCCTGTATTAACAGACCTTTACTAGTCCTGTATTAACAGACCTTTACTAGTCCTGTAATAATAGTCCTGTATTAACAGGCCTTTACTAGTCCTGTATTAACATACCTTTACTAGTCCTGTATTACCAGACCTTTACTAGTCCTGTATTACTAGTCATGTATTGACAGACCTTTACTAGTCCTGTATTACTAGTCCTGTATTAACAGACCTTTACTAGTCCTGTATTAACAGACCTTTACTAGTCCTGTATTAACAGACCTTTATTAGTCCTGTATTACTAGTCCTGTATTAACAGGCCTTTACTAGTCCTGTATTAACAGACCTTTACTAGTCCTGTATTAACAGACCTTTACTAGTCCTGTATTAACAGGCCTTTACTAGTCCTGTATTAACAGACCTTTACTAGTCCTGTATTACTAGTCCTGTCTTAACAGACCTTTACTAGTCCTGTATTAACAGACCTTTACTAGTCCTGTATTAATAGTCCTGTATTAACAGGCCTTTACTAGTCCTGTATTAACAGACCTTTACTAGTCCTGTATTAACATACCTTTACTAGTCCTGTATTAACAGACCTTTACTAGTCCTGTATTACTAGTCCTGTATTAACATACCTTTACTAGTCCTGTATTACTAGTCCTGTATTAACGGACCTTTACTAGTCCTGTATTACTAGTCCTGTATTAACAGACCTTTACTAGTCCTGTATTAACAGACCTTTACTAGTCCTGTATTACTAGTCCTGTATTACTAGTCCTGTAATAACAGACCTTTGCTAGTCCTGTATTACTAGTCCTGTATTACTAGTCCTGCATTAACAGACCTTTACTAGTCCTGTATTAACATACCTTTACTAGTCCTGTATTAACAGACCTTTATTAGTCCTGTATTACTAGTCCTGTATTAACAGACCTTTACTAGTCCTGTATTAACAGACCTTTACTAGTCCTGTATTAACATACCTTTACTAATCCTGTATTACTAGTCCTGTATTAATAGACCTTTACTAGTCCTGTATTAATAGACCTTTACTAGTCCTGTATTAACAGACCTTTACTAGTCCGGTATTAATAGTCCTGTATTAACAGACCTTTACTAATCCTGTATTACTAGTCCTGCATTAACAGACCTTTACTAGTCCTGTATTACTAGTCTTGTATTAACAGACATTTACTAGTCCTGTATTAACAGGTCTTTACTAGTCCTGTATTAACAGGTCTTTACTAGTCCTGTATTAACAGACCTTTATTAGTCCTGTATTAACAGACCTTTACTAGTCCGGTATTACTAGTCCTGTATTCACAGACCTTTACTAATCCTGTATTACTAGTCCTGTATTAATATACCTTTACTAGTCCTGTATTAACAGACCTTTACTAGTCATGTATTACTAGTCCTGTATTAACAGGCCTTTACTAGTCCTGTATTAACAGACCTTTACTAGTCCTGTATTACTAGTCCTGTCTTAACAGACCTTTACTAGTCCTGTATTAACAGACCTTTACTAGTCCTGTATTAATAGTCCTGTATTAACAGGCCTTTACTAGTCCTGTATTAACAGACCTTTACTAGTCCTGTATTAACATACCTTTACTAGTCCTGTATTAACAGACCTTTACTAGTCCTGTATTACTAGTCCTGTATTAACATACCTTTACTAGTCCTGTATTACTAGTCCTGTATTAACAGACCTTTACTAGTCCTGTATTACTAGTCCTGTATTAACAGACCTTTACTAGTCCTGTATTAACATACCTTTACTAGTCCTGTATTAACAGACCTTTATTAGTCCTGTATTACTAGTCCTGTATTAACAGACCTTTACTAGTCCTGTATTAACAGACCTTTACTAGTCCGTATTAACATACCTTTATTAGTCCTGTATTACTAGTCCTGTATTACTAGTCCTGTATTACTAGTCCTGTATTACTAGTCCTGTATTAACAGACCATTATTAGTCCTGTATTACTAGTCCTGTATTAACAGACCATTACTAGTCCTGTATTAACAGACCTTTACTAGTCCTGTATTAACAGACCTTTACTAATCCTGTATTACTAGTCCTGTATTAACAGACCTTTACTAGTCCTGTATTAACATACCTTTACTAATCTTGTATTACTAGTCCTGTATTAATAGACCTTTACTAGTCCTGTATTAATAGACCTTTACTAGTCCTGTATTAACAGACCTTTACTAGTCCGGTATTAATAGTCCTGTATTAACAGACCTTTACTAATCCTGTATTACTAGTCCTGCATTAACAGACCTTTACTAGTCCTGTATTAACAGACCTTTACTAGTCCTGTATTAATAGTCCTGTATTAACAGGCCTTTACTAGTCCTGTATTAACAGACCTTTACTAGTCCTGTATTAACATACCTTTACTAGTCCTGTATTAACAGACCTTTACTAGTCCTGTATTACTAGTCCTGTATTAACATACCTTTACTAGTCCTGTATTACTAGTCCTGTATTAACGGACCTTTACTAGTCCTGTATTACTAGTCCTGTATTAACAGACCTTTACTAGTCCTGTATTAACAGACCTTTACTAGTCCTGTATTACTAGTCCTGTATTACTAGTCCTGTAATAACAGACCTTTGCTAGTCCTGTATTACTAGTCCTGTATTACTAGTCCTGCATTAACAGACCTTTACTAGTCCTGTATTAACATACCTTTACTAGTCCTGTATTAACAGACCTTTATTAGTCCTGTATTACTAGTCCTGTATTAACAGACCTTTACTAGTCCTGTATTAACAGACCTTTACTAGTCCTGTATTAACATACCTTTACTAATCCTGTATTACTAGTCCTGTATTAATAGACCTTTACTAGTCCTGTATTAATAGACCTTTACTAGTCCTGTATTAACAGACCTTTACTAGTCCGGTATTAATAGTCCTGTATTAACAGACCTTTACTAATCCTGTATTACTAGTCCTGCATTAACAGACCTTTACTAGTCCTGTATTACTAGTCTTGTATTAACAGACATTTACTAGTCCTGTATTAACAGGTCTTTACTAGTCCTGTATTAACAGGTCTTTACTAGTCCTGTATTAACAGACCTTTATTAGTCCTGTATTAACAGACCTTTACTAGTCCGGTATTACTAGTCCTGTATTCACAGACCTTTACTAATCCTGTATTACTAGTCCTGTATTAATATACCTTTACTAGTCCTGTATTAACAGACCTTTACTAGTCATGTATTACTAGTCCTGTATTAACAGGCCTTTACTAGTCCTGTATTAACAGACCTTTACTAGTCCTGTATTACTAGTCCTGTCTTAACAGACCTTTACTAGTCCTGTATTAACAGACCTTTACTAGTCCTGTATTAATAGTCCTGTATTAACAGGCCTTTACTAGTCCTGTATTAACAGACCTTTACTAGTCCTGTATTAACATACCTTTACTAGTCCTGTATTAACAGACCTTTACTAGTCCTGTATTACTAGTCCTGTATTAACATACCTTTACTAGTCCTGTATTACTAGTCCTGTATTAACAGACCTTTACTAGTCCTGTATTACTAGTCCTGTATTAACAGACCTTTACTAGTCCTGTATTAACATACCTTTACTAGTCCTGTATTAACAGACCTTTATTAGTCCTGTATTACTAGTCCTGTATTAACAGACCTTTACTAGTCCTGTATTAACAGACCTTTACTAGTCCGTATTAACATACCTTTATTAGTCCTGTATTACTAGTCCTGTATTACTAGTCCTGTATTACTAGTCCTGTATTACTAGTCCTGTATTAACAGACCATTATTAGTCCTGTATTACTAGTCCTGTATTAACAGACCATTACTAGTCCTGTATTAACAGACCTTTACTAGTCCTGTATTAACAGACCTTTACTAATCCTGTATTACTAGTCCTGTATTAACAGACCTTTACTAGTCCTGTATTAACATACCTTTACTAATCTTGTATTACTAGTCCTGTATTAATAGACCTTTACTAGTCCTGTATTAATAGACCTTTACTAGTCCTGTATTAACAGACCTTTACTAGTCCGGTATTAATAGTCCTGTATTAACAGACCTTTACTAATCCTGTATTACTAGTCCTGCATTAACAGACCTTTACTAGTCCTGTATTACTAGTCTTGTATTAACAGACATTTACTAGTCCTGTATTAACAGGTCTTTACTAGTCCTGTATTAACAGACCTTTATTAGTCCTGTATTAACAGACCTTTACTAGTCCGGTATTACTAGTCCTGTATTCACAGACCTTTAATAATCCTGTATTACTAGTCCTGTATTAATATACCTTTACTAGTCCTGTATTAACAGACATTAACTAGTCATGTATTACTAGTCCTGTATTAACAGGCCTTTACTAGTCCTGTATTAACAGACCTTTACTAGTCCTGTATTACTAGTCCTGTCTTAACAGACCTTTACTAGTCCTGTATTAACAGACCTTTACTAGTCCTGTATTAATAGTCCTGTATTAACAGGCCTTTACTAGTCCTGTATTAACATACCTTTACTAGTCCTGTATTAACAGACCTTTACTAGTCCTGTATTACTAGTCCTGTATTAACATACCTTTACTAGTCCTGTATTACTAGTCCTGTATTAACAGACCTTTACTAGTCCTGTATTACTAGTCCTGTATTAACAGACCTTTACTAGTCCTGTATTACTAGTCCTGTATTACTAGTCCTGTAATAACAGACCTTTACTAGTCCTGTATTACTAGTCCTGTATTACTAGTCCTGCATTAACAGACCTTTACTAGTCCTGTATTACTAGTCCTGTATTAACATACCTTTACTAGTCCTGTATTAACAGACCTTTATTAGTCCTGTCATACTAGTCCTGTATTAACAGACCTTTACTAGTCCTGTATTAACAGACCTTTACTAGTCCGTATTAACATACCTTTATTAGTCCTGTATCACTAGTCCTGTATTACTAGTCCTGTATTACTAGTCCTGTATTACTAGTCCTGTATTAACAGACCTTTACTAGTCCTGTATTAACAGACCTTTACTAATCCTGTATTACTAGTCCTGTATTAACAGACCTTTACTAGTCCTGTATTAACATACCTTTACTAGTCCTGTATTAACAGACCTTTACTAGTCCTGTATTAACATACCTTTACTAGTCCTGTATTAACAGACCTTTACTAGTCCTGTATTAACATACCTTTACTAGTCCTGTATTACTAGTCCTGTATTAACAGACCTTTACTAGCCCTGTATTACTAGTCCTGTATTAACAGACCTTTACTAGTCCTGTATTAACAGACCTTTACTAGTCCTGTATTACTAGTCCTGTATTACTAGTCCTGTAATAACAGACCTTTACTAGTCCTGTATTACTAGTCCTGTATTACTAGTCCTGCATTAACAGACCTTTACTAGTCCTGTATTACTAGTCCTGTATTAACATACCTTTACTAGTCCTGTATTAACAGACCTTTATTAGTCCTGTATTACTAGTCCTGTATTAACAGACCTTTACTAGTCCTGTATTAACAGACCTTTACTAGTCCGTATTAGCATACCTTTATTAGTCCTGTATTACTAGTCCTGTATTACTAGTCCTGTATTACTAGTCCTGTATTACTAGTCCTGTATTAACAGACCATTATTAGTCCTGTATTACTAGTCCTTATTAACAGACCTTTACTAGTCCTGTATTAACAGACCTTTACTAGTCCTGTATTAACAGACCTTTACTAATCCTGTATTACTAGTCCTGTATTAACAGACCTTTACTAGTCCTGTATTAACATACCTTTACTAGTCCTGTATTAACAGACCTTTATTAGTCCTGTATTACTAGTCCTGTATTAACAGACCTTTACTAGTCCTGTATTAACAGACCTTTATTAGTCCTGTATTAACAGACCTTTACTAATCCTGTATTACTAGTCCTGTATTAACAGACCTTTACTAGTCCTGTATTAACAGACCTTTACTAGTCCTGTATTAACATACCTTTACTAGTCCTGTATTAACAGACCTTTATTAGTCCTGTATTACTAGTCCTGTATTAACAGACCTTTACTAGTCCTGTATTAACAGACCTTTATTAGTCCTGTATTAACAGACCTTTACTAATCCTGTATTACTAGTCCTGTATTAACAGACCTTTACTAGTCCTGTATTAACAGGTCTTTACTAGTCCTGTATTACTAGTCCTGTATTAACAGACATTTACTAGTCCTGTATTACTAGTCCTGTATTAACATACCTTTACTAGTCCTGTATTACTAGTCCTGTATTAACAGACCTTTACTAGTCCTGTGTTACTATTCCTGTATTAACAGACCTTTACTAGTCCTGTATTAACAGACCTTTACTAGTCCTGTATTACTAGTCCTGTATTACTAGTCCTGTAATAACAGACCTTTACTAGTCCTGTATTACTAGTCCTATATTACTAGTCCTGCATTAACAGACCTTTACTTGTCCTGTATTACTAGTCCTGTATTAACATACCTTTACTAGTCCTGTATTAACAGACCTTTATTAGTCCTATCATACTAGTCCTGTATTAACAGACCTTTACTAGTCCTGTATTAACAGACCTTTACTAGTCCGTATTAACATACCTTTATTAGTCCTGTATTACTAGTCCTGTATTACTAGTCCTGTATTACTAGTCCTGTATTACTAGTCCTGTATTAACAGACCATTATTAGTCCTGTATTACTAGTCCTGTATTAACAGACCTTTACTAGTCCTGTATTAACAGACCTTTACTAGTCCTGTATTAACAGACCTTTACTAATCCTGTATTACTAGTCCTGTATTAACAGACCTTTACTAGTCCTGTATTAACATACCTTTACTAGTCCTGTATTAACAGACCTTTACTAGTCCTGTATTAACAGACCTTTACTAGTCCGTATTAACATACCTTTATTAGTCCTGTATTACTAGTCCTGTATTACTAGTCCTGTATTACTAGTCCTGTATTACTAGTCCTGTATTAACAGACCATTATTAGTCCTGTATTACTAGTCCTGTATTAACAGACCTTTACTAGTCCTGTATTAACAGACCTTTACTAGTCCTGTATTAACATACCCTTACTAGTCCTGTATTAACAGACCTTTATTAGTCCTGTATTACTAGTCCTGTATTAACGGACCTTTACTAGTCCTGTAATAATAGTCCTGTATTAACAGGCCTTTACTAGTCCTGTATTAACATACCTTTACTAGTCCTGTATTAACAGATCTTTACTAGTCCTGTATTACTAGTCCTGTATTCACAGACCTTTACTAGTCCTGTATTACTAGTCCTGTATTGACAGACCTTTACTAGTCCTGTATTACTAGTCCTGTATTAACAGACCTTTACTAGTCCTGTATTAACAGACCTTTACTAATCCTGTATTACTAGTCCTGTATTAACAGACCTTTACTAATCCTGTATTGCTAGTCCTGTATTAACAGACCTTTACTAATCCTGTATTACTAGTCCTGTATTAACAGACCTTTACTAGTCCTGTATTAACGGGCCTTTACTAGTCCTGTAATAATAGTCCTGTATTAACAGGCCTTTACTAGTCCTGTATTAACAGGCCTTTACTAGTCCTGTATTAACATACCTTTACTAGTCCTGTATTAACAGACCTTTACTAGTCCTGTATTACTAGTCCTGTATTCACAGACCTTTACTAGTCCTGTATTACTAGTCCTGTATTGACAGACCTTTACTAGTCCTGTATTACTAGTCCTGTATTAACAGACCTTTGATAGTCCTGTATTACTACTCCTGTATTAACAGACCTTTACTAGTCCTGTATTAACAGACCTTTATTAGTCCTGTATTAACAGACCTTTACTAATCCTGTATTACTAGTCCTGTATTAACAGACCTTTACTAGTCCTGTATTAACAGGTCTTTACTAGTCCTGTATTACTAGTCCTCAATTAACAGACCTTTACTAGTCCTGTATTACTAGTCCTGTATTAACAGACCTTTACTAGTCCTGTATTAACAGGTCTTTACTAGTCCTGTATTACTAGTCCTGTATTAACAGACATTTACTAGTCCTGTATTAACAGACCTTTACTAATCCTGTATTACTAGTCCTGTATTAACAGACCTTTACTAGTCCTGTATTAACATACCTTTACTAGTCCTGTATTAACAGACCTTTACTAGTCCTGTATTAACATACCTTTACTAGTCCTGTATTAACAGACCTTTACTAGTCCTGTATTACTAGCCCTGTATTAACAGACCTTTACTAGTCCTGTATTAACAGACCTTTACTATTCCCGTATTACTAGTCCTGTATTACTAGTCCTGTAATAACAGACCTTTACTAGTCCTGTATTACTAGTCCTGTATTACTAGTCCTGCATTAACAGACCTTTACTAGTCCTGTATTACTAGTCCTGTATTAACATACCTTTACTAGTCCTGTATTAACAGACCTTTATTAGTCCTGTATTACTAGTCCTGTATTAACAGACCTTTACTAGTCCTGTATTAACAGACCTTTACTAGTCCGTATTAACATACCTTTATTAGTCCTGTATTACTAGTCCTGTATTACTAGTCCTGTATTACTAGTCCTGTATTACTAGTCCTGTATTAACAGACCATTATTAGTCCTGTATTACTAGTCCTGTATTAACAGACCTTTACTAGTCCTGTATTAACAGACCTTTACTAGTCCTGTATTAACATACCCTTACTAGTCCTGTATTACTAGTCCTGTATTCACAGACCTTTACTAGTCCTGTATTACTAGTCCTGTATTGACAGACCTTTACTAGTCCTGTATTACTAGTCCTGTATTAACAGACCTTTACTAGTCCTGTATTAACAGACCTTTACTAATCCTGTATTACTAGTCCTGTATTAACAGACCTTTACTAATCCTGTATTACTAGTCCTGTATTAACAGACCTTTACTAATCCTGTATTACTAGTCCTGTATTAACAGACCTTTACTAGTCCTGTATTAACAGACCTTTACTAGTCCTGTAATAATAGTCCTGTATTAACAGGCCTTTACTAGTCCTGTATTAACAGGCCTTTACTAGTCCTGTATTAACATACCTTTACTAGTCCTGTATTAACAGACCTTTACTAGTCCTGTATTACTAGTCCTGTATTCACAGACCTTTACTAGTCCTGTATTACTAGTCCTGTATTGACAGACCTTTACTAGTCCTGTATTACTAGTCCTGTATTAACAGACCTTTGATAGTCCTGTATTACTACTCCTGTATTAACAGACCTTTACTAGTCCTGTATTAACAGACCTTTATTAGTCCTGTATTAACAGACCTTTACTAATCCTGTATTACTAGTCCTGTATTAACAGACCTTTACTAGTCCTGTATTAACAGGTCTTTACTAGTCCTGTATTACTAGTCCTCAATTAACAGACCTTTACTAGTCCTGTATTACTAGTCCTGTATTAACAGACCTTTACTAGTCCTGTATTAACAGGTCTTTACTAATCCTGTATTACTAGTCCTGTATTAACAGACATTTACTAGTCCTGTATTAACAGGTCTTTACTAGTCCTGTATTACTAGTCCTGTATTAACAGACCTTTTCTAGTCCTGTATTACTAGTCCTGTATTAACAGACCTTTACTAGTCCTGTATTAACAGGTCTTTACTAGTCCTGTATTAACAGACCATTACTAGTCCTGTATTAACAGACCTTTACTAATCCTGTATTACTAGTCCTGTATTAACAGACCTTTACTAGTCCTGTATTACTAGTCCTGTATTAACAGACCTTTACTAGTCCTGTATTAACAGACCTTTACTAATCCTGTATTACTAGTCCTGTATTAACAGACCTTTACTAATCCTGGATTACTAGTCCTGTATTAACAGACCTTTACTAATCCTGTATTACTAGTCCTGTATTAACAGACCTTTACTAGTCCTGTATTAACAGACCTTTACTAGTCCTGTAATAATAGTCCTGTATTAACAGGCCTTTACTAGTCCTGTATTAACATACCTTTACTAGTCCTGTATTACCAGACCTTTACTAGTCCTGTATAACTAGTCATGTATTGACAGACCTTTACTAGTCCTGTATTACTAGTCCTGTATTAACAGACCTTTACTAGTCCTGTATTAACAGACCTTTACTAGTCCTGTATTAACAGACCTTTATTAGTCCTGTATTACTAGTCCTGTATTAACAGGCCTTTACTAGTCCTGTATTAACAGACCTTTACTAGTCCTGTATTAACATACCTGTACTAGTCCTGTATTACTAGTCCTGTATTAACAGGCCTTTACTAGTCCTGTATTACTAGTCCTGTATTACTAGTCTTGTATTACTAGTCCTGTATTAACAGACCTTTACTAGTCCTGTATTAACAGGCCTTTACTAGTCCTGTATTAACAGACCTTTACTAGTCCTGTATTAACTAGTCCTGTATTAATAGTCCTGTATTAACAGGCCTTTACTAGTCCTGTATTAACAGACCTTTACTAGTCCTGTATTAACATACCTTTACTAGTCCTGTATTAACAGACCTTTACTAGTCCTGTATTACTAGTCCTGTATTAACATACCTTTACTAGTCTTGTATTACTAGTCCTGTATTAACAGACCTTTACTAATCCTGTATTACTAGTCCTGTATTAACAGACCTTTACTAATCCTGTATTACTAGTCCTGTATTAACAGACCTTTACTAATCCTGTATTACTAGTCCTGTATTAACAGACCTTTACTAGTCCTGTATTAACAGACCTTTACTAGTCCTGTAATAATAGTCCTGTATTAACAGGCCTTTACTAGTCCTGTATTAACAGGCCTTTACTAGTCCTGTATTAACATACCTTTACTAGTCCTGTATTAACAGACCTTTACTAGTCCTGTATTACTAGTCCTGTATTCACAGACCTTTACTAGTCCTGTATTACTAGTCCTGTATTGACAGACCTTTACTAGTCCTGTATTACTAGTCCTGTATTAACAGACCTTTGATAGTCCTGTATTACTACTCCTGTATTAACAGACCTTTACTAGTCCTGTATTAACAGACCTTTATTAGTCCTGTATTAACAGACCTTTACTAATCCTGTATTACTAGTCCTGTATTAACAGACCTTTACTAGTCCTGTATTAACAGGTCTTTACTAGTCCTGTATTACTAGTCCTCAATTAACAGACCTTTACTAGTCCTGTATTACTAGTCCTGTATTAACAGACCTTTACTAGTCCTGTATTAACAGGTCTTTACTAATCCTGTATTACTAGTCCTGTATTAACAGACATTTACTAGTCCTGTATTAACAGGTCTTTACTAGTCCTGTATTACTAGTCCTGTATTAACAGACCTTTTCTAGTCCTGTATTACTAGTCCTGTATTAACAGACCTTTACTAGTCCTGTATTAACAGGTCTTTACTAGTCCTGTATTAACAGACCATTACTAGTCCTGTATTAACAGACCTTTACTAATCCTGTATTACTAGTCCTGTATTAACAGACCTTTACTAGTCCTGTATTACTAGTCCTGTATTAACAGACCTTTACTAGTCCTGTATTAACAGACCTTTACTAATCCTGTATTACTAGTCCTGTATTAACAGACCTTTACTAATCCTGGATTACTAGTCCTGTATTAACAGACCTTTACTAATCCTGTATTACTAGTCCTGTATTAACAGACCTTTACTAGTCCTGTATTAACAGACCTTTACTAGTCCTGTAATAATAGTCCTGTATTAACAGGCCTTTACTAGTCCTGTATTAACATACCTTTACTAGTCCTGTATTACCAGACCTTTACTAGTCCTGTATTACTAGTCATGTATTGACAGACCTTTACTAGTCCTGTATTACTAGTCCTGTATTAACAGACCTTTACTAGTCCTGTATTAACAGACCTTTACTAGTCCTGTATTAACAGACCTTTATTAGTCCTGTATTACTAGTCCTGTATTAACAGGCCTTTACTAGTCCTGTATTAACAGACCTTTACTAGTCCTGTATTAACATACCTGTACTAGTCCTGTATTACTAGTCCTGTATTAACAGGCCTTTACTAGTCCTGTATTACTAGTCCTGTATTACTAGTCTTGTATTACTAGTCCTGTATTAACAGACCTTTACTAGTCCTGTATTAACAGGCCTTTACTAGTCCTGTATTAACAGACCTTTACTAGTCCTGTATTAACTAGTCCTGTATTAATAGTCCTGTATTAACAGGCCTTTACTAGTCCTGTATTAACAGACCTTTACTAGTCCTGTATTAACATACCTTTACTAGTCCTGTATTAACAGACCTTTACTAGTCCTGTATTACTAGTCCTGTATTAACATACCTTTACTAGTCTTGTATTACTAGTCCTGTATTAACAGACCTTTACTAGTCCTGTATTACTAGTCCTGTATTAACAGACCTTTACTAGTCCTGTATTAACAGACCTTTACTAGTCCTGTATTACTAGTCCTGTATTACTAGTCCTGTATTACTAGTCCTGCATTAACAGACCTTTACTAGTCCTGTATTACTAGTCCTGTATTAACATACCTTTACTAGTCCTGTATTAACATACCTTTATTAGTCCTGTCATACTAGTCCTGTATTAACAGACCTTTACTAGTCCTGTATTAACAGACCTTTACTAGTCCGTATTAACATACCTTTATTAGTCCTGTATTACTAGTCCTGTATTACTAGTCCTGTATTACTAGTCCTGTATTACTAGTCCTGTATTAACAGACCATTATTAGTCCTGTATTACTAGTCCTGTATTAACATACCTTTACTAGTCCTGTATTAACATACCTTTACTAGTCCTGTATTAACAGACCTTTACTAATCCTGTATTACTAGTCCTGTATTAACAGACCTTTACTAGTCCTGTATTAACATACCTTTACTAGTCCTGTATTAACAGACCTTTACTAGTCCTGTATTAACATACCTTTACTAGTCCTGTATTAACAGACCTTTACTAGTCCTGTATTAACATACCTTTACTAGTCCTGTATTACTAGTCCTGTATTAACAGACCTTTACTAGTCCTGTATTACTAGTCCTGTATTAACAGACCTTTACTAGTCCTGTATTAACAGACCTTTACTAGTCCTGTATTACTAGTCCTGTATTACTAGTCCTGTAATAACAGACCTTTACTAGTCCTGTATTACTAGTCCTGTATTACTACTCCTGCATTAACAGACCTTTACTAGTCCTGTATTACTAGTCCTGTATTAACATACCTTTACTAGTCCTGTATTAACAGACCTTTATTAGTCCTGTATTACTAGTCCTGTATTAACAGACCTTTACTAGTCCGTATTAACATACCTTTATTAGTCCTGTATTACTAGTCCTGTATTACTAGTCCTGTATTACTAGTCCTGTATTAACAGACCATTATTAGTCCTGTATTACTAGTCCTGTATTAACAGACCTTTACTAGTCCTGTATTAACAGACCTTTACTAATCCTGTATTACTAGTCCTGTATTAACAGACCTTTACTAGTCCTGTATTAACATACCTTTACTAGTCCTGTATTAACAGACCTTAATTAGTCCTGTATTACTAGTCCTGTATTAACAGACCTTTACTAGTCCTGTATTAACAGACCTTTACTAGTCCTGTATTAACAGACCTTTACTAGTCCTGTATTAACATACCTGTACTAGTCCTGTATTACTAGTCCTGTATTAACAGGCCTTTACTAGTCATGTATTACTAGTCCTGTATTACTAGTCCTGCATTACTAGTCCTGTATTAACAGACCTTTACTAGTCCTGTATTAACAGGCCTTTATTTGTCCTGTATTAACAGACCTTTACTAGTCCTGTATTACTAGTCCTGTATTAACAGGCCTTTACTAGTCCTGTATTACTAGTCCTGTATTAACAGGCCTTTCCTAGTCCTGTATTAACTTGCCTTTGCTAGTCCTGTATTAACATACCTTTACTAGTCTGGTATTACTAGTCCTGTATTAACAGACCTTTACTAGTCCTGTATTAACATACCTTTACTAGTCCTGTATTACTAGTCCTGTATTAACAGGCTTTTGCTAGTCCTGTATTACTAGTCCTGTATTAACAGACCTTTACTAGTCCTGTATTAACATACCTTTATTAACCCTGTATTAACAGACCTTTACTAGTCCGGTATTACTACTCCTGTATTAATAGACCTTTACTAGTCCTGTATTAACATACCTTTACTAGTCCTGTATTAACAGATCTTTACTAGTCCTATATTACTAGTCCTGTATTAACAGACCTTTACTAGTCATGTATTACTAGTCCTGTATTAACAGGCCTTTACTAGTCCTGTATTAACCGACCTTTACTAGTCCTGTATTAGTGGACCTTTACTAGTCCTCTATTACTAGTCCTGTATTAACAGACCTTTACTAGTTCGGGATTACTAGTCCTGTATTAACAGACCTTTATTAGTCCTGTATTACTAGTCCTGTATTAACAGACCTTTACTAGTCCTGTATTAACAGACCTTTACTAGTCCTGTATTAACAGGCCTTTACTAGTCCTGTATTAACAGGCCTTTACTAGTCCTGTATTACTAGTCCTGTATTACTAGTCCTGTATTAACAGACCTTTACTAGTCCTGTATTAACAGACCTTTACTATTCCTGTATTAACAGACCTTTACTATTCCTGTATTACTAGTCCTGTATTACTAGTCCTGTATTATTAGTCCTGTATTACTAGTCCTGTATTAACAGACCTTTACTAGTCCTGTATTACTAGTCCTGTATTAACGTACCTTTACTAGTCCTGTATTACTAGTCCTGTATTAACATACCTTTACTAGTCCTGTATTACTAGTCCTGTATTACTAGTCCTGTATTACTAGTCCCGTATTACTAGTCCTGTATTAACAGACCTTTACTAGTCCTGTATTACTAGTCCTGTATTAACAGGCCTTTACTAGTCCTGTATTAACAGACCTTTACTAGTCCTGTATTAACAGACCTTTACTAGTCATGTATTACTAGTCCTGTATTAACAGGCCTTTACTAGTCCTGTATTAACAGACCTTTACTAGTCCTGTATTAACAGACCTTTACTAGTCCTGTATTACTAGTCCTGTATTAACAGGCCTTTACTAGTCCTGTATTAACAGACCTTTACTAGTCCTGTATCAACAGGTCTTTACTAGTCCTGTATTAACAGACCTTTACTAGTCCTGTATTACTAGTCCTGTATTAACAGACCTTTACTAGTCCTGTATTAACAGACCTTTACTAGTCCTGTATTAACAGACCTTTACTAGTCCTGTATTACTAGTCCTGTATTAACAGACCTTTACTAGTCCTGTATTACTAGTCCTGTATTAACAGACCTTTACTAGTCCTGTATTTACAGACCTTTACTAGTCCTGTATTTACAGACCTTTACTAGTCCTGTATTACTAGTCCTGTATTACTAGTCCTGTATTAACAGGCCTTTACTAGTCCTGTATTACTAGTCCTGTATTAACAGACCTTTACTAGTCCTGTATTACTAGTCCTGTATTATTAGTCCTGTATTACTAGTCCTGTATTAACAGACTTTTACTAGTCCTGTATTACTAGTCCTGTATTAACATACCTTTACTAGTCCTGTATCAACAGACCTTTACTAGTCATGTATTACTAGTCCTGTATTAACAGACCTTTACTAGTCCTGTATTAACAGACCTTTACCATTCCTGTATTACTAGTCCTGTATTACTAGTCCTGTATTATTAGTCCTGTATTACTAGTCCTGTATTAACAGACCTTTACTAGTCCTGTATTACTAGTCCTGTATTAACATACCTTTACTAGTCCTGTATTACTAGTCCTGTATTAACATACCTTTACTAGTCCTGTATTACTAGTCCTGTATTACTAGTCCTGTATTACTAGTCCCGTATTACTAGTCCTGTATTAACAGACCTTTACTAGTCCTGTATTACTAGTCCTGTATTAACAGGCCTTTACTAGTCCTGTATTAACAGACCTTTACTAGTCCTGTATTAACAGACCTTTACTAGTCATGTATTACTAGTCCTGTATTAACAGGCCTTTACTAGTCCTGTATTAACAGACCTTTACTAGTCCTGTATTAACAGACCTTTACTAGTCCTGTATTACTAGTCCTGTATTAACAGGCCTTTACTAGTCCTGTATTAACAGACCTTTACTAGTCCTGTATCAACAGGTCTTTACTAGTCCTGTATTAACAGACCTTTACTAGTCCTGTATTACTAGTCCTGTATTAACAGACCTTTACTAGTCCTGTATTAACAGACCTTTACTAGTCCTGTATTAACAGACCTTTACTAGTCCTGTATTACTAGTCCTGTATTAACAGACCTTTACTAGTCCTGTATTACTAGTCCTGTATTAACAGACCTTTACTAGTCCTTTATTTACAGACCTTTACTAGTCCTGTATTACTAGTCCTGTATTACTAGTCCTGTATTAACAGGCCTTTACTAGTCCTGTATTACTAGTCCTGTATTAACAGACCTTTACTAGTCCTGTATTACTAGTCCTGTATTATTAGTCCTGTATTACTAGTCCTGTATTATTAGTCCTGTATTACTAGTCCTGTATTATTAGTCCTGTATTACTAGTCCTGTATTATTAGTCCTGTATTACTAGTCCTGTATTAACAGACCTTTGCTAGTCCTGTATTACTAGTCCTGTATTAACAGACCTTTACTAGTCCTGTATTAACATACCTTTATTAGCCCTGTATTAACAGACCTTTACTAGTCCGGTATTATTAGTCCTGTATTAATAGACCTTTACTAGTCCTGTATTAACATACCTTTACTAGTCCTGTATTAACAGATCTTTACTAGTCCTATTTTACTAGTCCTGTATTAACAGAACTTTACTAGTCATGTATTACTAGTCCTGTATTAACAGGCCTTTACTAGTCCTGTATTAACAGACCTTTACTAGTCCTGTATTAGTGGACCTTTACTAGTCCTCTATTACTAGTCCTGTATTAACAGACCTTTACTAGTCCGGTATTACTAGTCCTGTATTAACAGACCTTTATTAGTCCTGTATTACTAGTCCTGTATTCACAGACCTTTACTAGTCCTGTATTAACAGGCCTTTACTAGTCCTGTATTAACAGGCCTTTACTAGTCCTGTATTACTAGTCCTGTATTACTAGTCCTGTATTAACAGACCTTTACTAGTCCTGTATTAACAGACCTTTACTAGTCCTGTATTAACAGACCTTTACTATTCCTGTATTACTAGTCCTGTATTACTAGTCCTGTATTATTAGTCCTGTATTACTAGTCCTGTATTAACAGACCTTTACTAGTCCTGTATTACTAGTCCTGTATTAACATACCTTTACTAGTCCTGTATTACTAGTCCTGTATTAACATACCTTTACTAGTCCTGTATTACTAGTCCTGTATTACTAGTCCCGTATTACTAGTCCTGTATTAACAGACCTTTACTAGTCCTGTATTACTAGTCCTGTATTAACAGACCTTTACTAGTCCTGTATTAACAGACCTTTACTAGTCATGTATTACTAGTCCTGTATTAACAGGCCTTTACTAGTCCTGTATTAACAGACCTTTACTAGTCCTGTATTAACAGACCTTTACTAGTCCTGTATTACTAGTCCTGTATTAACAGGCCTTTACTAGTCCTGTATTAACAGGCCTTTACTAGTCCTGTATTAACAGACCTTTACTAGTCCTGTATCAACAGGTCTTTACTAGTCCTGTATTAACAGACCTTTACTAGTCCTGTATTACTAGTCCTGTATTAACAGACCTTTACTAGTCCTGTATTAACAGACCTTTACTAGTCCTGTATTAACAGACCTTTACTAGTCCTGTATTACTAGTCCTGTATTAACAGACCTTTACTAGTCCTTTACTAGTCCTGTATTATTACTAGTCCTGTATTAACAGACCTTTACTAGTCCTGTATTTACAGACCTTTACTAGTCCTGTATTTACAGACCTTTACTAGTCCTGTATTACTAGTCCTGTATTAACATACCTTTACTAGTCCTGTATTACTAGTCCTGTATTACTAGTCCTGTATTACTAGTTCCGTATTACTAGTCCTGTATTAACAGACCTTTACTAGTCCTGTATTACTAGTCCTGTATTAACAGGCCTTTACTAGTCCTGTATTAACAGACCTTTACTAGTCCTGTATTAACAGACCTTTACTAGTCATGTATTACTAGTCCTGTATTAACAGGCCTTTACTAGTCCTGTATTAACAGACCTTTACTAGTCCTGTATTACTAGTCCTGTATTAACAGGCCTTTACTAGTCCTGTATTAACAGACCTTTACTAGTCCTGTATCAACAGGTCTTTACTAGTCCTGTATTAACAGACCTTTACTAGTCCTGTATTACTAGTCCTGTATTAACAGACCTGTACTAGTCCTGTATTAACAGACCTTTACTAGTCCTGTATTAACAGACCTTTACTAGTCCTGTATTACTAGTCCTGTATTAACAGACCTTTACTAGTCCTGTATTACTAGTCCTGTATTAACAGACCTTTACTAGTCCTGTATTTACAGACCTTTACTAGTCCTGTATTTACAGACCTTTACTAGTCCTGTATTACTAGTCCTGTATTACTAGTCCTGTATTAACAGGCCTTTACTAGTCCTGTATTACTAGTCCTGTATTAACAGACCTTTACTAGTCCTGTATTACTAGTCCTGTATTATTAGTCCTGTATTGCTAGTCCTGTATTAACAGACCTTTACTAGTCCTGTATTACTAGTCCTGTATTAACAGACCTTTACTAGTCCTGTATTACTAGTCCTGTATTATTAGTCCTGTATTACTAGTCCTGTATTAACAGACCTTTACTAGTCCTGCACTACTAGTCCTGTATTATTAGTCCTGTATTACTAGTCCTGTATTATTAGTCCTGTATTACTAGTCCTGTATTAACAGACCTTTACTAGTCCTGCATTACTAGTCCTGTATTATTAGTCCTGTATTACTAGTCCTGTATTATTAGTCCTGTATTACTAGTCCTGTATTAACAGACCTTTACTAGTCCTGTATTAACAGGCCTTTACTAGTCCTGTATTACTAGTCCTGTATTACTAGTCCTGTATTAGGAGTACTACATTGTTCTGTAATGATATGGTTATTCTGCCTTCAGCTCCCTCTCCATCATCTGCAATGAGGGGGAGGAGAAGAGTTTAGCCTCTGAGATGCAGCCTCATTCCCTAGTCTTGTCTGTCCTCCAGTGTGCCCTTGACTACTTCTGTGATCAGATCTCTCTCTCTCTCCATGCCAAATGATGGCCCTATCTTGGCCAAAAATAACATTGCTCAGATTTGGCCTAGGCTGACTCTGTTCTTGCTACTGTGGTATTTCAATGAGGTATAGTGATGTATCCAGAGGGCTTGTCAAGGTCATTTACAGTCTTATCTTGACTGTTATGGCCATTTACCTCAGAAGATCATTAGAAATTATGTAATTACTATTACTAATACTGTTGTACAGCGTTACTACACTGGTATAACAGGTACTTAATTTAAAGCAGTTTTACCAAATACAATTCAATGCAATTATATACAAAAAGACATCAGACAATTGTAACTGGAACACGTTGATATTTATTTCCATAAAAGAGTGAATATAGCTGGTCTCCAAATCCACCTGCACGCCTCTTCACAAGAGCACACTATTTTAAACTGTTCAACTGTCTTCAAAAGCCTGCACTAAATCAACAACTCATAAGGCATGTTAGTTCATCAGTATTTTAGCCGGGTACTTCTAGCGTGGGGGGGGGGGGGGACTAAAATAGAATTACTAAGATTCTGTGTTTACATACGTATATATATATTTAATCTGCACAAGTTTTTTATTTTTTTTTGCAATAAATATCTATTCTTATATATAACACAGTAGTAAATGTACAGGAATATAATGGCGTTGATTTGGGAGACACCTGAAACGACAGAGCATGTGTGTGTCAGGCTAGTGAAATTAAAGGGGCAGTGCACATATGTCTAATGGCTGTCTACTGATCCATAGAAACCATTTAACTTTTCTTTATGTATATTTACATCTCTCTCTCCCTCTCTCTTACCAAGTGGTTAAAGCTTACAGTATCAAAACACAGTCACATTATTTGTATATATCAATATATATCAAATAGAATATAGAATATAGAATAGGAATCATGTATATTCTCGATAAGAGTATAAAAACACAGCCGACGATGGGGAGAGGAAAGGTTGCGTTTATGGCGTCGTTTTGCCTGGATCTGATTGGCTTTGAGCACATGACCTCATAGCAGGATAGCAGCACACTGGAATCCCATTGGTCGTCGTCATAGTTACATGGAGTCATTGTCGAAGTCGGTAGGCTCAATGACCTCTGGTGTCATAACCCTTCCCATGAACAGGATAGAACCTGGAGGGGAGGAGAGACAGAAACCGTCAGAGAAGACACTAGGGTCAGACACATAGAGGAGGAGAGAAAGAAACCGTCAGAGAAGACACTAGGGTCAGACACATAGAGGAGGAGAGAAAGAAACCGTCAGAGAAGACACTAGGGTCAGACACATAGAGGAGGAGAGAAAGAAACCGTCAGAGAAGACACTAGGGTCAGACACATAGAGGAGGAGAGAAAGAAGGGTCAGAGAAGACACTAGGGTCAGACACATAGAGGAGGAGAGAAAGAAACCGTCAGAGAAGACACTAGGGTCAGACACATAGAGGAGGAGAGAAAGAAACCATCAGAGAAGACACTAGGGTCAGACACATAGAGGAGGAGAGAAAGAAACCGTCAGAGAAGACACTAGGGTCAGACACATAGAGGAGGAGAGAAAGAAACCATCAGAGAAGACACTAGGGTCAGACACATAGAGGAGGAGAGAAAGAAACCGTCAGAGAAGACACTAGGGTCAGACACATAGAGGAGGAGAGAAAGAAACCATCAGAGAAGACACTAGGGTCAGACACATAGATGAGGAGAGAAAGAAGGGTCAGAGAAGACACTAGGGTCAGACACATAGAGGAGGAGAGAAAGAAACCGTCAGAGAAGACACTAGGGTCAGACACATAGAGGAGGAGAGAAAGAAACCATCAGAGAAGACACTAGGGTCAGACACATAGAGGAGGAGAGAAATAAACCATCAGAGAAGACACTAGGGTCAGACACATAGAGGAGGAGAGAAAGAAGGGTCAGAGAAGACACTAGGGTCAGACACATAGAGGAGGAGAGAAAGAAACCGTCAGAGAAGACACTAGGGTCAGACACATAGAGGAGGAGAGAAAGAAACCATCAGAGAAGACACTAGGGTCAGACACATAGAGGAGGAGAGAAAGAAACCATCAGAGAAGACACTAGGGTCAGACACATAGAGGAGGAGAGAAAGAAACCATCAGAGAAGACACTAGGGTCAGACACATAGAGGAGGAGAGAAAGAAACCATCAGAGAAGACACTAGGGTCAGACACATAGAGGAGGAGAGAAAGAAACCGTCAGAGAAGACACTAGGGTCAGACACATAGAGGAGGAGAGAAAGAAACCATCAGAGAAGACACTAGGGTCAGACACATAGAGGAGGAGAGAAAGAAGGGTCAGAGAAGACACTAGGGTCAGACACATAGAGGAGGAGAGAAAGAAACAGTCAGAGAAGACACTAGGGTCAGACACATAGAGGAGGAGAGAAAGAAACCATCAGAGAAGACACTAGGGTCAGACACATAGAGGAGGAGAGAAAGAAACCATCAGAGAAGACACTAGGGTCAGACACATAGAGGAGGAGAGAAAGAAGGGTCAGAGAAGACACTAGGGTCAGACACATAGAGGAGGAGAGAAAGAAACCGTCAGAGAAGACACTAGGGTCAGACACATAGAGGAGGAGAGAAAGAAACCATCAGAGAAGACACTAGGGTCAGACACATAGAGGAGGAGAGAAAGAAACCATCAGAGAAGACACTAGGGTCAGACACATAGAGGAGGAGAGAAAGAAACCATCAGAGAAGACACTAGGGTCAGACACATAGAGGAGGAGAGAAAGAAACCATCAGAGAAGACACTAGGGTCAGACACATAGAGGAGGAGAGAAAGAAACCATCAGAGAAGACACTAGGGTCAGACACATAGAGGAGGAGAGAAAGAAACCATCAGAGAAGACACTAGGGTCAGACACATAGAGGAGGAGAGAAAGAAACCGTCAGAGAAGACACTAGGGTCAGACACATAGAGGAGGAGAGAAAGAAACCATCAGAGAAGACACTAGGGTCAGACACATAGAGGAGGAGAGAAAGAAACCGTCAGAGAAGACACTAGGGTCAGACACATAGAGGAGGAGAGAAAGAAACCATCAGAGAAGACACTAGGGTCAGACACATAGAGGAGGAGAGAAAGAAACCATCAGAGAAGACACTAGGGTCAGACACATAGAGGAGGAGAGAAAGAAACCGTCAGAGAAGACACTAGGGTCAGACACATAGAGGAGGAGAGAAAGAAACCGTCAGAGAAGACACTAGGGTCAGACACATAGAGGAGGAGAGAAAGAAACCATCAGAGAAGACACTAGGGTCAGACACATAGAGGAGGAGAGAAAGAAACCATCAGAGAAGACACTAGGGTCAGACACATAGAGGAGGAGAGAAAGAAACCGTCAGAGAAGACACTAGGGTCAGACACATAGAGGAGAGAGAAAGAAACCGTCAGAGAAGACACTAGGGTCAGACACATAGAGGAGGAGAGAAAGAAACCATCAGAGAAGACACTAGGGTCAGACACATAGAGGAGGAGAGAAAGAAGGGTCAGAGAAGACACTAGGGTCAGACACATAGAGGAAGAGAGAAAGAAACCATCAGAGAAGACACTAGGGTCAGACACATAGAGGAGGAGAGAAAGAAACCATCAGAGAAGACACTAGGGTCAGACACATAGAGGAGGAGAGAAAGAAACCATCAGAGAAGACACTAGGGTCAGACACATAGAGGAGGAGAGAAAGAACCATCAGAGAAGACACTAGGGTCAGACACATAGAGGAGGAGAGAAAGAAACCGTCAGAGAAGACACTAGGGTCAGACACATAGAGGAGGAGAGAAAGAAACCATCAGAGAAGACACTAGGGTCAGACACATAGAGGAGGAGAGAAAGAAACCATCAGAGAAGACACTAGGGTCAGACACATAGAGGAGGAGAGAAAGAAACCATCAGAGAAGACACTAGGGTCAGACACATAGAGGAGGAGAGAAAGAAACCATCAGAGAAGACACTAGGGTCAGACACATAGAGGAGGAGAGAAAGAAACCATCAGAGAAGACACTAGGGTCAGACACATAGAGGAGGAGAGAAAGAAACCATCAGAGAAGACACTAGGGTCAGACACATAGAGGAGGAGAGAAAGAAACCATCAGAGAAGACACTAGGGTCAGACACATAGAGGAGGAGAGAAAGAAACCATCAGAGAAGACACTAGGGTCAGACACATAGAGGAGGAGAGAAAGAAACCGTCAGAGAAGACACTAGGGTCAGACACATAGAGGAGGAGAGAAAGAAACCATCAGAGAAGACACTAGGGTCAGACACATAGAGGAGGAGAGAAAGAAACCGTCAGAGAAGACACTAGGGTCAGACACATAGAGGAGGAGAGAAAGAAACCATCAGAGAAGACACTAGGGTCAGACACATAGAGGAGGAGAGAAAGAAACCGTCAGAGAAGACACTAGGGTCAGACACATAGAGGAGGAGAGAAAGAAACCGTCAGAGAAGACACTAGGGTCAGACACATAGAGGAGGAGAGAAAGAAACCGTCAGAGAAGACACTAGGGTCAGACACATAGAGGAGGAGAGAAAGAAACCGTCAGAGAAGACACTAGGGTCAGACACATAGAGGAGGAGAGAAAGAAACCATCAGAGAAGACACTAGGGTCAGACACATAGAGGAGGAGAGAAAGAAACCGTCAGAGAAGACACTAGGGTCAGACACATAGAGGAGGAGAGAAAGAAACCATCAGAGAAGACACTAGGGTCAGACACATAGAGGAGGAGAGAAAGAAACCATCAGAGAAGACACTAGGGTCAGACACATAGAGGAGGAGAGAAAGAAACCATCAGAGAAGACACTAGGGTCAGACACATAGAGGAGGAGAGAAAGAAACCGTCAGAGAAGACACTAGGGTCAGACACATAGAGGAGGAGAGAAAGAAACCATCAGAGAAGACACTAGGGTCAGACACATAGAGGAGGAGAGAAAGAAACCATCAGAGAAGACACTAGGGTCAGACACATAGAGGAGGAGAGAAAGAAACCATCAGAGAAGACACTAGGGTCAGACACATAGAGGAGGAGAGAAAGAAACCATCAGAGAAGACACTAGGGTCAGACACATAGAGGAGGAGTCAGAGAAGAGAGAAAGGTCAGAGAAGACACTAGGGTCAGACACATAGAGGAGGAGAGAAAGAAACCATCAGAGAAGACACTAGGGTCAGACACATAGAGGA
This sequence comes from Oncorhynchus clarkii lewisi, assembly GCF_045791955.1. NCBI lineage: Eukaryota > Metazoa > Chordata > Actinopteri > Salmoniformes > Salmonidae > Oncorhynchus > Oncorhynchus clarkii. Next base: position 38,503,509 of record NC_092173.1, on the reverse strand, counting down.
GGAGAGAAAGAAACCATCAGAGAAGACACTAGGGTCAGACACATAGAGGAGGAGAGAAAGAAACCATCAGAGAAGACACTAGGGTCAGACACATAGAGGAGGAGAGAAAGAAACCATCAGAGAAGACACTAGGGTCAGACACATAGAGGAGGAGAGAAAGAAACCATCAGAGAAGACACTAGGGTCAGACACATAGAGGAGGAGAGAAAGAAACCATCAGAGAAGACACTAGGGTCAGACACATAGAGGAGGAGAGAAAGAAACCATCAGAGAAGACACTAGGGTCAGACACATAGAGGAGGAGAGAAAGAAACCATCAGAGAAGACACTAGGGTCAGACACATAGAGGAGGAGAGAAAGAAACCATCAGAGAAGACACTAGGGTCAGACACATAGAGGAGGAGAGAAAGAAACCATCAGAGAAGACACTAGGGTCAGACACATAGAGGAGGAGAGAAAGAAACCATCAGAGAAGACACTAGGGTCAGACACATAGAGGAGGAGAGAAAGAAACCATCAGAGAAGACACTAGGGTCAGACACATAGAGGAGGAGAGAAAGAAACCATCAGAGAAGACACTAGGGTCAGACACATAGAGGAGGAGAGAAAGAAACCGTCAGAGAAGACACTAGGGTCAGACACATAGAGGAGGAGAGAAAGAAACCGTCAGAGAAGACACTAGGGTCAGACACATAGAGGAGGAGAGAAAGAAACCGTCAGAGAAGACACTAGGGTCAGACACATAGAGGAGGAGAGAAAGAAACCATCAGAGAAGACACTAGGGTCAGACACATAGAGGAGGAGAGAAAGAAACCATCAGAGAAGACACTAGGGTCAGACACATAGAGGAGGAGAGAAAGAAACCGTCAGAGAAGACACTAGGGTCAGACACATAGAGGAGGAGAGAAAGAAACCGTCAGAGAAGACACTAGGGTCAGACACATAGAGGAGGAGAGAAAGAAACCATCAGAGAAGACACTAGGGTCAGACACATAGAGGAGGAGAGAAAGAAACCATCAGAGAAGACACTAGGGTCAGACACATAGAGGAGGAGAGAAAGAAACCATCAGAGAAGACACTAGGGTCAGACACATAGAGGAGGAGAGAAAGAAACCATCAGAGAAGACACTAGGGTCAGACACATAGAGGAGGAGAGAAAGAAACCATCAGAGAAGACACTAGGGTCAGACACATAGAGGAGGAGAGAAAGAAACCGTCAGAGAAGACACTAGGGTCAGACACATAGAGGAGGAGAGAAAGAAACCGTCAGAGAAGACACTAGGGTCAGACACATAGAGGAGGAGAGAAAGAAACCATCAGAGAAGACACTAGGGTCAGACACATAGAGGAGGAGAGAAAGAAACCATCAGAGAAGACACTAGGGTCAGACACATAGAGGAGGAGAGAAAGAAACCATCAGAGAAGACACTAGGGTCAGACACATAGAGGAGGAGAGAAAGAAACTGTCAGAGAAGACACTAGGGTCAGGCACATATGTTATATAATCAGACAGAGACAAACAGAGGGACGGACAGACGGACAGTGTAACACACACCTGTCCTGCGGTTTCTGATGATGAAGAAGAAGGGATGATCAGCCATGACCTGAGGGTACAGAACCAGAGTCCTGGTGAGGGCTATCATTCCTACAGGACACAGAGAGGGAGAGAGAGAGAACATTCATGACCTGAGGGTACAGAACCAGAGTCCTGGTGAGGGCTATCATTCCTACAGAACACAGAGAGGGAGAGAGAGAAAACATTCATGACCTGAGGGTACAGAACCAGAGTCCTGGTGAGGGCTATCATTCCTACAGGACACAGAGAGGGAGAGAGAGAGAACATTCAACACACTGGAAGAATCTCAGTTGCATCCTCCTCTCTCCTCGCCTCCTTCTCAAAACCCATTAGATGAGAAAGCCAGAGGTCCTGCCCCTCTGACCTTCTCCTCCAATGGGTTTTGAGAAGGAGGAGAGGATGAGTATGCAACTGAGATTCTCCCAGTGACATTTAAATCTACTGACACCGAACAGTAAGCAGGAGGGGGCACTGTTTGCATACCATCCATATGGAACGCAACACAGTACTGCATTGGGAAGACAACACATTACTGCATTGGGAAGACAACACATTACTGCATTGGGAAGACAACACATTACTGCAGTGGGAATATGACACAGTACTGCAGTGGGAAGACAACGCTGTACTGCATTGAGACAACACAGGATATTGACAAGAACAATAGAAAAGAGACTGGGATAGAAAGAGAGAGATAGAGAGAGAGATAAAGACTGGGGACTAATAGGTAGAGAGAGGGATAAAGAAAGAGAGAGAGAAAGAGATTGATAGAGAGATAAAGAGAGGGTTAGAGAGAGAGAGCGCGCGAGAGAGAAATAGACACTGGGGACTAATAGGTGGAGAGAGGGATAGAGATAGAGAGAGAGAAAGAGATTGATAGAGAGAAAGAGAGAGAGAGAAAGGGTTAGAGAGAGAGAAATAGAGACTGGGGACTAATAGGTGGAGAGAGGGATAGAGAGAGATAGTGAGAGGGATAGAGAGAGAGAGAGAGAGACTGGGGACTAATATGTGGAGAGAGGGATAAAGAAAGAGAGAGAGAGAAAGATTGGTAGAGAGATAAAGAGAGAGAGAGAGTTAGAGAGAGAAATAGAGACGGGACTAATAGGTGGAGAGAGGGATAGAGATAGTGAGAGGGATAGAGAGAGAGACTGGGGACTAATATGTGGAGAGAGGGATAGAGAGAGGGATAGAGAAAGAGAGAGAGAAATAGAGACGGGACTAATCGGTGGAGAGAAAGATAGAGAGAGAGAGAGTGGAATAGAGAGAGAGACTGGGGACTAATATGCAGAGAGAGGGATAAAGAAAGAGAGAGAAATAGAGAGAATGATAGAGACGGGACTAATCGGTGGAGAGAAAGATAGAGACAGAGAGATAGTGAGAGGGATAGAGACAGGACTAATCGGTAGAGAGAAAGATAGAGAGAGAACAGGTGGATACAGAGAAGAAAACATTTAACAGCAAAAGAGAGAGAGAGATGCAGAGAATGAAATAATACTGTCAAAGCGAAGGTCAAACTGAGAAGAAAAAGAGAGACGAAGAGAGAGCAGAAAGACGGTAGATAGTAAGGGTAGACCCTGCAAACAGAATGTCATTTCAGGAATGATGATGATGCAACTATAAGGTCACCTGATCCTGCAGCTCCCTCCGCCCCCTCCTCGGTCACCTCCAGGTAGGCTTTCTGCACCGCCTTTCCAATGAACAGGTCCTTACCGTCTGGACCACACACACACACACACGGTAAAGTATAAACACAAAGAGGAGACTCATTTCACACTCTGACATGTGAAGTGTTTCTACCACTCTGACGGAGACGGTTAAAGATCTCTCCCTGTCTATTTTTAACCTCTGACGGGCGGTGCTGTTCTGTCAATCTGACGGACCCACTCAGATCCCGGTACTTTGGTAGATATTCAGACCGACCCACTCAGATCCCGGTACTTTGGTAGATATTCAGACCGACCCACTCAGATCCCGGTACTTTGGTAGATATTCAGACCGACCCACTCAGATCCCGGTACTTTGGTAGAGATATTCAGACCGACCCACTCAGATCCCGGTACCTTGGTAGAGATATTCAGACCGACCCACTCAGATCCCGGTACTTTGGTAGAGATATTCAGACCGACCCACTCAGCTCAAGGTACCTTGGTAGAGATATTCAGACCGACCCACTCAGCTCAAGGTACCTTGGTAGAGATATTCAGACCGACCCACTCAGATCCCGGTACCTTGGTAGAGATATTCAGACCGACCGATGGTCGTTGCTAAGTGATAGTGTACTGTCTCCTCCATGGTCGTTGCTAAGTGATAGTGTACTGTCTCCTCCATGGTCGTTGCTAAGTGATAGTGTACTGTCTCCTCCATGGTCGTTGCTAAGTGATAGTCTACTGTCTCCTCCATGGTCGTTGCTAAGTGATAGTGTACTGTCTCCTCCATGGTCGTTGCTAAGTGATAGTCTACTGTCTCCTCCATGGTCGTTGCTAAGTGATAGTGTATTTTCTCCTCCATGGTCGTTGCTAAGTGATAGTGTATTTTCTCCTCCATGGTCGTTGCTAAGTGATAGTGTACTTTCTCCTCCATGGTCGTTGCTAAGTGATAGTGTACTTTCTCCTCCATGGTCGTTGCTAAGTGATAGTGTACTTTCTCCTCCATGGTCGTTGCTAAGTGATAGTGTATTTTCTCCTCCATGGTCGTTGCTAAGTGATAGTGTACTTTCTCCTCCATGGTCATTGCTAAGTGATAGTGTACTTTCTCCTCCATGGTCGTTGCTAAGTGATAGTGTACTTTCTCCTCCATGGTCGTTGCTAAGTGATAGTGTATTTTCTCCTCCATGGTCGTTGCTAAGTGATAGTGTACTTTCTCCTCCATGGTCGTTGCTAAGTGATAGTGTATTTTCTCCTCCATGGTCGTTGCTAAGTGATAGTGTATTTTCTCCTCCATGGTCGTTGCTAAGTGATAGTGTACTTTCTCCTCCATGGTCATTGCTAAGTGATAGTGTACTTTCTCCTCCATGGTCGTTGCTAAGTGATAGTGTACTTTCTCCTCCATGGTCGTTGCTAAGTGATAGTGTATTTTCTCCTCCATGGTCGTTGCTAAGTGATAGTGTACTTTCTCCTCCATGGTCGTTGCTAAGTGATAGTGTATTTTCTCCTCCATGGTCGTTGCTAAGTGATAGTGTATTTTCTCCTCCATGGTCGTTGCTAAGTGATAGTGTACTTTCTCCTCCATGGTCGTTGCTAAGTGATAGTGTATTTTCTCCTCCATGGTCGTTGCTAAGTGATAGTGTATTTTCTCCTCCATGGTCGTTGCTAAGTGATAGTGTACTTTCTCCTCCATGGTCGTTGCTAAGTGATAGTGTACTTTCTCCTCCATGGTCGTTGCTAAGTGATAGTGTATTTTCTCCTCCATGGTCGTTGCTAAGTGATAGTGTACTTTCTCCTCCATGGTCATTGCTAAGTGATAGTGTACTTTCTCCTCCATGGTCGTTGCTAAGTGATAGTGTACTTTCTCCTCCATGGTCGTTGCTAAGTGATAGTGTATTTTCTCCTCCATGGTCGTTGCTAAGTGATAGTGTACTTTCTCCTCCATGGTCGTTGCTAAGTGATAGTGTATTTTCTCCTCCATGGTCGTTGCTAAGTGATAGTGTATTTTCTCCTCCATGGTCGTTGCTAAGTGATAGTGTATTTTCTCCTCCATGGTCGTTGCTAAGTGATAGTGTACTTTCTCCTCCATGGTCATTGCTAAGTGATAGTGTACTTTCTCCTCCATGGTTGTTGCTAAGTGATAGTGTACTTTCTCCTCCATGGTCGTTGCTAAGTGATAGTGTATTTTCTCCTCCATGGTCGTTGCTAAGTGATAGTGTACTTTCTCCTCCATGGTCGTTGCTAAGTGATAGTGTATTTTCTCCTCCATGGTCGTTGCTAAGTGATAGTGTATTTTCTCCTCCATGGTCGTTGCTAAGTGATAGTGTACTTTCTCCTCCATGGTCGTTGCTAAGTGATAGTGTATTTTCTCCTCCATGGTCGTTGCTAAGTGATAGTGTATTTTCTCCTCCATGGTCGTTGCTAAGTGATAGTGTATTTTCTCCTCCATGGTCATTGCTAAGTGATAGTGTCGGCTTCGGCGTTGTGCTGTTGATTTTCTGATCATTTTTTAAACCTATGAAGATGTCCAGTGAAAGCAGATATGTGTTGACGTCACAACACAGTAAAGGCCTGGATACACAATATCCCCAATGCTAATCAATAAAAAAGGTCTGTTAAATTTGCAGCTGGTCCTGTCACAGGGAACTCTCCTGTTTTGTTACATCAGCGACATTTAGAGAATAAAGGCACCAACATGGCGTGGTTCTAAAACCTGAAGGCTTTTAATATAGGTCTCTGTGTCAGAGGGATGTCTGCTATTCTCCCTGATTATAACTGGTTAGCTCTCTGTTGATAGGAAGTGATGTCAGAGCTATCTGTTGGATTGGAATAGTTTGTACTGGTTCTCTGTTGATAGGAAGTGATGTCAGAGCTATCTGTTGGTTTGGAATAGTTTGTACTGGTTCTCTGTTGATAGGAAGTGATGTCAGAGCTATCTGTTGGATTGGAATAGTTTGTACTGGTTCTCTGTTGATAGGAAGTGATGTCAGAGCTATCTGTTGGTTTGGAATAGTTTGTACAGGTTCTCTGTTGATAAGAAGTGATGTCAGAGCGCATCCCTAAAAGTACAGGGTTCAAGGTTACAAGGATGACACATGGATCATTCACATGAACATGTAAACACAGAGTATTAGCCTGGAATCTTTCTCCAGGAAGTTGGTCAGTTTCTCTGATGCTGTTTGATGTTACCTCATATTGTATAATTACATTAGAATTATGAAACCTACCGCTGCTTGTTCCTCAGACTTTTCCCCACAACCACTTCAATTAAATACCAATAATAACATCTCATCTGTCATGGGAGAGGTGTGTTTGTTTGTATGTGTGTGCGTGTGTGTGTGTGTCTGTGTCTGTCAGTGTGTGTGTGTGTGTCTGTGTGTGTGTCTGTCAGTGTGTGTGTGTGTGTGTCTGTGTGTGTGTGTGTGTGTCATGGGCAAGGCTTTTACTCGCCATCTCACCTGTCATGGCAGAGAGGTCAGCGTCTTTACTGAAGATGTTCTTGATGCCCAGATCCTGCAGAGCCTCCTTCAGGTCTACCTTCTGCTCAACCTTAAACCTGACAACACACACACACACACACACACACACACACACACACACACACACACACACACACACACACACACAACGGAACAAGTGTGTGTGAGCCAGTGTGTGTCTCACATCCAACCTGACAACAGATAAACAGAGATGTGCGTGTGTGTGTTTTGTCCTCTACCTGGGCAGGTAGACCTCCACCTTCTGCCTCTTGACGTTGTTGGCCCACTCCTCCAAGAGAGGGGCTCTGATGATTGGCTCCAGGACTGCCAGGGGGACTTCCTGTCTGGGTAACACCACCAGCATGCTCATGTCCTCTCCTTCATAGGGCATCTCCAACACCTGGTACACACCACCTGCCTCAGATGAACCATCACTGAACTCACCTGACACACACACAGACACAGACAGACACACACACAGACAGATACAGACAGATACACATAAACATGTAGGAAATTTCAGAGACATATTTATTTTCTGTTTAAAATAAGGACAATATCAGAGGTTGTGGTTGTGATAAAGAGAAGAGAGACTAGATACGAATAGCACATTTTATTTTTTGTGCAAAAGGGTTTGTATGTGTGTGTGTGTTTGTGAGAGTGTGTGAGTGTGAGTGAGTGTGTGAGTATGTGAGTGTGAGTGAGTGTGTCTGAGTGTGTGTGAGAGTCAGTGAGTACTAGCTCAGCTCTTTCAGTAAAACTCTGAAATTAGGCCGTCTGGTTGGAGGGAGTAGCAGCATGACATGGGGTCGGTCTTCAGAGTTTAAAGTTTGAGAGTGTGTGTGTGAGTGTGTGTGAGTGTGTGAGAGAGTGTGTGTGATAGAGTGTGTCTGTGTTTATGTAAGTGTGTGTGTGTGTGTGTTTGTGAGAGTGTGTGTGTGTGAGAGAGTGTGTGTGTGAGAGTGTGTGTGTGTGAGAGTGTGTCTGTGTTTATGTAAGTGTGTGTGTGTTAATGAGAGTGTGTGTGTGTTTGTGAGAGTGTGTGTGAGAGTGTGTGTGTGTGAGAGAGTGTGTCTGTGTTTATGTAAGTGTGTGTGTGTGTTTGTGAGAGTGTGTGTGTGTTAATGAGAGTGTATGAGTGTGTTTGTTTGTGTGATAGATTTATATACAGGTGTCTTCTGGCAGACCTGTTTCTATTCCTACTGGTACATGAGAGTTCACACACACACACCATAGTAGAAGTCTCCCTGCTGGTACATCATGTGTGTCTGGGCCTCGCTCCCGTCGTCTTTGCTGAAGGAGAAAGTTCTGGTGTTTTCCGGTCTGAACTGGTTCTTCCAGCTGCCCCGGAAGTACACAGCGTTGACCAGGGTCAGCTGGGTCACACTGCTGAAGTCATCAGCTGACAACAGGTCACGGATCTTACCTGGAGACACACACACACACACACACACACACACACACACACACACACACACACACACACACACACACACACACACACACACACACACACACACACACACACACACACACACACACACACACACACACACACCCGGGGTAACTTATATACAATGACTTTGGAAAGTGTTCAGACCCCTTTTTCCACGTTACAGCCTTATTCTAAAATTGATTACATTGTTTTTCCCCCTCGATCTACACACAATACCCCATAATGACATCACAATACCCCATAATGACATCACAATACCCCATAATGACATCACAATACCCCATAATGACACCACAATACTCCATAATGACATCACTATACCCAATAATGACATCACAATACCCCATAATGACATCACAATACCCCATAATGACATCACAATACCCCATAATGACATCACAATACCCTATAATGACAAAGCAAAACAGGTATTTAGAAATTTGTGCTAATTTACTGAAAATAAAAAACAGAAATATCACATTTACATAAGTATTCAGACCCTTTACTCAATACTCTGTTGAAGCATATTTGGCAGCGATTACAGCCTCGAGTCTTCTTGGGTATGATGCTACAAGCTTGGCACGCCTGTATTTGGGGAGTTTCTCCCATTATTCTCTGCAGATCCTCTCAAGCTCTGTCAGGTTGGATGGGGAGTGTTGCTGCACAGCTATTTTCAGGTCTCTCCAGAGATGTTCGATCAGGTTCAAGTCCGGGCTCTGGCTGGGCCACTCAAGGACATTCAGAGACTTGTCCCGAAGCCACTCCTGTGTTGTTCTGGCTGTGTGCTTAGAATCGTTGTCCTGTTGGAAGGTGAACCTTCACCCCAGTCTGAGATCATGAGCGGTCTTGAACAGGTTTTCCTCAAGGATCTCTCAGTACTTTGCTCCGTTAATTTTTTACTTGATCCTGACTGGTCTCCCAGTCCCTGCCGCTGAAAAACATCCCCACAGCATGATGCTGCCACCACCAAGCTTCACCGTAGGGATGGTGCAAGGTTTCCTCCAGGCATGACACTAGGCATTCAGGCCAAAGAGTTCATTCTTGGATTCATCAGACCAGGGAATATTGTTTCTCATGGTCTGAGAGTCTTTAGGTGTCTTTTGGCAAACTCCAAGCGGGCGATCATGAGCCTTTTACACAATTGATTTTGATTCCACACAAACCACACGCATTGATTCCACACAAACCACACGCATTGATTACACACAAACCACACGCATTGATTCCAAACAAACCACACGCATTGATTACACACAAACCACACGCATTGATTACACACAAACCACACGCATTGATTCCAAACAAACCACACGCATTGATTACACACAAACCACACGCATTGATTACACACAAACCACACGCATTGATTACATACAAACCACACGCATTGATTACACACACAGACTCACTCTCAGTGTGGTTCTCCACCCAGCCATTGATCTGCTCTGCCACGGCGGCTGATTCGCTGAAGTCCACCGTCTCCACCTCCGCCCGGAAGTACTTCCTCATCAGCCGCAGGAACTCCGGGTTAAAGGTCACTCCACTCTGCAGGAAGAGGGAGTTGGCCAATCGGATGATGTAGTGGGCGTCGTCTTCAGACAGAGCCCCTGTCAGGTTCTGGAGCAGAGAGAACTCCTCATCTGGGAGACGGACAGAGACACACAACCTTGTAGGTAGGTGGCTGTGTGTGTGTGTGTTCTGAGGTGTGTAAACCTGTAGGTAGGTAGGTAGGTAGGTAGGTAGGTGTGTCTGTGTGTCTGTGTGTGTGTGTGTGTGTGTGTGTGTGTGTGTGTGTGTGTGTGTGTGTGTATTAGAGGTCGACCGATTAATCGGAATGGCCGATTAATTAGGGCTGAGTTCAAGTTTTCATAACAATCGGAAATCGGTATTTTTGGGCGCCGATTTGACGTTTTTTTTTGTTTTTACACCTTTATTTAATCTTTATTTAACTTGGCAAGTCAGTAAAGAACACATTCTTATTTTCAATTAAGGCCTAGGAATGGTGGGTTAACTGCCTCGTTCAGGGGCAGAACGACAGCTCGGGGGATCCAATCTTGCAACCATACAGTTAACTAGTTCAATAAAGACCTGCCTCTTGTTGCGCTCCACAAGGAGACTGCCTGTTACGCAAATACAGTAAGCCAAATCAATCAATCATAATCACTAGTTAACTGCACATGGTTGATGATATTACTAGATATTATCTAGCGTGTCCTGCGTTGCATATAATCTGACTGAGCATACAAGTATCGAAGTATCTGACTGAGCGGTGGTAGGCAGAAGCAGGCGTGTAAACATGAATTCAAACAGCATATTCAGGCGTTTTGCCAGCGGCTCTTCGTTGTGTGTCAAGCATTGCGCTGTTTATGACTTCAAGCCTATCAACTCCAGAGGTAAGGTTGGTGTAACTGAGCTAGTTAGCGCGCGCTAATAGCGTTTCAAACGTTACTCGCTCTGAGCCTTGGAGTGGTTGTTCCCCTTGCTCTGTATGGGTAAAGCTGCTTCGAGGGTGGCTGTTGTCGTTGTGTTCCTGGTTCGAGCCCAGGTAGGAGCGAGGAGAGGGACGGAAGCTATACTGTTACACTGGCAATACTATAGTGCCTATAAGAGAATCTAATAGTCAAAGGTATATGAAATACAAATGGTATAGAGAGAAATAGTCCTATAATTCCTATAATAACTACAACCTAAAACTTCTTAACTGGGAATATTGAAGTCTCATGTTAAAAGGAACCACCAGCTTTCATATGTTCTCATGTTCTGAGCAAGGAACTTAAACGTTAGCTTTCTTACATGGCACATATTGCAATTTTACTTTCTTCTCAAACACTTTGTTTTTTCATTATTTAAACCAAATTGAACACATTTCATTATTTATTTGAGACAAAATGTATTTTTATTGTTGTATTATCTTAAGTTAAAATAAGTCTTCATTCAGTATTGTTGTAATTGTCATTATTACAAATAAATAAAATAAAAAAATTGGCCGATTAATCGGTATCTGCTTTTTTGGTCCTCCAATCATTGGTATCGGTGTTGAAAAATCATAAATCGGTCGACCTCTAGTGTGTATACCTGTAGGTAGGTGGATGTGTGTGTGTTCTGCAGTGTGTATACCTGTAGGTAGGTGGCTGTGTGTGTTTTCTGCAGTGTGTATACCTGTAGGTAGGTGGCTGAAGCCAACAGCCTGGCGTATCTGTGTGAGGGAGGCCCCGCGGGCCCCCAGCTCCACCATGCCCAGGGCCACAGCCACACTCAGGGGGGAGAAGATGATGTTGTCGTCCCCCCCCCGCGCCTGCAGCTGGTGGTACAGTCTGACGGAGAACTCTGCCGTGGTGTCCTCCGGAATGTCAGCCGCACGGCAACCATGGCCCGGCAACAGGAGGAGGGGCAGGAGGCTGAGAATCAACATGGGAAAGCTGAGAGCTAGCGAGAGAGAAAGAAAGAGAGAAAGAGAAAGAAAGAGAGAGAGAGAGAGAGAGAGAGACAGAGACAGAGAGAGAGAAAGAAAAGAGAGAGAAATAAAAGAGAGAGAGAGAGAGAGAGAGAGAGAGAGACAGAGACAGAGAGAGAGAAAGAAAAGAGAGAGAAATAAAAGAGAGAGAGAGAGAGAGAGAGAGAGAGAGAGAGAGAGAGAGAGGGGGAGAGAGAGAGAGAGAGAGAGAGAGAGAGAGAGAGAGAGAGAAAGAAAAGAGAGAGAGAGAGAGAGAGTGGGGGAGAGAGAGAGACAGAGAGAGAGAGAGAGAGAGAGAGAGAGAGAGAGAGAGAGAGAGAGAGAGAGTGGGGGGGTTAGCGGGAGGAGAGAATGACAGAGACGGAACATGTTTCAATCCGGCATGCCGATAAAGCATATTAGTGTCTGAATATAGATAGAGGAAAACACACAGGGATAAAACAGGGAGAGAGATGGAATGGGAGGGAAAAAAGAGTAGACAGACTGCTAAACAGCCAGTTATCCTACTGTATGGCTGTAATTACATTTATACTGATAAACAGCCAGTTATCCTACTGTATGGCTGTAACTACATTTATACTGATAAACAGCCAGTTATCCTACTGTACGACTATAACTACATTTATACTGATAAACAGCCAGTTATCCTACTGTACGACTGTAACTACATTTATACTGATAAACAGCCAGTTATCCTACTGTACGACTGTAACTACATTTATACTGATAAACAGCCAGTTATCCTACTGTACGACTGTAACTACATTCATACTGATAAACAGCCAGTTATCCTACTGTACGACTGTAACTACATTCATACTGATAAACAGCCAGTTATCCTACTGTACGACTGTAACTACATTTATACTGATAAACAGCCAGTTATCATACTGTACGACTGTAACTACATTTATACTGATAAACAGCCAGTTATCCTACTGTATGGCTGTAACTACATTTATACTGATAAACAGCCAGTTATCCTACTGTACGACTGTAATTACATTTATACTGATAAACAGCCAGTTATCCTACTGTATGGCTGTAACTACATTTATACTGATAAACAGCCAGTTATCCTACTGTACGGCTGTAACTACATTTATACTGATAAACAGCCAGTTATCCTACTGTACGGCTGTAACTACATTTATACTGATAAACAGCCAGTTATCCTACTGTACGGCTGTAACTACATTTATACTGATAAACAGCCAGTTATCCTACTGTACGACTGTAACTACATTTATACTGATAAACAGCCAGTTATCCTACTGTATGGCTGTAACTACATTTATACTGATAAACAGCCAGTTATCCTACTGTACGACAATAAGAGGACAATAGGATTGTGATACCCATTTCTAATTAGGGAGTTGTTCAACAATGGAAGTGTTAATGTGAATTTACCTGTAAAAAAGCAGAGAACCATTCACACAGCCCCAATACATGTATTTTGTTTATAGGGTATAAATGCAGTAATATTGACTAGGTCCTTTGGTTGGTTTTCAATTTCCCATGTTTTTTTTTACCCCTACCCCTTTCAGATATCCGCAAATGCAGGTACAGTATAAAAAGCAGGCATGGTAAAGGCATGGTAAAATAGTGGGATTTTGGTCTGCCCTCTTTTCACTTGGACAAAAGGAACACCTACGTGAGAATGCTTTTCGGTAACTACTGCTCAGCGTTCAACACCATAGTGCCCTCTAAGCTCATTACTAAGCTAAGGACCCTGGGACTAAACACCTCCCTCTACAACTGGATCAACTGGATCCTTTCTGACAGTGAGGTTAGGCAACAACACAGCTGCCACGCTGATCCTCATCACAGGGGCCCCTCAGGGTTGCATTCTCAGTCCCCTCCTGTATTCCCTGTTCACCCACGACTGCGTGGCCAGGCACAACTCCAACACCATCATTAAGTTTGCTGACAACACGACGGTGGTAGGCCTGATCATTGACGACGATGAGACAGCCTATAGGGAGGAGGTCAGAGACCTGGCAGTGTGGTGCCAGGAAAACAACAACTCCCTCAACGTGAGCAAGACCAAGCAGCTGATTGTGGACTACTGGAAAAGGATGGCTGAGTCTGCCCCCATTCACATCGACGGTGCTGTAGTGGAGCAGGTTGAGAGCTTCAAGTTCCTTGGTGTCCACATCCCCAACAAATTATCATGGTTCAAACACACCAAGACTGTCTTGAAGAGGGCACAACAACACTGCTTCCCCCTCAAGAGGCTGAAAAGATTTGGCATGGGTCCCCAGATCCTGTCTTAGGCGTCTCACAGTACAGACATTTCAATTTATTGCCCTGGCCACATCTGCAGTCCTCATGCCTCCTTGCAGCATGCCTAAGGCACATTCACACAGATGAGCAGGGACCCTGGCCACATCTGCAGTCCTCATGCCTCCTTGCAGCATGCCTAAGACACGTTCACACAGATGAACAGGGACCCTGGGCATCTTTCTTTTGGTGTTTTTCAGTCAGTAAAAATGCCTCTTTAATGTCCTAAGTTTTCATAACTGTGACCTTAATTGCCTACCGTCTAAACTGTTAGTGTCCTAACGACAGTTCCACCGGTGCATGTTCATCAGTTGTTTATGGTTCATTGAACAAGCATGAGAAACAGTGTTTAAACCTTTTACAATGAAGATCTGTGAAGTTATTTGGATCTACTATTACTTTTATTATTACATGTTTTACTTTATATTATTTATAAAAAAGAAATTCTGTCTGCATTTTTGGGATGGACCCGTGAGTATTTCACTGTTAGTCCACACCTGTTGTTGGTAGACCATGTGACACATAAAATGTGATGTGATGTTGATATGAGAAAAGAGGAGAGGAGGAGAGGGGGAGAGGAGGAGAGGGGGATAGGGGGAGAGGAGGAGGGGGGAGAGGAGGAGAGGGGGAGAGGAGGAGGGGGAGAGGATGAGAGGGGGAAGAGGAGGAGAGGGGGATAGGGGGAGAGGAGGAGAGGGGGATAGGGGGAGAGGAGGAGAGGGGGAGAGGAGGGAGAGGAGGAGAGGGGGAGAGGAGGAGGGGGAGAGGATGAGAGGGGGAAGAGGAGGAGAGGGGGAGAGGAGGAGAGGGGGAGAGGGGGAGAGGGGGAGAGGGGGAGATGAGGAGAGGGGGAGAGGGGGAGAGGAGGAGAGGGGGAGAGGAGGAGAGGGGGAGAGGGGGAGAGGAGGAGAGGGGGAGATGAGGAGAGGAGGAGAGGGATGAAACTGTCCTCCTCCAGTGGGTTGTAACTACATTTGTGCTGTCGACTGTAGACAGAAGAAACTCTGTTTGGTGCCAATTTACTAAATGAGCTCATGCATATTTCATCTCCTGCTACATCAGATTTTTCTTCAAAATCTGCTTGCCTCAGTGCCATGAGAATGCCTGTGTGTGTGTGTGTGACTATGGACACTGCCTAACCCAACATAGAATATGTGGCATTTATTTTCTTTGCTCCATATCCCTCTCCCTCACTCCCTTCCGTCCTTTCCTCCAGTCCACTCTCCTCTCCCTGTCTACTTTCCTTTCCTCCAGTCCACACTCTCCTCTCCCTTCCTACCTACCTTCCTTTCCTCCAGTCCACACTCTCCACCTCCCTCACTCACTCACTCACTCACTCACTCACTCACTCACTCACTCCCTCTCTACCTACCTTCCTCCCTCTCTACCTACCTTCCTCCCTCTCTACCTACCTACCTACCTCCCTCTCTACCTCCCTCTCTACCTACCTCTCTACCTACCTACCTCCCTCTCTACCTACCTACCTCCCTCTCTACCTACCTACCTCCCTCCCTCTCTACCTACCTACCTCCCTCCCTCGCTACCTACCTCCCTCTCTCTCTACCTACCTACCTGCCTCTCTACCTACCTCCCTCCCTCTCTACCTACCTCCCTCCCTCTCTACCTACCTCCCTCTCTACCTACCTACCTCCCTCTCTACCTACCTACCTCCCTACCTACCTCCCTCTCTACCTACCTCTCTACCTACCTACCTCCCTCTCTACCTCCCCCCCTCTCTACCTACCTCCCTCTCTACCTACCTACCTCCCTCTCTACCTCCCTCCCTCTCTACCTACCTACCTCATGTTACACACAGTTCTTAAGGGGACTGGTGTGTTCTGGCTGCTCCTGCTGAACACACACGCAGTTCATGCTGTTTCATCCCTCTGCCTTTTACCGTTGCCTGGCAACGCTGTTTTCTGCACAAACAAAGAAAACAGGAGCATGCCACTGCGTTTTTTGCGTGATAGAGGGAATGAGAGAGAGGGACACATACAGAGGGGATGTCCCTCCCTGGTTCTCTGTTGTGTATTGCTGAGCTGCTGAATAGGTTCAGGTACCCTGCATGTTGTTTGTGTGTTTGGTGCTCCGTGTGTGTGTGCGTGTTACTATCAGATAGATGAGAGTCCCATGCTCCCACACTGGGCTAGAAGCTCCTGTGGGTGCTGGTGACTGGAGTGACATTGTACTTGAGACAACAATGATAGGACTGGATCAATACCGCAGCTCTGTCCTGGTACCCGCTACCCCACCCCAACCCACTCCCCCAACCCCCCTCTCCCTGACTGGCAGACAGGAGCCTACCCACTGGGCACAAACGTTAATTCAAAGTGTATTCCATGTTGGTTCAATGTAATTTGATTGAAATGACATGGAAACAATGTTGATTCAACCAGTGTGTGCCCAGTGAGTAGCCTAGCCTGCCACACAACATGTTAATTCTATCCCCTACAAAACACACAACTATCATATCCATGCAGACTTCCCAAGTTCCGCTCTAGGAACTTACTTAAAACATGGAATGTGTTAATCATTCTAGAATCCTCTCCGGTGGAATGTGTTAATCATTCTAGAATCCTCTCCAGTGGAATGTGTTAATCATTCTAGAATCCTCTCCGGTGGAATGTGTTAATCATTCTAGAATCCTCTCCAGTGGAATGTGTTAATCATTCTAGAATCCTCTCCAGTGGAATGTGTTAATCATTCTAGAATCCTCTCCAGTGGAATGTGTTAATCATTCTAGAATCCTCTCCAGTGGAATGTGTTAATCATTCTAGAATCCTCTCCGGTGAAATGTGAGACACAGGGCTGTGACGGCAATTAAATAACTGTGTAACTGACAGTATTGGATGAAGGCCATCATGAAAATGAATAACCGGCAAAACTGTTTAAATAGGCCTACATACATTTTTAGGATTTATTTTTATTATCCTTCTTTTTTTTCTAATGTCGATCAACTTGACCTAATAGCAGGGGTGTTTACTAATGATGATAAGCAATTGTTTTGCTAAGTAGTATGTCAATTCAAACTTTCTCCATCTCCTCCTCTTTCCAACTGTCCTTTGATGCTGGAACTTGGCGCTAGATGCTGGAGCATCTAGATGCTGGAGCAGCTTGGCGCTAGATGCTGGAGCAGCTAGGTGCTAGATGCTGGAGCAGCTAGATGCTAGATGCTGGAGCATCTTGATTCTAGATGCTGGAGCAGCTAGGTGCTAGATGCTGGAGCAGCTAGATGATGGAGCAGCCAGGCACTAGATGCTGGAGCAGCTTGGTGCTAGATGATGGAGCAGCTTGGTGCTAGATGATGGAGCAGCTAGATGCTGGAGCAGCTGCCGCTAGATGATGGAGCAGCTTGGTGCTAGATGCTGGAGCAGCTAGGCGCTAGACACTGGAGCAGCTAGGCGCTAGATGATGGAGCAGCTTAGCGCTAGATGCTGGAGCAGCTAGATGCTGGAGCAGCTTGGTGCTAAATGATGGAGCAGCTAGGCTCTAGATGATGTAGCAGCTAGGCGCTATAGATGATGGAGAAGCTAGGCGCTAGATGCTGGAGCAGCTAGATGCTTGAGCAGCTAGGCGCTAGATGATGGAGCAGCTAGGCGCTAGACACTGGAGCAGGTTGGCGCTAGATAATGGAGCAGCTTGGCGCTAGATGATGGAGCAGCTAGGCGCTAGATGATGGAGCAGCTAGGCGCTAGACACTGGAGCAGCTTGGCGCTAGATGATGGAGCAGCTTGGCGCCATATGATGGAGCAGCTAGGCGCTAAACACTGGAGCAGCTAGGCGCTAAACACTGGAGCAGCTTGGTGCAAGATGATGGAGGAGCTTGGCGCTAGATGATGGAGCAGCTTGGCGCTAGACACTGGAGCAGCTAGGCGCTAGACACTGGAGCAGCTTGGCGCTAGATGATGGAGCAGCTTGGCGCCAGATGAACGAGCAGCTAGGCGCTAAACACTGGAGCAGCTAGGCGCTAAACACTGGAGCAGCTTGGTGCTAGATGATGGAGCAGCTTGGCGCTAGATGATGGAGCAGCTTGGCGCTAGACACTGGAGCAGCTAGGTGCTAGACACTGGAGCAGCTTGGCGCTAGATGATGGAGCAGCTTGGCACTAGATGATGGAGCAGCTAGGCACTAGATGATGGAGCAGCTAGGCGCTAGATGATGGAGCAGTTATGCGCTAGATGATGGAGCAGCTAGGCACTAGATGATGGAGCAGCTAGGTGCTAGATGATGGAGCAGTTAGGTGCTAGATGAAGGAGCAGCTAGGTGCTAGACACTGGAGCAGCTAGGCGCTAGATGATGGAGCAGCTTTGCACAAGATGATGGAGCAGCTAGGCGCTAGATGATGGAGCAGCTAGGCGCTAGATGATGGAGCAGCTAGGAGCCGCTAGGTGCTAGATGATGGAGCAGCTAGGCGCTAGATGATGGAGCAGCTAGACGCTAGATGATGGAGCAGCTTGGTCCTAGATGATGGAGCAGCTTGGCGCTAGATGATGGAGCAGCTTGGCGCTAGATGATGGAGCAGCTTGGCGCTAGACACTGGAGCAGCTAGGCGCTAGATACTGGAGCAGCTTGGCGCTAAACACTGGAGCAGCTTGGTGCTAGATGATGGAGCAGCTTGGCGCTAGATGATGGAGCAGCTTGGCGCTAGACACTGGAGCAGCTAGGCGCTAGATACTGGAGCAGCTTGGCGCTAGATGATGGAGCAGCTTGGCACTAGATGATGGAGCAGCTAGGCGCTAGATGATGGAGCAGTTATGCGCTTGATGATGGAGCAGCTTGGCACTAGATGATGGAGCAGCTAGGTGCTAGATGATGGAGCAGTTAGGTGCTAGATGATGGAGCAGCTAGGCGCTAGATGATGGAGCAGCTTGGCGCAAGATGATGGAGCAGCTAGGCGCTAGATGATGGAGCAGCTAGGTGCTAGACACTGGAGCAGCTTGGCGCTAGATGATAGAGCAGCTTGGCGCTAGATGATGGAGCAGCTTGGCGCTAGACACTGGAGCAGCTAGGTGCTAGACACTGGAGCAGCTTGGCGCTAGATGATGGAGCAGCTTGGCACTAGATGATGGAGCAGCTAGGCGCTAGATGATGGAGCAGTTATGCGCTAGATGATGGAGCAGCTAGGCACTAGATGATGGAGCAGCTAGGTGCTAGATTATGGAGCAGTTAGGTGCTAGATGAAGGAGCAGCTAGGTGCTAGACACTGGAGCAGCTAGGCGCTAGATGATGGAGCAGCTTTGCACAAGATGATGGAGCAGCTAGGCGCTAGATGATGGAGCAGCTAGGAGCCGCTAGGTGCTAGATGATGGAGCAGCTAGGCGCTAGATGATGGAGCAGCTAGGCGCTAGATGATGGAGCAGCTTGGTGCTAGATGATGGAGCAGCTTGGCGCTAGATGATGGAGCAGCTTGGCTCTAGACACTGGAGCAGCTAGGCGCTAAACACTGGAGCAGCTTGGTGCTAGATGATGGAGCAGCTTGGCGCTAGATGATGGAGCAGCTTGGCGCTAGACACTGGAGCAGCTAGGCGCTAGACACTGGAGCAGCTTGGCGCTAGATGATGGAGCAGCTTGGCACTAGATGATGGAGCAGCTAGGCGCTAGATGATGGAGCAGTTATGCGCTAGATGATGGAGCAGCTTGGCACTAGATGATGGAGCAGCTAGGTGCTAGATGATGGAGCAGTTAGGTGCTAGATGATGGAGCAGCTAGGCGCTAGATGATGGAGCAGCTTGGCGCTAGATGATGGAGCAGCTAGGCGCTAGATGATGGAGCAGCTAGGCGCTAGATGATGGAGCAGCTAGAAGCTAGATGATGGAGCAGCTAGGCGCTAGATGATGGAGCAGCTAGGCGCTAGATGATGGAGCAGCTAGGCACTAGATGATGGAGCAGCTTGGCGCTAGATGATGGAGCAGCTAGGCGCTAGACACTGGAGCAGCTAGGCGCTAGATGATGGAGCAGCTTGGCGCTAGATGATGGAGCAGCTTGGCGCCAGATGATGGAGCAGCTTGGCGCTAGACACTGGAGCAGCTAGGCGCTAGACACTGGAGCAGCTTGGCGCTAGATGATGGAGCAGCTTGGCACTAGATGATGGAGCAGCTAGGCACTAGATGATGGAGCAGCTAGGCGCTAGATGATGGAGCAGTTATGCGCTAGATGATGGAGCAGCTAGGTGCTAGATGATGGAGCAGTTAGGTGCTAGATGATGTAGCAGCTAGGTGCTAGACACTGGAGCAGCTAGGCGCTAGATGATGGAGCAGCTAGGCACTAGATGACGGAGCAGCTAGGCGCTAGATGATGGAGAAGCTAGGCGCTAGACGATGGAGCAGCTAGGCGCTAGACACTGGAGCAGCTAGGCGCTAGATGATGGAGCAGCTTGGCGCCAGATGATGGAGCAGCTAGGCGTTAAACACTGGAGCAGCTTGGCGCTAGATGATGGAGCAGCTGGGCGCTAGACACTGGAGCAGCTAGGCGCTAAACACTGGAGCAGCTTGGCGCTAGATGATGGAGCAGTTTGGCGCTAGATGATGGAGCAGCTAGGTGCTAGTTGATGGAGCAGCTAGGCGCTAGATGATGGAGCAGCTAGGCGCTAGATGATGGAGCAGCTAGGCGCTAGATGATGGAGCAGCTAGGCGCTAGATGATGGAGCAGCTAGGCGCTAGACACTGGAGCAGCTAGGCGCTAGACACTGGAGCAGCTTGGCGCTAGATGATGGAGCAGCTTGGCGCTAGATGATGGAGCAGCTAGGCGCTAGATGATGGAGCAGTTTAGCGCTAGATGATGGAGCAGTTAGGTGCTAGATGATGGAGCAGCTAGGCGCTAGATGATGGAGCAGCTAGGCGCAAGATGATGGAGCAGCTAGGCGCTAGATAATGGAGCAGCTAGGCGCTAGATGATGGAGCAGCTAGGCGCTATATGATGGAGCAGCTAGGCGCTAGATGATGGAGCAGCTAGGCGCTAGATGATGGAGCAGCTTGGCGCTAGATGATGGAGCAGCTAGGCGCTAAACACTGGAGCAGCTTGGCGCTAGATGATGGAGCAGCTGGGCGTTAGACACTGGAGCAGCTAGGCGCTAAACACTGGAGCAGCTTGGTGCTAGATGATGGAGCAGCTTGGCTCTAGATGATGGAGCACCTAGGCGCTAGTTGATGGAGCAGCTAGGCGCTAGATGATGGAGCAGCTAGGCGCTAGATGATGGAGCAGCTAGGCGCTAGATGATGGAGCAGCTAGGCGCTAGATGATGGAGCAGCTAGGCGCTAGATGATGGAGAAGCTAGGCGCTAGACGATGGAGCAGCTAGGCGCTAGACACTGGAGCAGCTAGGCGCTAGACACTGGAGCAGCTTGGCGCTAGATGATGGAGCAGCTTGGCACTAGATGATGGAGCAGCTAGGCGCTAGATGATGGAGCAGTTATGCGCTAGATGATGGAGCAGCTTGGCACTAGATGATGGAGCAGCTAGGTGCTAGATGATTGAGCAGTTAGGTGCAAGATGATGGAGCAGCTAGGTGCTAGACACTGGAGCAGCTAGGCGCTAGATGATGGAGCAGCTTGGCGCAAGATGATGGAGCAGCTAGGCGCTAGATGATGGATCAGCTAGGCGCTAGATGATGGAGCAGCTAGGCGCTAGATGATGGAGCAGCTAGGCGCTAGATGATGGAGCAGCTAGGCACTAGATGATGGAGCAGCTTGGTGCTAGATGATGGAGCAGCTAGGAGCTAGACACTGGAGCAGCTAGGCGCTAGATGATGGAGCAGCTAGGTGCTAGACACTGGAGCAGCTAGGCGCTAGATGATGGAGCAGCTTGGCGCAAGATGATGGAGCAGCTAGGCGCTAGATGATGGATCAGCTAGGCGCTAGATGATGGAGCAGCTAGGCGCTAAACACTGGAGCAGCTTGGCGCTAGATGATGGAGCAGCTGGGCGCTAGACACTGGAGCAGCTAGGCGCTAAACACTGGAGCAGCTTGGTGCTAGATGATGGAGCAGCTAGGCGCTAGATGATGGAGTAGCTAGGTGCTAGACACTGGAGCAGCTAGGCGCTAGACACTGGAGCAGCTAGGCGCTAGATGATGGAGCAGCTAGGCGCTAAACACTGGAGCAGCTTGGTGCTAGATGATGGAGCAGCTAGGCGCTTGATGATGGAGCAGCTTGGCACTAGATGATGGAGCAGCTAGGTGCTAGATGATGGAGCAGTTAGGTGCTAGATGATGGAGCAGCTAGGCGCTAGATGATGGAGCAGCTTGGCGCAAGATGATGGAGCAGCTAGGCGCTAGATGATGGAGCAGCTAGGTGCTAGACACTGGAGCAGCTTGGCGCTAGATGATAGAGCAGCTTGGCGCTAGATGATGGAGCAGCTTGGCGCTAGACACTGGAGCAGCTAGGTGCTAGACACTGGAGCAGCTAGGTGCTAGACACTGGAGCAGCTTGGCGCTAGATGCTGGAGCAGCTTGGCACTAGATGATGGAGCAGCTAGGCGCTAGACACTGGAGCAGCTAGGCGTTAGATGATGGAGCAGCTTTGCACAAGATGATGGAGCAGCTAGGCGCTAGATGATGGAGCAGCTAGGAGCCGCTAGGTGCTAGATGATGGAGCAGCTAGGCGCTAGATGATGGAGCAGCTAGGCGCTAGATGATGGAGCAGCTTGGTGCTAGATGATGGAGCAGCTTGGCGCTAGATGATGGAGCAGCTTGGCTCTAGACACTGGAGCAGCTAGGCGCTAAACACTGGAGCAGCTTGGTGCTAGATGATGGAGCAGCTTGGCGCTAGATGATGGAGCAGCTTGGCGCTAGACACTGGAGCAGCTAGGCGCTAGACACTGGAGCAGCTTGGCGCTAGATGATGGAGCAGCTTGGCACTAGATGATGGAGCAGCTAGGCGCTAGATGATGGAGCAGTTATGCGCTAGATGATGGAGCAGCTTGGCACTAGATGATGGAGCAGCTAGGTGCTAGATGATGGAGCAGTTAGGTGCTAGATGATGGAGCAGCTAGGCGCTAGATGATGGAGCAGCTTGGCGCAAGATGATGGAGCAGCTAGGCGCTAGATGATGGAGCAGCTAGGCGCTAGATGATGGAGCAGCTAGAAGCTAGATGATGGAGCAGCTAGGCGCTAGATGATGGAGCAGCTAGGCGCTAGATGATGGAGCAGCTAGGCACTAGATGATGGAGCAGCTTGGCGCTAGATGATGGAGCAGCTAGGCGCTAGACACTGGAGCAGCTAGGCGCTAGATGATGGAGCAGCTTGGCGCTAGATGATGGAGCAGCTTGGCGCCAGATGATGGAGCAGCTTGGCGCTAGACACTGGAGCAGCTAGGCGCTAGACACTGGAGCAGCTTGGCGCTAGATGATGGAGCAGCTTGGCACTAGATGATGGAGCAGCTAGGCACTAGATGATGGAGCAGCTAGGCGCTAGATGATGGAGCAGTTATGCGCTAGATGATGGAGCAGCTAGGTGCTAGATGATGGAGCAGTTAGGTGCTAGATGATGTAGCAGCTAGGTGCTAGACACTGGAGCAGCTAGGCGCTAGATGATGGAGCAGCTAGGCACTAGATGACGGAGCAGCTAGGCGCTAGATGATGGAGCAGCTAGGCGCTAGATGATGGAGCAGCTTGGCGCCAGATGATGGAGCAGCTAGGCGTTAAACACTGGAGCAGCTTGGCGCTAGATGATGGAGCAGCTGGGCGCTAGACACTGGAGCAGCTAGGCGCTAAACACTGGAGCAGCTTGGCGCTAGATGATGGAGCAGTTTGGCGCTAGATGATGGAGCAGCTAGGTGCTAGTTGATGGAGCAGCTAGGCGCTAGATGATGGAGCAGCTAGGCGCTAGATGATGGAGCAGCTAGGCGCTAGATGATGGAGCAGCTAGGCGCTAGATGATGGAGCAGCTAGGCGCTAGACACTGGAGCAGCTAGGCGCTAGACACTGGAGCAGCTTGGCGCTAGATGATGGAGCAGCTTGGCGCTAGATGATGGAGCAGCTAGGCGCTAGATGATGGAGCAGTTTAGTGCTAGATGATGGAGCAGTTAGGTGCTAGATGATGGAGCAGCTAGGCGCTAGATGATGGAGCAGCTAGGCGCAAGATGATGGAGCAGCTAGGCGCTAGATAATGGAGCAGCTAGGCGCTAGATGATGGAGCAGCTAGGCGCTATATGATGGAGCAGCTAGGCGCTAGATGATGGAGCAGCTAGGCGCTAGATGATGGAGCAGCTTGGCGCTAGATGATGGAGCAGCTAGGTGCTAGACACTGGAGCAGCTAGGCGCTAGATGATGGAGCAGCTTGGCGCAAGATGATGGAGCAGCTAGGCGCTAGATGATGGATCAGCTAGGCGCTAGATGATGGAGCAGCTAGGCGCTAAACACTGGAGCAGCTTGGCGCTAGATGATGGAGCAGCTGGGCGCTAGACACTGGAGCAGCTAGGCGCTAAACACTGGAGCAGCTTGGTGCTAGATGATGGAGCAGCTAGGCGCTAGATGATGGAGCAGCTAGGCGCTAGTTGATGGAGCAGCTAGGCGCTAGATGATGGAGCAGCTAAGCGCTAGATGATGGAGCAGCTAGGCGCTAGATGATGGAGCAGCTAGGCGCTAGATGATGGAGCAGCTAGGCGCTAGATGATGGAGTAGCTAGGTGCTAGACACTGGAGCAGCTAGGCGCTAGACACTGGAGCAGCTAGGCGCTAGATGATGGAGCAGCTAGGCGCTAAACACTGGAGCAGCTTGGTGCTAGATGATGGAGCAGCTAGGCGCTTGATGATGGAGCAGCTTGGCACTAGATGATGGAGCAGCTAGGTGCTAGATGATGGAGCAGTTAGGTGCTAGATGATGGAGCAGCTAGGCGCTAGATGATGGAGCAGCTTGGCGCAAGATGATGGAGCAGCTAGGCGCTAGATGATGGAGCAGCTTGGTGCTAGACACTGGAGCAGCTTGGCGCTAGATGATAGAGCAGCTTGGCGCTAGATGATGGAGCAGCTTGGCGCTAGACACTGGAGCAGCTAGGTGCTAGACACTGGAGCAGCTTGGCGCTAGATGATGGAGCAGCTTGGCACTAGATGATGGAGCAGCTAGGCGCTAGATGATGGAGCAGTTATGCGCTAGATGATGGAGCAGCTAGGCACTAGATGATGGAGCAGCTAGGTGCTAGATTATGGAGCAGTTAGGTGCTAGATGAAGGAGCAGCTAGGTGCTAGACACTGGAGCAGCTAGGCGCTAGATGATGGAGCAGCTTTGCACAAGATGATGGAGCAGCTAGGCGCTAGATGATGGAGCAGCTAGGAGTTGCTAGGTGCTAGATGATGGAGCAGCTAGGCGCTAGATGATGGAGCAGCTAGGCGCTAGATGATGGAGCAGCTTGGTGCTAGATGATGGAGCAGCTTGGCGCTAGATGATGGAGCAGCTTGGCTCTAGACACTGGAGCAGCTAGGCGCTAAACACTGGAGCAGCTTGGTGCTAGATGATGGAGCAGCTTGGCGCTAGATGATGGAGCAGCTTGGCGCTAGACACTGGAGCAGCTAGGCGCTAGACACTGGAGCAGCTTGGCGCTAGATGATGGAGCAGCTTGGCACTAGATGATGGAGCAGCTAGGTGCTAGATGATGGAGCAGCTAGGCGCTAGATGATGGAGCAGCTAGGCGCTAGATGATGGAGCAGCTTGGCGCAAGATGATGGAGCAGCTAGGCGCTAGATGATGGAGCAGCTAGGTGCTAGATGATGGAGCAGCTAGAAGCTAGATGATGGAGCAGCTAGGCGCTAGATGATGGAGCAGCTAGGCGCTAGATGATGGAGCAGCTAGGCACTAGATGATGGAGCAGCTTGGCGCTAGATGATGGAGCAGCTAGGCGCTAGACACTGGAGCAGCTAGGCGCTAGATGATGGAGCAGCTTGGCGCTAGATGATGGAGCAGCTTGGCGCCAGATGATGGAGCAGCTTGGCGCTAGACACTGGAGCAGCTAGGCGCTAGACACTGGAGCAGCTTGGCGCTAGATGATGGAGCAGCTTGGCACTAGATGATGGAGCAGCTAGGCACTAGATGATGGAGCAGCTAGGTGCTAGATGATGGAGCAGTTAGGTGCTAGATGATGTAGCAGCTAGGTGCTAGACACTGGAGCAGCTAGGCGCTAGATGATGGAGCAGCTAGGCACTAGATGACGGAGCAGCTAGGCGCTAGATGATGGAGCAGCTAGGCGCTAGATGATGGAGCAGCTTGGCGCTAGATGATGGAGCAGCTAGGCGTTAAACACTGGAGCAGCTTGGCGCTAGATGATGGAGCTGCTGGGCGCTAGACACTGGAGCAGCTAGGCGCTAAACACTGGAGCAGCTTGGCGCTAGATGATGGAGCAGTTTGGCGCTAGATGATGGAGCAGCTAGGTGCTAGTTGATGGAGCAGCTAGGCGCTAGATGATGGAGCAGCTAGGCGCTAGATGATGGAGCAGCTAGGCGCTAGATGATGGAGCAGCTAGGCGCTAGATGATGGAGCAGCTAGGCGCTAGACACTGGAGCAGCTAGGCGCTAGACACTGGAGCAGCTTGGCGCTAGATGATGGAGCAGCTTGGCGCTAGATGATGGAGCAGCTAGGCGCTAGATGATGGAGCAGTTTAGTGCTAGATGATGGAGCAGTTAGGTGCTAGATGATGGAGCAGCTAGGCGCTAGATGATGGAGCAGCTAGGCGCAAGATGATGGAGCAGCTAGGCGCTAGATAATGGAGCAGCTAGGCGCTAGATGATGGAGCAGCTAGGCGCTATATGATGGAGCAGCTAGGCGCTAGATGATGGAGCAGCTAGGCGCTAGATGATGGAGCAGCTTGGCGCTAGATGATGGAGCAGCTAGAGCAGCTAGGCGCTAAACACTGGAGCAGCTTGGCGCTAGATGATGGAGCAGCTGGGCGTTAGACACTGGAGCAGCTAGGCGCTAAACACTGGAGCAGCTTGGTGCTAGATGATGGAGCAGCTTGGCTCTAGATGATGGAGCACCTAGGCGCTAGTTGATGGAGCAGCTAGGCGCTAGATGATGGAGCAGCTAGGCGCTAGATGATGGAACAGCTAGGCGCTAGATGATGGAGCAGCTAGGCGCTAGATGATGGAGCAGCTAGGCGCTAGATGATGGAGAAGCTAGGCGCTAGACGATGGAGCAGCTAGGCGCTAGACACTGGAGCAGCTAGGCGCTAGACACTGGAGCAGCTTGGCGCTAGATGATGGAGCAGCTTGGCACTAGATGATGGAGCAGCTAGGCGCTAGATGATGGAGCAGTTATGCGCTAGATGATGGAGCAGCTTGGCACTAGATGATGGAGCAGCTAGGTGCTAGATGATTGAGCAGTTAGGTGCTAGATGATGGAGCAGCTAGGTGCTAGACACTGGAGCAGCTAGGCGCTAGATGATGGAGCAGCTTGGCGCAAGATGATGGAGCAGCTAGGCGCTAGATGATGGATCAGCTAGGCGCTAGATGATGGAGCAGCTAGGCGCTAGATGATGGAGCAGCTAGGCGCTAGATGATGGAGCAGCTAGGCACTAGATGATGGAGCAGCTTGGTGCTAGATGATGGAGCAGCTAGGAGCTAGACACTGGAGCAGCTAGGCGCTAGATGATGGAGCAGCTAGGTGCTAGACACTGGAGCAGCTAGGCGCTAGATGATGGAGCAGCTTGGCGCAAGATGATGGAGCAGCTAGGCGCTAGATGATGGATCAGCTAGGCGCTAGATGATGGAGCAGCTAGGCGCTAAACACTGGAGCAGCTTGGCGCTAGATGATGGAGCAGCTGGGCGCTAGACACTGGAGCAGCTAGGCGCTAAACACTGGAGCAGCTTGGTGCTAGATGATGGAGCAGCTAGGCGCTAGATGATGGAGCAGCTAGGCGCTAGTTGATGGAGCAGCTAGGCGCTAGATGATGGAGCAGCTAAGCGCTAGATGATGGAGCAGCTAGGCGCTAGATGATGGAGCAGCTAGGCGCTAGATGATGGAGCAGCTAGGCGCTAGATGATGGAGTAGCTAGGCGCTAGTTGATGGAGTAGCTAGGCGCTAGTTGATGGAGCAGCTAGGCGCTAGATGATGGAGCAGCTAGGCGCTAGATGATGGAGCAGCTAGGCGCTAGATGATGGAGCAGCTAGGCGCTAGATGATGGAGCAGCTTGGCGCTAGATGATTGAGCAGCTAGGCGCTAGATGATGGAGCAGCTAGGCGCTAGATGATGGAGCAGCTAGGCGCTAGATGATGGAGCAGCTAGGCGCTAGACACTGGAGCAGCTTGGCGCAAGATGATGGATTAGCTAGGCGCTAGATGATGGAGCAGCTAGGCGCTAGATGATGGAGCAGCTAGGCGCTAGATGATGGAGCAGCTAGTCGCTAGATGATGGAGCAGCTAGGCGCTAGATGATGGAGCAGCTAGGCGCTAGGTTATGGAGCAGCTAGGCGCTAGATGATGGAGCAGCTAGGCGCTAGACGATGGAGCAGCTAGGCGCTTGACACTGGAGCAGCTAGGCGCTAGACACTGGAGCAGCTAGGCGCTAGATGATGGAGCAGCTAGGCGCTAGATGATGGAGCAGCTTGGCACTAGATGATGGA
The DNA here is from genome assembly GCF_045791955.1 of Oncorhynchus clarkii lewisi. Classification (NCBI taxonomy): domain Eukaryota; kingdom Metazoa; phylum Chordata; class Actinopteri; order Salmoniformes; family Salmonidae; genus Oncorhynchus; species Oncorhynchus clarkii. The sequence continues at coordinate 38,475,079 of NC_092173.1, read as the reverse complement.
GCAGCTTGGCACTAGATGATGGAGCAGCTAGGCGCTAGATGATGGAGCAGCTAGGTGCTAGATGCGGGGTGTAGAGCACTACAGGCTATGACACTTCAGTAAAAAAATGGTTTTACTTTTTTTTATACAAATGCACATTTTCATTGCTTGCTAGTAAATGCATACATTTTTTTAAAAGTTGGATGTGTCTGACTATTCATGAATTATTCAACAGCAGTTGAAAAGTTTGGATGTGTCTGACTATTAATTAATTATTCAACATCAGTCAAAGTTTGGATGTGTCTGACTATTAATTAATTATTCAACAGCAGTTGAAAAGTTTGGATGTGTCTGACTATTAATGAATTATTCAACAGCAGTCAAAGTTTGGATGTGTCTGACTATTCATGAATTATTCAACAGCAGTCGAAAATGTTGTTGTAGCATGAGGCCTATATTGCACTAATGTTGTGTCAAATGGACAACACACCAATCCTCTCCAACCTGGCATGGTATCATTAGATACAGAATCTTTTCTTAATTTATAGACTAATCAAGGCTGACTAGCTCGGTCCTGGCCGATATGCTGCCCTAGGAGATACAAAATACAGTGTCGGCCCACAATGCACTTCATGAATGCCCATGTGGTAGCCTACCGTTTGTAAAACAGACAATTTATCATTAATACCTATCATTTGGTTAAAGAAATGTATGTTAATGCATGTATTAATTACAGTAATTTACCGTTCTCATTCTCAGAGTGGAAATGTTGTTTACAGAGTTCAAAACCTGCTACACTTTTGAGAAAAAAACGTTGTTTATTTCACACCATAATTTACGCACTGAGCATGTCTAGTTTCTCTGTCCTGTTAATGTTGACAGAGCAGGCATAGAAGTACCTGTCCTGTTAATGTTGACAGAGATGGCATAGAAGTACATGGCCTGTTAATGTTGACAGAGAAGGCATAGAAGTTCCTGGCCTGTTAATGTTGACAGAACAGGCATAGAAGTACCTGTCCTGTAAATGTTGACAGAGCAGGCATAGAAGTTCCTGTCCTGATTCTTGCAAATGTCAAATGTAGAAAAGTGCCCAGCACATTTTTGTCTTCTTCTCAAACAGTCAACGAAGTAGTTCCTCACAGTATTTGAAATATATTTCCAACGCTCTCCCGTCGATAATCAGAGTTGCTGGTGAACAGGCTATAGAGATGTTGCGTGTATTTGTCTCTATTTTAATGATTGTCAATTGTTAGCTAGTAAATAAATAATTAAACCAATTTGTGTAGTACTGAATCATAAGTAAGGCTGGGGTTTTTGCAGATGCAAAGAGGTTACAACAGTTCAGAATGATGATATGATACGAGGTCATGATTAATACGTTGACTGTTTATAGATGTGATACCTTTAGAGTTTAATTCAGGAGATGGTAACTCTTAAAGAACTGCTCTCGTGGTGCCCCAAATCCTAATGAGATAATTGTTACATGATTCATTTAAATCGGGTAACAATTAAACATAGTTAATTAGATAAATAACAGTCATCAGATTAATGTTAAAGTCAAGTCACGACGATGCCATCGAATGACTGCAGAAGCAGGGTTTGTGAAGTTATGTGAATATTTTTGGAAAAACCCATCGGACTTCGTTTGAATTGTTTGTGGGCCAAAATAGTATCTGTATATGTATATGACGAGAACAAGCTAGGCGTATATCTTTTGACTACGTTAATGTTGTGTCAATACGAAAATGCTACAGATCCTCTCCAACCTGGAATTTCTTTGTTGATTAATATTTATATGTAATAACCTGAATAATAATGAAATGCCATGATAATAATGAAGTGTAATAGGTTTTATTAAGAAGCATATCCATGTAAACAAGAGTACAAAACAGAATTGTGACCCCCTCCATTGGCTTGGCCAATTACAGTCACCTCTAATTCCAAGACTGTCACAGCCCTAGTGAGACATGTTATGGTGGGCTGGACAATGACTCGGGTCCCTCTGTTGTCTCCCTCCCAAAGGGCAAAGAACCTCTCATGTGGCTACAGCTGCTCCCACGCCTGCTCTCATTGGGTAAGAGGAGCATTGTGTGTGGTTCCTCCATAAACCTAACACAGAGGGCAGTTGGTGAGCCAGATAAAGACGTGGGACTGAGGGGGAGGCGGGGGGAGGGGGGGGGGGGTGGATTATGTGTGTGATAGTGACACCTGTGTGACCTTATGAGTTGTGGGAGCGGAGCTGTTCTTTTAAAGCAGAAAGCCACCTGTAAGGGTACACCTGCCCTGGTAGTGTAGACAGATTGGGGAGAGAGGGTGAAGGAGTTGGGGGGCGAGGGATTTGAGCGGGAGAGGGGGTAAGGGTCTGAGATGGGCATCATCTGAGTGCCACAGGTGAAAACCAACACCTGTTAAACCCATATGCTTCTTAAAAAACCTGAGATGATGCCAGCAGAGCACAAACCCCAGGCACTTTAAAGTCATTTCTGTTTAATCTTCAAGGCTTCTGAAATCAATAGAATGAAACCTGCTGTCCTTTGAAAACAACATGACTGAAACCTGATCCTAAATCACCACTAATATACAGTAGCTGACATTTCCACATTCAGAACGTGACGTCATTCACCCCCCCCCCCAGACACTTTAGCCCTCAACGCCCTTTAAACCCAACACCTTTAAGGCATACTTACCAAGCCAGTAGAATTAAACCCAACACCTTCAAGAAGGCATACTTGCCAAGCCAGTAGAATTAAACCCAACATCTTCAAGAAGGCATACTTACCAAGCTAGTAGAATTAAACCCAACACCTTCAAGAAGGCATACTTACCAAGCCAGTAGAATTAAACCCAACATCTTCAAGAAGGCATACTTACCAAGCTAGTAGAATTAAACCCCACATCTTCAAGAAGGCATACTTACCAAGCCAGTAGAATTAAACCCAACACCTTCAAGAAGGCATATTTACCAAGCCAGTAGAATTAAACCCAACACCGTTAAGAAGGCATACTTACCAAGCCAGTAGAATTAAACCCAACACCTTTAAGAAGGCATACTTAACAAGCCAGTAGAATTAAAACCAACACCTTGAAGAAGGCATACTTACCAAGCCAGTAGAATTAAACCCAACACCTTTAAGAAGGCATACTTACCAAGCCAGTAGAATTAAACCCAACATCTTCAAGAAGGCATACTTACCAAGCCAGTAGAATTAAACCTAAGCATTACCCCCTGTAGCTGGGCTTATTACACAATATAACACACTTAGGTAGCCTACACACACTGCATGGACGACAATCATTCATTTCTCTCACCCCCCCCCCCCCCCCCCCCCCCCCCCCCACACACACACACACCTTTCTTCCTTTGTTACCATGATGATGGGATGTGATGAACATCATTCTCTCCATGTCCAGAGAAGACAGAAGACTAAAACCCAAATACCCAGTCCTTGTATCTCCCCTTAACATGAGAACACACACGTGCCACATGCATACACACATACACACAGCACTTGCTACTCCATCCTCAGCAGACTCAGTAATTATATAAGAACACCGAGACAGTCCGCTCTTATAATAGCTCCTAACTGAAACACACTTAAAGGGGAATTTCACCCTATAGTCATTACTATATTAAAGGGGAATTTCACCCTGGCCCTGCCATGGCATATAGTCATTACTATATTAAAGGGGAATGTCACCCTGGCCCTGCCATGGCATATAGTCATTACTATATTAAAGGGGAATGTCACCCTGGCCCTGCCATGGCATATAGTCATTACTATATTAAAGGGGAATTTCACCCTGGCCCTGCCATGGCATATAGTCATTACTATATTAAAGGGGAATTTCACCCTGGCCCTGCCATGGCATATAGTCATTACTATATTAAAGGGGAATGTCACCCTGGCCCTGCCATGGCATATAGTCATTACTATATTAAAGGGGAATTTCACCCTGGCCCTGCCATGGCATATAGTCATTACTATATTAAAGGGGAATTTCACCCTGGCCCTGCCATGGCATATAGTCATTACTATATTAAAGGGGAATTTCACTATGCCCCCCGGTAGCATATAGTCATTACTATATTAACAACATAACTTTTTTTATCGTAAATGTTTATTCCTCTGCTCATAGCGAACCACAAAATCCGGCCTTGATAGCGAATGCAGATACCGCCCGCTAAGGTAGATGGGGCGTGCTCACAAACGTGGAAGATGGTATTGTGAACAAACAACACACAGTCACTTCTGCAGGCACAATGTTTGTTTTTCATCATGCTCGTTTGGTGTCCTGTGCTAATTACAAACCAGCGTGAAAATGAGATCACCGCGATGCTGCCAGTGACTTACGGCTATCATGCGCTTTACGGTGACCAAAGATTATCAGAGGGATTTTCAGACTGAACTGATGTGATGGGGAATCCATTTGGACAACAGCTGAGAAGTGATACCATTGATTTTTTTTCCCCTTCACAACAAAACTGAGCATTCTCGATTAGAGGTAACCTAACATAATTTAGCTGATGGCTCTCTGTGTTTCATAATATTCTTTTAATTCGCAAGAATTGTATCTCTCCAGATAAAGAATCAGAGCGAGCAAAACAGTGCCGCTCTGTTTCAAAATGTGTAGGAGGCCTGATACTGTCTGGTCCAAACGAGTAGGACACTGTTGCCGCCCGTAGCATTGAAGGCAAGGGAAGCCAGCGAGCATTTGGCCTGTCCCATTCGGTTGATCCCATTACCAACAAATGTGTTCCCCTAAATCTCTTACACTAAAAGAGTAAAATGCTAACTCCACAACCATGTATTTCCAGGAGACGTGCAGTACCAGCACATCTTCTGCAAGAGGACCAAACAGTTGAGGGTTAAGAAGCCCTACACCACTTTCGGCAGAGTCTTATCCAGCTGGCCGTTCCCCGCAGACAGGACAGAGTCGTATCCAGCTGGCCGTTCCCCGCAGACAGGACAGAGTCTTATCCAGCTGGCCGTTCCCCGCAGACAGGACAGAGTCGTATCCAGCTGGCCGTTCCCCGCAGACAGGACAGAGTCTTATCCAGCTGGCTGTTCCCCGCAGACAGGACAGAGTCTTATCCAGCTGGCTGTTCCCCGCAGACAGGACAGAGTCGTATCCAGCTGGCCGTTCCCCGCAGACAGGACAGAGTCTTATCCAGCTGGCCGTTCCCCGCAGACAGGACAGAGTCTTATCCAGCTGGCTGTTCCCCGCAGACAGGACAGAGTCTTATCCAGCTGGCCGTTCACCGCAGACAGGACAGAGTCTTATCCAGCTGGCCGTTCACCGCAGGACAGGACAAGACCAGTCGCCATAAGCACAAAGAGTCTCAGTTTACCCAGCCCACCATGCCGAACACCATTGTCAGTCTACCAAAGCCAGATAAAGGAATATGGCTGCGTTTACACAGGCAGCCCAATTTTGATTTTTTTTTTCACTAATTGGTCTTTCAGATCAGATCAGTTCTGAAAAATGTTCGATGGGAAAAGTTCTGATGTGATTAAGACCAATTAGTGGAAGATATATTAGAATGTGACTGCATGTGTAAACGCAGCCAGTGTGGCTCAGCTTAAGATCATGTGGAACAGTGGGTCTCTAACCTTGTTCCTGTAGAGCTACCCTCCTGTAGGTTTTCTCTCAAACCCCAGTTGTAACACACCTGGTTCAGTTGATCAAACAGCTAATTATTAGAATCAGGTGTGCCAGACTAGGGTCGGGGTGAAACTGTATAGGACGGTAGCTCTCCAGGAACAGGGTTGGAGAGCCCTGATGTAGAACCATCATAAAATAAATATGGATTCATTTCTATCAGTCTTCAAAATGTCTTCTGCCTTTAAGGATTCACAGAATATAAACTACAAAAGTATGTGGACACCTGCTTGTCAAACATCTCATTCCAAAATCAGGAATATGGAGTTGGTACCCCCTTTGCTGCTATAACAACCTCCATTCTTCTGGGAAGAACATTGCTGAAGGGACTTGCTTCCGGATGAATGACATGACAATGAGCCTCAGGATCTCAGTCACAGTATCTCAGTGCATTCAAACTGCCATTTATAAAATGCAATAGTGTTCTTTGTCCGTAGCTCATGCCTGCCCATACCATAACCCCACAGCCACCATGGGGCAATCTGTTCACAACGTTGACATAACCAAACCGCCCACATGACGCTATACACATTTTCTGCCATCTGCCCTGTACAGTTGAAACCGGGATTCATCTGTAAAGAGAATACTTCTCCAGCGTGCCAGTGGCCATCAAAGGAGAGCATTCGCCCACTGGCATCGCTTACGATGCCAAACTGCAGTCAGGTCAAGACCCTGGTGAGGACAGCGAGCACACAGATGAGTTTCACTGAGACGGTTTCTGACAGTTTGTGCAGATATTCTTTGGTTGTGCAAACCCACCGTTTCTTCATCTGTCCGGGTGGCTGGTCACAGATGATTGACAGTGATGCAAATGAATACAAAGATTGATGGCATCCTTTTATTTTAAAGGCTAAACGCAAAGTCCACTATTGTGGCTAGCTTCACATAGATGGGTCAAACCACCATTAATCAAATAAGAACTGTTTTATAAATTAGGGTTATTTTAGATGATGGCACCTAGCTATATAGTTTGCTTGCTAACTATAGCTATTGAAACAGATGATGTCATTTTGCTATGTTTTTTGGGAAAAACTAGCTAGCTTTTTTTTTTAATGACCAGCACTGCAGGTGCGCGAGACAACTTTACCAGCATCATAGCATACAGCATCATAGCATACAGCATCATAGCATACAGCATCATAGCATACAGCATCATAGCATACGTAGTGATGAATCGTTGTGACATATGAAATACGAGTGATAGTGTAATCAATGTGTAATAACTACGTTAAAACATGTATGAACGCGTTAAATGTATTATATGATGTGCAGCCATATTCAGGTCCTGATTGGTCAACAACAAGCTTATTTTACACGTCAAATAGTGTTAAATAGTATATTTTTTGACACCCAAAGACCCAAATGGATTTCCATAGAAATCCTGGTTGAGAATGAAACGACTGAACAAATGAACAACGAAACAGCCCAGCAAGTAAGTGAAATAAATAGGTTTTGATGATGTTTAACTGGTAATGAGGACATACGTAAATGCCAACAAAATTACTTCTGTGTGTGTGTGTGTGTGTGTGTGTGTGTGTGTGTGTAACCTTTACTTAACTAGGCAAGTCAGTTAAGAACAAATTCTTATTTACAATGATGGCCTACCCCGGCAAAACCCGGACGACGCTGGGCCAATCGTGCGCCGCCCCATGGGACTCCCAATCACGGCCGGATGTGATATGGCCTGGATTCTATAACCAGGGACTGTTATGCACTCTACACTCTGTTTGGACCAACAAACTGTCAATCAACACAGGTCGGTGAGCTGGTGAACAGATCGGGTGATTTGCTGTACATCTATAGGATACGGTGCAGCGAAAACGTCAAATTGTAGGATTGCCATAATAAATACATTTGGCTGACCAAGAATATGAACGGTTTACTTTGCAAACTCACCGGCATTGGAGCAACAGTTACTAGCATGGGCCCACTGGTCCTTTGTTATGTTTAGCGATGTTTAGCGATGTTTAGTGATGTTTAGTGATGTTTAGCGATGTTTAGTGATGTTTAGCGATGTTTAGTGATGTTTAGTGATGTTTAGTGATGTTTAGCGATGTTTCGTGATGTTTAGCGATGTTTAACGATGTTTAGTGATATTTAGCGATGTTTCGTGATGTTTCGTGATGTTTAGTGCACGTGAACAGTTCGCAAGACTCATGAGGTACAAGGTCTGTTTATTTAATTCTGGTTTCCTTTGTTCATATTTTCTGGGTTATGTCGGAGTTCCGTGTGTCTGTGTCCTGGCTCTCTGTCATTTTTGCTGTGCGTAATAGGAGCTTGCGAGCCTCAGAGCGCATAGAAATAGGCTAGGTGGCCTGCGCTCCACACATTGGAGTCAGAAGGATGTTGAATAGGAGAAAATTATTGTTACATGTATGCACATGGTGTTGAAATATCATTCATAATCATTAAGTCGGATTAAGACAAATGTACCAATATATGTAGAAATGGCTTTTTACATTGCAGAACCTGTTTATTGGTTGTAATTGCCAATGGGGTAATTGTATGGTTCTGTGGGCCGAGTGCTTATATTATGTAGGTCTACCTGTTTGAGCTCCTGTTAGACAGAGTCCATTTGGTTTCTCAAGGGGAGGCTGTACAGTCTTGTCCTCTATCTGTGTCCATTCAGATAGGCCAGGTTAAGCCTGATACAGAGTCCATTTGGTTTCTCAAGGGAGGCTGTGCAGTCTTGTCCTCTACCCGAGTCCCTTCAGATAGGCCAGGTTAAGCCTGATACAGAGGCTATTTGTTTTGGGCTACTGCCGTGTGTATATTTGGTAAATCTGCCTGTATATTTTGTGTGATATGGCACTTTCACCATTAGATCACCAAGACCTGTAATTAAATCTGCACTCTGAGCACGTCAACCTGTCTTCAGCTGACTTCATGCCCTTATGACAACTACAAGGTCAATATTTTACAATTACATAGGCTAATAAAAATATGTTTTAGACAAAATAATCAAAATAGCTGTCTGGTAGCCTCAATAAATAGACAAAGATTTATAGATGATTATTTTTTACTTGACTCGAGACTTGACTTGAAAACTTGTTACTTGACGCGACTTGCTATTAGAATGCACGACTTGGACTTAACTCGAGTCTTGACCCGTTCTACTTCAGACTCGGACCTTGTGACTTGAGACTTGCTTGTGACTCGAATAATAGCGACTTGGTCACATCTTTGGGTAGCCATTTGTAACACGGAACCCAAACCGGCTGCGCCCGTGCGCCATCGAGCATAAATGTAATTTGTCCCCCTACACCAAATGCGATCACGACACACAGGTTAAAATATCAAAACAAACTCTGAACCAATGACATTAATTTAGGGACAGGTCGAAAAACATGAAACATTTATGGCAATTTAGCTAGTTAGCTTGCACTTTCTAGCTAATTTGTCCTATTTATCTAGCTTGCTGTTGCTAGCTAATTTGTCCTGGGATATAAACATTGAGTTGTTATTTTACCTGAAATGCACAAGGTCCTCTACTCCGACAATTAATCCACACATAAAACGGTCAACCAAATCGTTTCTAGTCATCTCTCCTCCTTCCAGGCTTTTTCATCTTTGAACATATATGGTGAATGGCATCTAAACTTTCATAGTATTACCACGACAACCGGCAACACAGTTCGTCTTTCAATCACCCACGTGGGTATAACCAATGAGGAGATGGGAGTGGCAGGACTTGTAACGTGATCTGCGTCATGAAATAGAAAGGACTTCTATTTTAGCCCTCTATGTTATTTAATTATTGCACTCACACTGCTCGCGTGCGTCAACGAGCGCCTGCAGTGTGGGTGCAATAATTGAATAACAGATTCCTAAATGTATTTTGCAACGCTTGCATGGTCAGCCTGTAAGACTAAAAAGAGAAAAGGTTTTATAATTGAGATACAAATGATCTCAGATTGTAAAACCTATTCTATTTTTAGTCATAGATATGGCTACCAGTAGTTGTTTAGCTAACTTAGCTAACTAGCTAACTAGCTAACTAGCTAACTAGCTAACTAGCTAAATTGGCAAAACTCAAAAATATTTTGATTTCCCCCCCACTGTAATAAAGTACTATGTTAGCCAGCAATATGGGTTTCAGTAGATAAACTAACGTTAGCTAGGTAGCAAGGTGGCTTGCAGGAAAAATAACTTACTTATCTAGGCAGCGTAGTAATCGCCCTCTTAGTGCTGGCATCAGCTGTTAGCTAAATGTTAGCTAAATCCATTGTTAGCTAAATCCAACTCTTTGTTTCCAATCCACTTTGCTATATTCCGGTTGAAACATGTATGGTTGAACGTAACCACGGAGATAACAGAACATCCAAACATTTTCCCATCGTAGAATTCGTGTTGATAAGAGGACTTACTTGAAGCTATTGCTTCTGGTCAGTACATTCAGTTTGGCCCAAAGGATTGTGTTGTTAGTGTCCGCCTCCTTTTCAAAAAAGCCCGGGGAGGGACGGGGACCTGAGCACGAATCACCGCCCAACACAAGTTGTGGTATTTCAGAAACTGGAAAGAATTTGTCTGCTTGTATATTTATCAATAAATCCACCGATAAGAACATTGTTTAAAGATGTGCAATGGCTCCAACGGACAAGGAAAACCATATCTACACGTAGTGCAATATGCCACAAAGCAGGACTACATTTATCTTTAGACCCCCCCCCCCATCAATACACAGGAAGCTGTCATAGGGTGTATCGTTCAGCGCGAGAACCCCAGACCTGCCTTCCTCCTAGGCAGTTATGTGTGAAACACATCTCACTGTCCTAGAAATACCTCGGACATGATGAAAACAAGCCTAGATTCCCCCAAGGTGAAATAACCCTTTAAAGATTTCTACTTGAAACACACTTCTACACTTTTAACTGACACATCTCTACACTTCTATGCACATAGAAGTGTACTTGACATAAACTTTATGAGCACTTCTTAGGATCACACACTTCTGCAAGAGTGGAGTGCAGTACGGCAGTGGAAAGTTGGGCAGAACATGTTGGTAAGAGAACAGAGAGGACAGTGTGCTGTTTTAGGTTTGAGAGGACAGAGAGCTGTGTTAGGTTTGAGACTGAAGGACCACTCCACTGCTTGTCTCTGTGTGAGCTATGTGCTGTTGGTCAGAGATAGATAGGCTTCAGCGATAACAACAAGCTCTCATACTTTCTGAGATGTCACACATTCTGAGAGGTTTTCTCTGGGTATCATTGCGTGTCACTTTAAAGTCATTTGCCCACTTAATCCTCCCACCACACACAAGCAGACACAATCTGATATTCAGGAACATCCTTCAGAAACAGGCCTCCCAGGGAGGGATTTCAGTGAGACACCAAGACGATGTCAAAACCCATCACTGTCACAACTTGTGTGTGCATCTTCCCACTCCAACTATCTCCATCAGTATACGGTCTCTGCCTTTTAAATACAGCTCATCTTTTTCACAAGGGCTCTGTCAATCCTGTGGATTGAAGTCCTGCCTAATAATCAGGATAATTTCACCATCAGGGCTGTTATTAAGGGAGGTAAGGTGGGTTTGTGGTTATGGATTCCTTCTTGTAGTAGTGTTCTGACTGATATGAAAGGAGAAGAGCGGACACTATTAAACAAGATGATTGTCCCCTGGCTTCACCCAAAGAAATAATCAACATGAAACATTCTGTGTGAAAGAGAGATATGGAGAGAGAAAGAGAAAAAAACAGAGAGAGAAAGAGAGACAGAAATAAAGACATGGAGAGAGATATAGAGTGAGATACGGAGAGAATGAGACAGACATTAAGATACGGAGAGGAATAGAGAGAGATACAGAGAGGAATAGAGAGAGATACGGAGAGAATGAGACAGACATTAAGATACAGAGAAGAATAGAGAGATATGGAGAGAAATAGAGAGAGAGATACGGAGAGAAAGAGAAAAAGATACGGAGAGGAATAGAGTGAGATACGAAGAGGAATAGAGTGAGATACGGAGAGGAATAGAGTGAGATACGGAGAGGAATAGAGTGAGATACGGAGAGGAATAGAGAGAGATACGGAGAGGAATAGAGAGATACGGAGAGGAATAGAGAGATACGGAGAGGAATAGAGAGAGATACAGAGTTTAATATAAAGAGATACAGAGAGGAATAGAGTGAGATACGGAGAGAAAGAGACAGAAATGAAGATACGGAGAGGAATAGAGAGAGAGATACAGAGATGAAGAGAGGGAGAGATACAGAGAGGAATAGAGAGAGAGAGATACGGAGATGAAGAGAGAGAGATACGGAGAGGAATAGAGAGAGAGATACGGAGAGGAAGAGAGAGAGAGATACGGAGAGGAATAGAGAGAGAGATACGGAGAGGAATAGAGAGAGATACAGAGAGGAATAGAGAGAGAGATACGGAGATGAAGAGAGAGATACGGAGAGGAAGAGAGAGAGAGATACGGAGAGGAAGAGAGAGAGAGATACGGAGAGGAATAGAGAGAGAGATACAGAGAGGAATAGAGAGAGAGATACGGAGATGAAGAGAGAGAGATACGGAGAGGAATAGAGAGAGAGATACGGAGAAGAATAGAGAGAGAGATACGGAGAGGAATAGAGAGAGAGATACGGAGAGGAATAGAGAGAGAGAGACGGAGAGGAAGAGAGAGAGAGATACGGAGAGGAATAGAGAGAGAGATACAGAGAGGAATAGAGAGAGAGATACGGAGATGAAGAGAGAGAGATACGGAGAGGAATAGAGAGAGAGATACGGAGAGGAATAGAGAGAGAGATACGGAGAGGAATAGAGAGAGATACAGAGAGGAATAGAGAGAGAGATACGGAGATGAAGAGAGAGATACGGAGAGGAAGAGAGAGAGAGATACGGAGAGGAATAGAGAGAGAGATACAGAGAGGAATAGAGAGAGAGATACAGAGAGGAATAGAGAGAGAGATACGGAGAGTAATAGAGAGAGAGATACAGAGAGGAATAGAGAGAGAGATACGGAGAGGAATAGAGAGAGAGATACGGAGATGAAGAGAGAGAGATACGGAGAGGAATAGAGAGAGCTACGGAGAGGAATAGAGCGAAAGAGATATGGAGAGGAATAGAGAGAGAGATACATAGAGAGATATGACAAATATGACCATAATTCTATACCCATTATTCCTGCTTACAAACAAAAACTAAAGCAGGAAGTACCAGTGACTCGCTCAATATGGAAGTGGTCAGATGCTATGCTACAGGACTGTTTTGCTAGCACAGACTGGAATATGTTTCGGGATTCACCCAATAGCATTGAGGAGTATACTACCTCAGTCATCAGCTTCATCAGTAACTGCATTGATGACGTCGTCCCCACAGTGACCGTACGTAAATATCCCAACCAGAAGCCATGGATTACATGCAACATCTTCATTGAGCTAAAGGCTAGAGCTGCCTCTTTCAAGGAGCGGGACACTAATATGGATGCGCATAAAAAATTCCACTATGCCCTCAGACGAACCATCAAACAAGCAAAGCGTCAATACAGGATTAAGACTGAATCCTACTACACCGGCTCTGACACTCGTCGGATGTGGCAGGGCTTGAAAACTATTACGGACTACAAAGGGAAACCCAGATGCGAGCTGCCCAGTGATGCGAGCCTACCAGACGAGCTAAATGCCTTTTATGCTCGCTTCGAGGCAAGCAACACTGAAGCATGCACGAGAGCCCCAGCTGTTCTGGATGACTGTGTAATAACGCTCTCGATAGCCGATGTGAGCAAGACCTTTAAACAGGTCAACATTCACAAAGCCGCACGTCCAGGCGGATTACCAGGACGTGTACTCAAAGCATGGACCAACTGGCAAGTGTACCTACATGTTTCTAGCAGACCACCATAGTCCCTGTGTCCAAGGAAGCAAAGGTAACCTGCCTAAATGATTACCGCTCCGTTGAGCTCATGTTCGTAGGCATGAAGTGCTTTGAGAGGCTGGTCATGCATCACAAAAACAGCATCCTTCCAGATACCCTAGACCCACTCCAATTCGCATACCACCCCAACAGATGACACAATCTCAATCACACTCCACACTGCCCTTTCCCACCTGGACAAAAGGAACACGTATGTGAGAATGCTGTTCATTGACTTCAGTTCAGCGTTCAACACTGTAGTGCCGAAAAAGCTCATCACTAAGCTTAGGACCCTGGGAGTAAACACCTCCCTCTGCAACTGGATCCTGAGCTTCCTAATGGGCCGCTCCCAGATAGTAAGGGTAGGCAACAACACATCTGCCACGCTGATCCTCAACACGGGGCCCCCTCAGGAGACTGAAAAGATTTGGCATGGGTCCCTAGATTCTCAAAAAGTTCTACAGCTGCACCATCCCAAGCATCCTGACCAGTTGCATCACCGCCTGATATGGCAACTGCTCGGCATCCGACCGTAAGGCTCTACAGAGGGTAGTGCGTACGGCCCAGTACATCCCTGGGGCCAAGCTTCCTGCCATACAGGACCTATATACCAGGCGGTGTCAGAGGGTAGTGTGTACGGCCCAGTACATCCCTGGGGCCAAGCCTCCTGCCATACAGGACCTATATACCAGGTGGTGTCAGAGGAAGGCTAAAAAAATTGCAGTTACTTTACTTGTACCTACACATACAAATGACCTCGACTAACCTGTACCCCCTGCACATTGACTAACCTGTACCCCTGCACATTGACTAACCTGTACCCCTGCACATTGACTAACCTGTACCCCCTGCACATTGACTAACCTGTACCCCCTGCACATTGACTAACCTGTACCCCCTGCACATTGACTAACCTGTACCCCCTGCACATTGACTAACCTGTACCCCCTGCACGTTGACTAACCTGTACCCCCTGCACATTGACTAACCTGTACCCCCTGCACGTTGACTAACCTGTACCCCCTGCACATTGACTAACCTGTACCCCCTGCACATTGACTAACCTGTACCCCCTGCACATTGACTAACCTGTACCCCCTGCACATTGACTAACCTGTACCCCCTGCACATTGACTAACCTGTACCCCCTGCACATTGACTAACCTGTACCCCCTGCACATTGACTAACCTGTACCCCCTGCACATTGACTAACTTGTACCCCCTGCACGTTGACTAACCTGTACCCCCTGCACATTGACTAACCTGTACCCCCTGCACATTGACTAACCTGTACCCCCGCACATTGACTCGGTACCGGTATCCCCTGTATATAGCCTCGGTATTGTTATTTTATTGTAATACTTTTTATTTTGTTTTATACTTTAGTTCATTTAGTAAATATTTTCTTAACTCTATTTCTTGAACTGCATTGTTGGTTAAGGTCTTGTAAGTAAGCATTTCACGGTAAGGTCTACTACACATGTTGTATTTGGCCCATGTGACAAAATAACATTTTATTTGATTATAATTTCGAGTCTCATAGCAAAGGGTCTGAATACTTACAGAAATAAGGTAGTTTAAAAAAAAAAAAAAATACATTTGCACAAAAAAACTGTTTTCGCTTTGTCATTATGGGGTATTGTGTGTAGATTGAAGAGGGGAAAATAAGGCTGTAAAGTAACAAAATGTGGAGAAATACAAGGACAAGGAAATACAAGGACTCTGAATACTTTCTGAATGCACTGTACGCGGTCTGAGGTATTCAACATCAAAGACGTAAAAAATGACAGTATAATAAAAATTCAAATGACTTTCACACTGGACGACTCCTTACTTGGAATGACTGTCAACTAAAACTTATGTTAGAGAAATTAAAACCATATAAATGTAACATTTTTCTCTTATAGACTGAGCCTCTCTCTGCACTTTTGAGACAATTAAATATATAAATATATATATTTTTTACTTTAAAAACACTGGTTGTAACAAACTATCATTGCTGGTTGCACCAAATGACTATTCTTTCACGGTGTCATTTTTTAGGCAGATCTCTCTCTCTTACTCAAACACACACACATACAGTAAAGAGTAAGTATGGTTTCTTATTCAACAATTAAATGTTTAATAAATTACCAAAAATAAGACTCAAATGATTTATCACGTAGAAACATTTCATCATGAACATGGCAATGAACTTCTAAAAACATGGTTCAAATCATGCATTATGATGCATTCCTTAAACAATGTTAAAAACACTGTTAAGAATCATTGTACTACGTAAATAGTAAAGTTATTGAAATACTGTAAAGATATTCAAACATGAAAATAGAAAACATAGAAGAAAGTGTTCTTCTACATCACATGGAAATCGCTCTGTGCAATGTCTTGTAGAAACATTCAAACGTAACATTAAAACATCCAAAACAATGTGTTTTGGTTTGTGCGGAACAGTGCAAGATTAAAATTGACCAATTAAAAACATTTAAAAGGTGGAAGCAATTCATGAGGTTCAAAGATTTATGACAAATGATCACTTTGCAGCAAAAGTTGTAACAGAAACTCATTGAAGTTGACAATAATCAAACTTGCATTCCTCAAACAGTTTGTTGGAGGTTGTTGCTGCACTAGAGTGGTGTAAAAACAGCCCAGTCTGTGTCAGACAGATGAGATGTTCTTAAGCTAAAGGGTTCACTGATCATTGCCTTCACATTCTCCTTCATAACAGAAGGTAAAGTCTGGCACAGATGGCCAGACAAAAAAACATTTATCACTCCATGCTTCTGCATCCTCCCCCAAATAACCTTCAGCATCTGACCTAAAAAGGAGTGGTCTTCGTAGCTGACAATGACAAATCTGCTACGGACTTTCAGTCAAGGCGTTGGCGTTGGCCACAGCCTCTGCTTTGTCTTGTTGTACCTCAGTGATGGTGTTCTCCTGGTTGTGTTCTTCATTGAAGTTCACTTCCACACGACTGAAAGAGGTGTTGCAGATGATTGGTCTGCTACAGAAGGAAGATACTTCAAAGTGGTTTATTTTCCCTGCCACTGTGGAGGCGTGGTGCAATTTCATGGTTCGCCTGACACCAGCGAGGTTGTTGGGCACCGCTTCGTCGTACTTAGTGATCTCTGCAATCCAAAAGAACTTGATGCTCGATCCACTATTATCAAGTAGTTTGAAGAGCTCTGAAAATCCTCCCCCCGTTGAACGTGTTTGTCCGCACAACATTTCACAGCCCTGCCCTATGCCATCTGGTGCCCCCTTCCCGTGGGCCTTTTCAGAAAAGTTCCAGGTGATTTGTTTGGATCATATACATGTGGTACAGTACATGTTCGTCTTGTTTCTGTATTGGGTAACCAGATCATCACTCATCATTTGGAGGGTCGTGATTTGTGGATTCTTGTTTTTTGACATCTCTTAGGACAGGCTCCAGGTGAGCCCATACTGCTCTCTCGTCATGTCTAAAGGAGTCAGATATGGTGGCGTAGGACTGGCTTCCCTCTGGCTTCCCACACAACACTTGTATGGATCGTAGCCTGCTGTCTACTCCCCCCAAAGTGAAACGACTGGATTTCTGCAAAGTTCTCAGAGAAAACTATGTGAACGACCACCTCTTCCTCTCTGAGACTTTCCTTCAGATATCTACAGTTCTGTCACACCCTGATCTGTTTCACCTGTTCCTATGTCCACCCCCTCCAGGTGTTGCTTATTCTTTCCCCCAGTGTATTTATCCCTGCCTTTCCTGTCTCTCTGGGCCAGTGTATTTATCTCTGTGTTTCCTGTCTCTCTGTACCAGTGTATTTATCCCTGTGTTTCCTGTCTCTCTGGGCCAGTGTATTTATCCCTGTGTTTCCTGTCTCTCTGTACCAGTGTATTTATCCCTGTGTTTCCTGTCTCTCTGGGCCAGTGTATTTATCCCTGTGTTTCCTGTCTCTCTGTACCAGTGTATTTATCCCGGTGTTTCCTGTCTCTCTGTACCAGTGTATTTATCCCTGTGTTTCCTGTCTCTCTGTACCAGTGTATTTATCCCTGTGTTTCCAGTCTCTCTGTGCCAGTTCATCTTGTATGTCCAAGCCTACCAGCGTTTTTCCCGGTTTCCTTTTCTCCTTTTGCTAGTTCTCCCGGTTCTGACCCTTGCTTGTTTTCTGGATTCCATGCCCGCCTGCCTGACCATTCTGCCTGCCCTGACCTCGAACCTACCTGCCCTTTGGTACCTCCTGAACTCTGAACTGGTTTTGACCATTTGCCTGTCCACAACCATTCTCTTGCCTAGTCCCTTTGAATTGATTAAACATCTTAAACTCCCACCCTCTGCCTCCTGTGTCTGCATCTGGGTCTCGCCTCGTGTCATGATAGTTCTCTACTTGGTGGATCCAGGTGAACTGGTGCTTTACTAGAGCGTCTAGCTGTCGGTCGAATACCTATTTCGTGTCTTTAAGGGATCCAGGTTGAGACACTTTGTCAGCAGTCATCTCCGTCTTCCACTGTTGCTAGGAGATATGCCTAGTTGATGTCTACGATGTGTCAGCAAATGCAACTTGATTCCTTTTCACACACATACGGTGCATATCTAGATTAATGGCATAGTAGTTATTTACTTACGCATATTTTCAGTATTAGCTGCTTGATATGAGCTACACTCAAACTGTAAAACACGGACATAAAACACCCATATCCTACAAAAACATGTTTTTACTTCAAATGAGATGTATTTGTGTGTACAATAAAAAACAAATGGATAGATAGCTTTAATACAAAGACAAACAGATTGATATCATTCAGTACTTTTGTTTGTCATATTGTGCAATTGGAATTTCTGTGCCGTATAACTTTTCATATGTAAACATGTTTTACAGGCAACTGCAGTTGTACCCACTTGACTTTGACCTTAGGTATGTACACTATATATACAAGAGTATGTGGACACCCCTTCAAATTAGTGGATTCGGCTATTTCAGCCAAACCTGTTGCTGACAGGTGTATAAAATCGAGCACACAGCCATGCAATCTCCATAGACAAACATTGGCAGTAGAATGACCTTACTGAAGAGCTCAGTGACTTTCAATGTGGTACCGTCATAGGATGCCACCTTTCCATCAAGTCAGTTCGTCCAATATCTGCCCTGCTAGACCTGCCCCGGTCAACTGTAAGTGCTGTTATTGTGAAGTGGAAACGTCTAGGAGCAACAACGGCTCATCCTTGAAGTGGTAGGCCACACATGCTCACAGAACGGGACCGTGGAGTGCTGAAGTACGTAAAAATCATCTGTCCTCGGTTGCAACACTCACTACTGAGTTCCAAACTGCCCCTGGAAGCAACGTCAGCACAATAACTGTTCGTCGGGAGCGTCATGAAATGGGTTTCCATGGCCGAGCAGCCGCACACAAGCCTAACATCATCATGCATAATGCCAAGTGTCGGCTGGAGTAGTGTAAAGCTCGCCGCCATTGGACTCTGGAGCAGTGGAAACACGTTATCTGGAGTGATGAATCATTCTTCACCATCTGGCAGTCCGACGGACTAATCTGGGTTTGGTGGGTGCCAGGAGAACGCTACCTGCCCCAATGCATAGCGCCAACTGTACAGTTTGGTGGAAGAGGAATAATGGTCTGGGGCTGTTTTTCATGGTTTAGGCTCGGCACCTTAGTTCCAGTGAAGGGAAATATTAACGTTACAGCATACAATTACATTCTAGATGATTCTGTGCTTCCAACTTTGTGGCAACAGTTTGGGGAAGGTCCTTTCCTGTTTCAGCATGGCAATGACTCTGTGCACAAAAGTGAAGTCAATACAGAAATGGTTTGTCGAGATCGTGTTGGAACACCGACTGTGAGCCAGGCCTAATCGCCCAACATCAGTGCCCGACCTCACTAATGCTCTTGTGGCTGAATGGAAGAAAGTCTTAGCAGCAATGTTCCAACATCTAGCGGAAAGCCTTTCCAGTAGAGTGGAGGCTGTTATAGCAGCAAAGTGAGGACCAACTCCATATTAATGCCCATGATTTTGGAATGAGATGTTCGACGAGCGGGTGTCCTCATACTTTTGGTCATATAGTGTATCTTGAGTATGAAAATAAAATATATATTCAGATCATTTTTATTGTTTTTTAGCGGTTGTACCAAATTCTGCGATTTTTGGGGTAAAAACCTGACCTGGAGTGGAAATGTGAACATTTACGAGAGACTTGCTAACCTTTCTTCTTAACCAAAGATTATGTCACAGGCATCTTAATGATGCCACATGTTGTCACATGTTGATCCAAAATCATAAAGGCTATTTTTCCCAGACTAAAGTATTTTAAGCCTTTCTGCCTAAACTGTCATACTCATATAGCAGTGTAGTGTAATAGACCGTTACAGAATCAGAACCAGACCAGAATAATGTCGAGACAGTTGTGTTATTTATGATGTTTTATTAACACCTATATAGGTTGCATTCGTCTTCGGACAGGTGCACCAAATTATATATATCTTTTTTTACTTTAGAGCACCAGAAGTGACCGTTTTTTAAAAATGTAACCATTAACTATTTTAGGACACAGTAAAAGGGCATAGTTGCATAACATAAAATGCGTATATATCGGTTGTGGATTTTTGGAAAATATTTCCTCCGGACACCAAAATATGCACGTCATTGATCCACCTATTGTTATGCAGTTCAGCCCTCCTTCCCCTCAAAAACTACAGAGAGCCGCGATCTCTCAAAAACAACCACTCCTCCTTAAGATAGAAGAACAAAAGACGTTGTGTCCCTCCTTTCATGTAGTACTTTTCACAGTAATTTCCTTCTGCTTGGTATACTGTGAGGAGCATAGGAAATGAATAGCATTCAATAACCTAATGCTGCTACAGCCTGCTAGAATCATTCCCCTATTGCTGCTACAGCCTGCTAGAATCATTCCCCTATTGCTGCTACAGCCTGCTAGAATCATTCCCCTATTGCTGCTACAGCCTGCTAGAATCATTCCCCTATTGCTGCTACAGCCTGCTAGAATCATTCCCCTATTGCTGCTACAGCCTGCTAGAATCATTCCCCTATTGCTGCTACAGCCTGCTAGAATCATTCCCCTATTGCTGCTACAGCCTGCTAGAATCATTCCCCTATTGCTGCTACAGCCTGCTAGAATCATTCCCCTATTGCTGCTACAGCCTGCTAGAATCATTCCCGGGTGGCTCTCCCTCTTGCTTGTAAATTGAATCAGGTGTCATACGAGCTGCCACATAAATCTCATAGTACACTCTGCACACAACACAGGGGTCAACTGAGGTCAACCACTTATTAATCCCTGTTAACAGACAGAGAGAAACAACAGGGAAACAAGGGCTGATGTGGAGCCAAAGTTAGTCAACAACCCCCCCCCCCCCCCTTACATAGCACAACAGCACCCCACAATGCTTGACCCCTTTCCACACACCCACAGGGAAACACACACACACACACACACACAGGGAAGAGGATAGAGAAAAGAGGATAGAGGAGAGAACAAAAAAAGGAGGAATGGAGACATGGAGAGAGGGATGGAGAGAGGGAGAGGGATGAGAGACCGAGAGGGATGAGAGAGAGGGATGAGAGAGAGAGAGAGAGAGAGAGAGAGAGTAATGATGGAGAGAGAGAGGGATCATGGAGAGAGAGAGAGGGATGGGTGGGGAGAGAGAGGGATGAAAATAGAGAGAGGGATTGAGAGAGAGGGAGAGAGAGATGGATGGAGAGAGAGAGAGCAGGATGGTGAGAGAGAGAGGGATGGAGAGAGAGAGAGAGAGAGAGAAAGAGGGCGATGGAGAGAGAGAGGGGGGGGGATGGAGAGAGAGAGAGGGGGATGGAGAGAGAGAGAGAAAGAGAAAGAGGGGGATGGAGAGAGAGAGAGAGAGAGAGGGGGATGGAGAGAGAGAGAGAGAGAGGGGGGGATGGAGAGAGAGAGAGAGAGAGGGATGGAGTGAGAGAGAGAGAGAGGGATGGAGTGAGAGAGAGAGGGATGGATGGAGAGAGAGAGGGGGGGGTGGAGAGAGAGATAGAGGGGGATGGGAGAGAGAGAAAGAGAGAGAGTGAGAGGGATGGAGAGAGAGAGGGTGGGATGGAGAGAGAGAGGGATGGAGAGAGAGAGAGGGGGATGGAGGGAGAGAGAGAGAGAGAGAGCGAGAGAGAGAGAGAGAGAGGGGGGGGGGGGTGGAGAGAGAGACAGAGAGAGAGAGAGAGAGAGATAGAGAGAGGGGGATGGAATGAGAGAGAGAGTGATGGAGAGAGAGAGACAGGGGGTGGAGAGAGAGAGAGAGGGGGATGGGGAGAGAGAGAGAGGGGGGGTGGAGAGAGAGAGAGAGAGAGAGAGAGAGAGAGAGAGAGAGAGAGAGAGAGATGGGGATGGAAAGAGAGTAGCAGTGCAGCAGTGGGGTGTGAGATGTCCTGATCATGAGAATGGACAAGATCTGTCTCTATCGCTGACCTCCTTTGCATTTAATGTGTGTGTGCTGGGTATGTACTGTATGTGAGAGAGAGAGGGCAGGATGGATGGATGGATATATCATTTTTATTGTTTATTTCACTTATTGTATATTATCTACCTCACTTGCTTTGGCAATGTTAACACATGTTTCCCATGCCAATAAAGCCCCTTGAATTGAGAGAGAGAGATGGGTGTGGAGAGAGAGAGAGATGGAGAAAGAGAGAGAGATGGGTATGGGTGTGAGAGAGAGAGAGAGAGAGAGAGAGAGAGAGAGAGAGAGAGAGAGAGAGGTGTGGGTGTGGAGAGAGAGAGGGAGAGAGACAGAAAGAGAGAGAGGTGATATTGAAGGGAGGACAGGATCTGTCTCTATCAGTCATTCTGCCTGATCAGCAGCCCACCCACAACAGCCAGCAAATCAATACCCGAACTGAGGACAGTGTGTTATGTGGTTGTGTATGTGTGTGTTATAACATAGGGCTGTGGACTATGTAAAGAGGGAAAGTGTGTGTGGGAGAATATCTATCGTTCCAGTACTGTATATGAGCATCATACCTCTAGTATTGCAGTATAATTACAGATTCATATCAATCTGATATGGTTACTGTATGTGTGACGTTGTGTGTGAGGGGTATTTTATGTAGGAGTATAATCCTTGGCTGGAAACAACGGTGCATCATCTCCCCTCTGTATTGACACCTTCACTATACATCTATTCTCTTTCACCCTCATCTCTTTATCACTGCCTCTCTCTGTCACTCATCTCCCCCTCATTCCATTCTCTCTCATCCCCCTTTGTCTCTCTCTCTTTCATCCCCCTTTCTCTATCTCTCTCTCATCCCCATTTCTATCTCTCTCATCCCCCTCTCTCTCTCTTATCCCCTTTCTCTCTCTCTCATCCCCCTTTCTCTATCTCTCTCATCCCCCCTCTCTCTCTCTCATCCCCCTTTCTCTCTCTCATCCCCCTTTCTCTCTCTCTCTCTCATCCCCCTTTCTCTCATCCCCCTTTCTCTCTCTCTCTCTCATCCCCCTTTCTCTCTCTCTCTCATCCCCCTTTCTCTCCCTCTCTCTCATCCCCCTTTCTCTCTCTCTCTCATCCCCCTTTCTCTCTCTCTCTCATCCTCATTTCTCTCTCTCTCTCATCCACCTTTCTCTCTCTCTCATCCCCCTTTCTCTATCTCTCTCATCCCCCCTCTCTCTCTCTCATCCCCCTTTCTCTCTCTCATCCCCCTTTCTCTCTCTCTCTCTCATCCCCCTTTCTCTCATCCCCCTTTCTCTCTCTCTCTCTCTCATCCCCCTTTCTCTCTCTCTCATCCCCCTTTCTCTCCCTCTCTCTCATCCCCCTTTCTCTCTCTCTCTCATCCCCCTTTCTCTCTCTCTCTCATCCTCATTTCTCTCTCTCTCTCATCCACCTTTCTCTCTCTCTCTCATCCCCCTTTCTCTCTCTCTCTCATCCCCCTTTCTCTCTCTCTCTCATCCCCCTTTCTCTCTCTCTCTCATCCCCCTTTCTCTCTCTCTCTCTCATCCCCCTTTCTCTCTCATCCCCCTTTCTCTCTCTCTCTCATCCCCCTTTCTCTCTCTCTCTCATCCCCCTTTCTTTCACTCAGAGGATCAACTAATCTCTTGTGGATTGTAAAGGACAAACCTGCTGTTTCAATCCCTGTGTGTGTGTGTGTTTGTGTGTGTGTGTGTGTGTGTGTGTGTGTGTATTCCAATGTGGCAGCCTCTACAGAGTATATTTCTACTATGTATCCAAATCTCATTCTGACTTCCAGTGCATTAACATACAACTGCAGCCCTAATGTATTCCTACCAGTGGACTCAGAGAAGCTGTTGTTCCATAAATGTTGTTCCAGACGTTTGTTTCTGCCGTGACTCTCTGCTGTGGTCTCTCTCGTGGCAAGGCTTGCTTTTTCATGAATTTCTCTTGACTTTAACCTTTAATAACCCAGTTAACCATGAATAACCCAGTTAACCATGAACAACCCAGGTAACCATGATCAACCCAGTTAACCATGATCAACCCAGTTAACCATGAACAACCCAGTTAACCATGAACAACCCAGTTAACCATGAACAACCCAGTTAACCATGAACAAACCATGAACAACCCAGTTAACCATGAACAACCCAGTTAACCATGAACAACCCAGTTAACCATGAATAACCCAGTTAACCATGAACAACCCAGTTAACCATGAACAACCCAGTTAACCATGAACAACCCAGTTAACCATGAACAACCCAGTTAACCATGAATAACCCAGTTAGCCATGAATAACCCAGTTAGCCATGAATAACCCAGTTAGCCATGAATAACCCAGTTAACCATGAATAACCCAGTTAACCATGAATAACCCAGTTAGCCATGAATAACCCAGTTACCCATGAATAACCCAGTTAACCATGAACAACCCAGTTAACCATGAATAACCCAGTTAACCATGAATAACCCAGTTAGAACCAAAGTGATGAAACTGAGATGAAACAGATTTTTCAACAGAGGCCTGTTTCCGCATGAGTGAGATCTTGACGTTCCAGGTTTGATCTGTTGTACAGTATGATACAGTATGACTGCCTGCTTGAGCTTCCTGCTCAAAGGACAGTGACTGTGCCCACTAGGCTAAACGGTCAGCCCTTCCCCTGCCTGGGAGGCACACAGCCAGCCACTCTTCAGGTCTCAGACGAGGAAATCGTGGCAGCTTCTGTGCATACCTATCCTTTATCGCCTCTGTGTGCTGCACCAACCGCAAACACACACATATACCCACCCCCCCACCAATGTGGCACAAGGCTGATTTCAAAGTAATTTAATTACTGAAATGCAATTAATTCAGCACTCACTGGCAATCAGAGGAGTGACACACACACACACACACACACACACACACCGAGTTCACAGCCAGCTCATCATCAGAGATTAACAAACGATACGTCATGGGATTAATGGGATTAATAACAAAATATGGTTGTTCGTCTCAGTTTGTTTCTATGACGCATACAAGCAAAGTGGAGATTTTTTTTCCCCAATGGCTTTGGTGGAGGTGGTGTAGGCCTAGTGAACTAACTGGTTTGCTATTTTTCAATCATTTTTAAGTAACATGTTCTTGATCATTTGCATTAGCATTGTTATTCATGTGAGTCAAAATGTGTGTCATGGCAAAATGTGTAGAATAGCAGGAAATTAGCTTTAAACTGCAACATTTTATCTCAGCATCATGGCAAAATGTGTAGAATATCATTATAAAACTCCCAACTTATTTTCAACACTACTTGTGTTAAAAATGCAGGAAGTGAACTGTTTCAATAAACAACAATGTTTTCCTGGCCTGGGCGTGTGGTGCCCCAAGGCCTGGGCGTGTGGTTCCCCGGGGCCTGGGCGTGTGGTTCCCCAGGTGGGAAATCAACCCTGTTATTATAACATAAAACACTCGAGAGAAGGAATTTCCAGTCAATACTAGGCGTAATCCATTTCAAGGACATTAGAGACCCACAATAATGTAATTGTGTGTGTCCTCAACTGGCTATCGCTGATGCCTTTTGTGAATAGATCAGCATTTTTGTTAGATTAATAGACTCAGTACGGACAAAATTATCAGAAAACACAAAGTGACAGAGAATATTCCTCGTGGTAGCCTAGTAACTTCATTTTTGCCATGGCATAAAACCGCACCTTTATAATGTGAAAACATGAACATATCACAAACTATGATAAAATCCCCAATCGTCAAATCTAAACGTGAAAATGGCAGCAATCAAACCATTGATGTATAACTGATATACACACAATGCTTTGAACCAATTTTTGCGTATTTCAAAAGATCGTAAATATGCCTTACCGAACGGTATCGGGTAGTTACTGTAGGGATGCTGTACGGTCTCTTGCGTTGCCTCGCTGTTTCTCTTCACCGCCGCGGCAGGTCGCTCTCCGAGCTAAATATTTTCGCTCTTGTCCCACCCTCTCCATGCGCTGATTGGTTATTCACTACTCTTCCTGTAAAACTACGCACTCTTTTGATTTTAGTACTTTTTTTTCTACTATCAATGTAACATTTTTGTTTGCCTGGGATGGAGTGTGTCTGTGAGAGATGTCGTTTTTGTATTTTTTAAAATCTAAATAAGCTTGTTGACGCTTTAGTTGTTTCGTGTAGAACGCCACATAATTGCTTGAACTAGTTGGGAGTTGTAGTTTTTATAGTTACTATATCTTTATCACTGCCATTTTTGGAGACGTATGAAAAAACTACAACCGTCAACCCATTTGGTGGACAGCTGAAAAAAAAAAACCTTTGCCCAGACAGTTTGATCATACAGAAAACTTCCGTCTTTGAATGAGAAAAGAAAACACTCGACTGGCTAATGCTAGTCACGGCAAATGAGCCTACTTCGGTCTAAATAAGCAGCATACCACGGTGTAAACAGGTATGTAGCTAAAGGCAACGTTACTATTTCACCAACTAACGTTAGAAAATCGTTTTTTGTTTGTTTTTGTTTAGCTAGCTAACGTTAGTAACTTAACTACCTTCCTGGACGACGAGTCCTACAAATTGGCTATGGCAACTAAGTTACTATTTAGAAATGACCCTCATTGTTTTTGAAGTATGTTTAGCTAACAGGTGATCGTGATAGATAGGAGTTGTCGGTGGATTAGGACAATGAAATTACTAACTACAAGCAACGAAACTGTGGTTATTATATAACTACACTTAAATGATCTGGTTAATATTCTTAGTGTGGTACTCTGCCAGTGGCAGGTGACACCCAGCTTGCTAAAATAGCTAGCTTAGCTAACAACCGACGAAACTTGTTTACGTAGCTAAGCGCTAGTTGGCTACCTAGCCTCGGTTCAGTCAGTTTACGTAACTGGTTGGCTATGGACAAACGCTACCGGTTCCGTTAACGTCGCACGGTAGCTGCTAGCTAGTCTGTCTGTCGAGACGGGACAAACTCATTTCACCGCACTTCTATACAAACTGATTTTCTTAGTAAGTTAGGAGAGCATTTTCCTAACCTTAACCTGCCGCCTAACCTGCTACGGAAAAAGTCCCTTCGTTATCGAAGTGACGAACTGCTTTCGCCTTGTCCAGACAGAGTCGAGGGGTGTATTTATTCTGCTGATTCTGGTGCAAATGGTCTCTTCAACGGAAGCGAACGAAACGAGTTATGTTAACCTTATGTTATGTTACCTAAATCTGTCCCACACAAACTCTGGTGGTGTTTGGACAAATGATTACACCGCAGTTTTCATCAAACGATGACATCATTCTAATAAAATGTCACGAGTAGTTGGAAATGTAATTAGCTCATTTGAGAGACATCTGTTGTAACTGCTGTACATTTCTCCATATCATCTGGCTTATCTGATCAGTCAGCCGTCCACGCGCTTTACTTTATGTGACAAATGACTCTGTGGACATAAAATGAAGTTTAACAGCCAGTAATAAACCTATACATTTTTACAATGTGATTAAGGCATTACTGCCTGAAATAACATATTAATGGACTTAGATGTATAGCTTGGTCTTTGTACCATGACAGACTGGACAACTGAGACCTTCATTCTTAAAAGTGATGTCATGTTCTGCAGGCCAGTGGCCCATCTAATCAGCATATTGCCCACAGTAAAGCTGGACAGATAATAGTCAACCGAGAGGAGCATAGTGCTAGGTAAGAAAGAATGTGTCCAATCTTTTTCCTTTCCTCAGCCATTGCCCCCCCCCCCCCCCACACACACACACACACACACACTCTTCACTGATTGGTGGGAATGTGTCTAGTCTCACTATGGTTCCTTAAGGCTGTTATCAAGTCCTTTCAAATCAGTGACCATGAAGGAAATGAGTCAAGAAATGGAAGCTTGTTGTGAGATTATTGGGACATGGCCTAAGGCAGGGGTGTCAAACTCATTCCATGGAGAGTCTAGTAAAAACCAAACCAAATCAAATGTTATTGGTCACATACACATGGTTAGCAGATGTTAATGCAGGTGTAGTGAAATGCTTGTGCTTCTAGTTCCGACAGTCTTAAGTAAAGGAATGGAAAGAGAATATATACACATATGGATGAGCAATGACAGAGCTGCATAGGCAAGATGCAACAGATGGTATAAAATACAGTATATACATATGAGATGAGTAATGTAAGATGCGTAAACATTATTAAAGTGACTAGAGTTCCATTTATTAAAGTGGCCAATGATTTCAAGTCTGTATGTTGGCAGCAGCCTCTCTGTTACTGATGGCTCTTTAACAGTCTGATGGCCTTGAGATAGAAGCTGTTTCTCAGTCTCTCGGTCCAAGCTTTGATGCACCTGTACTGACCTCGCCTTCTGGATGATAGCGGGGTGAACAGGCAGTGGCTCGGGTGGTTGTTGTCCTTGATGATCTTTTTGTCCTTCCTGTGACATCGGCTACTGTAGGTGTCATGGTATCTGTGGGTTTTCCTTTCAATAACTCCTAGGCAACCAGGTGAGGGGAGTTATTTACTAATTACTGACTTTATTTCATCAATCAAGTACAAGGGAGGAGGGGAAATCTGCAGCCCCTCGGCCCTCCGTGGAATGAGTTTGACACGTGGAGTCTCCAGGATCAGTTTTCCCTGCCTCCATTTTGGTCTGAAAGGAATAAATAGCGGTGCAGCTGACCTGGGAGCAGTGCTCAGAGCAGCCACTAGCTATGGTTTTATTAACACCCTCTGAAGACACTGCCTGGCCAGAAATAAAACGGTCACCTTTCGTCAGCTGGGGCTGAGTCATGGAATCGCAGTGACAGAGGGAAAGAAACCGTCACTCAGTCAGTCAGTATCTGCAGAACAAGGGCAGCATTGACACTCCCTCCTGGCATCTAAATGCATCCAGTTACACACAGTGAAGAGCTGTCTGGTAATGGCCCCGGGTGACGTCATACAGTAGATAATGCTGCTGAAAGTGTCAGTCAGTAGGAGGATAGAGAACCTTATCATGCTTGCTCAGATGCACAGGTGTACACAGGCAGGGCCAGGTGTCTCGTAGAGCTTAGGGTCTGTGTCGGTCTCTCCACACCCACCGCCCTGCACCACATGTTTGACTTTGAACCGGAGCCAGATGGAATGTTTACCTGGTTATATAATGTCACCGCCCTCCAAGGCTAGACCGTGTTTGTTGACGTAGACATTACTAGGACAGAACAAGGCCTACATTTAGACCTCAAGCAATGAACATACCTTAAATGAGGTATTATGGTGATGAAGTAGGCTATGTAATGTTGGATGGTCTTTTCTGTCCTTTACCTCCCATTCTACCCTTTCTTACCCCGTCTTCTCTCCTCAGGTCCTGCCCCCCCCCCCCCCCCCCCCAGCTTCCTCTTCTCTGAGAGTTGTAATCAGTGAATGAGGTGAGCCCTGCCCTGGAAGCAGCCTTCACTCCATACACATATACAGACACAAGTACAGAAACGTTGGCCTCTGGACGAGGATGACAATGGAAGAGATGAAGAATGAAGCAGAGACGACCTCAATGGTTTCCATGACACTCTACACTGTGATGTACCCCGTCTTCCACGAGGTAAGGAGGAAAGGATTTGGTAAAGACAGGATGTAGTGTTGAATGGGGCGTGTGCGTGCTATGGTCTCTTAAGGTTATAACACATGTAACGACCCTTAGTCACGAGGGAGGGATGGGGGGAGAGAGTGTGGTTGGATTGGAGAAATAGGGTCAGGGTAAATGGGTCTCTATAAAATCGGTATTGTGGAGAACGCGGACAGAATCACGGAATACAGACATAAAAACAGAATTCAGCAATATTCAAAAATCTATTGATGAACTATAAATGTATTGAATTTATTTGAAAATTCATTATTTTGGCCAAGATTGTCATATGACATGAAGAAAATGCATTAGGGATTCATACTTTCCTTCATCTTGTTGAAGAGGAAACTGCACAGGAACGCCCCTTTCTGTGTGAGCCCGTTTGTCTGCCACTTTGTGTTGCCGTTATTGATGATGCTAATGTAATGACCACTGTTTTGTTGTGGACGTAGAACTTCCAGTTGTGTTGTTTTTCTATTCAAACAGTCTGCTTTTGAGAGTGAGAACCTGAACAAACGGGGGGAAACAGAAATCGAGAAAAACAACGAGGAGGAAAATGGAATTGGGGGGGGAAAAACAGAATCTGGCAAAAAAAAATGAATCAGATTTTCAAGGTTTGAATAGGTGTCATTTGGCAGGAAGATAAAAACAGAGGGAATGGAGACAGAGGAAGAAGAGGGGTAGTCACAGATCACAGAGAGAGCAGCGGGAGTTTGTGTTTAAAGGGGTGATGGGTGGTAGGGAAGAGCGAGGGATGGAGGAGTGTGATAATTACTGTGTATAGCACCAGTGTCTCTCTGATGATGCAAAGGAGTTCCCTGTGGCCACTTTGATGTGGGGAGGTTGCTGTTTCACTGACTCAGCTAGTCCAGGTATTAGTCACACACACGACAACTATCCTTCCGGGACCAAACAATTTATTCCAATTCAAAATCCTATTTTCACTAATCGTAAACCCTAAACCTAACCATAAAATACCAATTTTCCCTGTGGGGACAAACAAAATGTCCCCACTTATCAAAATGTCCTGGTTTTACTCTCCTTGTAAGGTCTCCTAGTACCCACAAGGAGAGTAAAACCAATAACACACAGGCTTGTTTTGTTCAATGTTGTTTGTGTACCAGTATACTGTAGTTTTTGTTGTTGTCTGCCGTGTTAGCTAATGAGATGGTTTTTCTATGTATGTAGCTACTAACTATGCAGTTTGAAGTGTTTTCATGTTGTGATAATTAGTATAGGTGTTTGCTTTCCTTGTTTTTGAGATGTGTGTATTCTATGTTAATTAGAAGCTGGTATCTGTAAGAAGGGTTTTGATGCAGTGATAATGTGTTTACAGTTGGAGAGAGTGAACCTGTCGGCAGCACAGACCCTGAGGGCAGCGTTTATAAAGGTAAGGAGATGGAGCGACAGGGCATTGTTTATACATGGAGGGGGACAGGGCAGCGTTTATACGCGGAGGGGGACAGGGCAGCGTTTATACGCGGAGGGGGACAGGGCAGCGTTTATACGCGGAGGGGGACAGGGCAGCGTTTATACGCGGAGGGGGACAGGGCAGCGTTTATACGCGGAGGGGGACAGGGCAGCGTTTATACGCGGAGGGGGACAGGGCAGCGTTTATACGCGGAGGGGGACAGGGCAGCGTTTATACGCGGAGGGGGACAGGGCAGCGTTTATACGCGGAGGGGGACAGGGCAGCGTTTATACGCGGAGGGGGACAGGGCAGCGTTTATACGCGGAGGGGGACAGGGCAGCGTTTATACGCGGAGGGGGACAGGGCAGCGTTTATACGCGGAGGGGGACAGGGCAGCGTTTATATGCGGAGGGGGACAGGGCAGCGTTTATACGCGGAGGGGGGCAGGGCAGCGCTTATACGCGGAGGGGGACAGGGCATTTGAGACGGGATAGAGGAGCTCACTTTGGTCAATTCTGAGTTCAATTCAAGATAACCGTCGACACGAAGAAAGATTGCTCTTCTCATAGCCCATTCCCACAATAGCCTGCTGGAGAGCTGTCTTGAATTAGCAGCAGGATCCATAGCCGCCTTCCTATCATAGAGGAAGCTTGAGCTGGAATGTGAAGCTAACTGAAACTGTCTAGCTTAGAAAACTCAGAGTGGATCTAACTAGCTTCGTAAAATACCCCTATGAGTGGTACCACTGTTCCAGTTTGATTCAAATCTGACAGTCTGACAGTGTCTAACTCTGATCATGGGTCTGTGTTCTATTATCGTAAATGTGTGTGTTTTTGTAGTTGATTAGTAATGCCTGGTGTGTGTCTGCATATGTTCTGTGGTTGATTAGTAATGCCTGGTGTGTGTCTGCATATGTTCTGTGGTTGATTGTCCAGTGTTTCCCCTATTCATTTAGCGCTGCTGCTAAATCGTTGCCGCCACTCCAAAAATATATAAACAAACAAACACGTATAAAGTATGTCGAATAGATAATGAAGCTATATATATTTTTAAAGATAATCTTTTGGATCTAACAATTGCCAAAATAAAAATGAGAATCTACAATTCCCCAAATGTCATGGGGCCCCATTGATTTCGTTTACAAAATGTGCAGAATTACAGGAAATTTACTTTTAAAATTGTTATTTTTCTTTTTTTAATCCCTAATGACAAAATGCTAGGGCAAACATTCTTGTCATAGACTGATGTGTGTTCTGTGATTGATTGTCAGGCTGAGAAGGAGAACCCAGGGCTGACCCAGGACATCATCATGAAGATCCTGGAGAAGAAGAAAGTGGAGGTCAACTTCACTGAGTCACTACTGCGAATGGCTGCAGACGATGTGGAAGGTGTGTGTCTGTTTCTGATTGTGTCTCTCTCTGTTCTGCAGTGAATAACCTAGTCCTAGATTATGATAGGTATTGTGCATCTGTGTACAGTACCGTCTCTCACCTCAGGATGGGGCTGTTTCTCCACTAATAAAACAACCTCTCCTTCCTGTGAGACATTTCTTCCCTCCAGGCTTGAATTTTCTCTCCTGCATGGCCTGATTGATGGTAGTAATGAATTCATGTGCACAGAATGAGAAGCTCAGCTATAGTTACACACGGACACACAGTCACACCGTGATGTGAGGGCCTTTGCTTCTGTTTGAATACTAAATAAACAGTGCCTTCAGAAAGTATTCATACCCCTTGACTTATTCCACATTTTGTTTTTACAGCCTGAACTCAAAATGTATTAAATAGATCTCACCCATCTACACACAATACCCCATAACGACAAAGTAAAAGCCTTGAAATAAAATAAAAACATTTAGCAAATGTATTAAAAATGAAATACAGAAATATTAATATTACCACCCCTGAGTCAAATCATGTTCGAATAACCTTTTGCAGCGATTACAGTTGTGAGTCTTTCTGGGTAAGTCTAAGAGTTTTGCACACCTGGATTGTACAATATTTGCACATTATTCTTTTAAAAAATTATTCAAGCTCTTGTCAAGTTGGTTGTTGATCATTGCTAGACAGCCATTTTCAACTCTTGCCATTGATTTTCAAGCCAAAACTGTAACTCGGCCTCTTCTGTTTCTTTTTATCACAAAAAACTCCCTAGTTCTTGCCGATGACAAGCGTACCCATAACATGATGCAGCCACCACCATGAAAATATGTAAACTGGTTCTCGTTGATGTTGTGCTGGATTTTCCCTGAACATAACACTTTGTATTCAGGACGTAAAGTTAATTTCTTTGCCACATTTTTTGCAGTATTACTTTAGTGCCTTGTTGCGAACAGGATGCATGTTTTGGAATATTTTTATTCTGTACAGTCTTCCTTATTTTCCCTCTTTCAATTAGGTCAGTATTGTGGAGTAACTACAATGTTGATCACAGCCATTAAACTGTAACTGTTTTAAAGCCACCATTGGCCTCATGGTGAAATCCCTGAGCGGTTTCCTTCCTCTCCGGCAACTGAGTTAGGAAGGACACCTGTGTCTTTGGTAGTGACTGGGTGTATTGATACACCATCCGAAGTGTAATTAGTAACTTCACCATGCTGAAAGGGATATTCAATGTATTTTTATTCTTTTTGATCTACCAATAGGTGCCCTTTGTGAGGCATTGGAAAACCTCCCTGGTCTTTGTGATTCAAATTTTTTGTTTGAAATACACTGCTCAACTGATGGACCTTACAGATCATTGTTTGTGTGGGGTACAGAGATGAGGTAGTCGTTAAAAAATGGTTAAACAATATTATTGCACACGGAGTGAGTCCATGCAAGTTATTATGTAACTTTGTTAATTAAGCAAATATTTACTCCTGAACTTATTTAGACTTTCCACAAGAAAGGGGTGACTCAAGATATCAGTTTTTAACTAGTAAAACTTTCTGAAGGAGCTGTACCTCCTGCTGTCAGCAAGGTTACACTGCAGTGGCACTTTTTTCTAACTTTTTGTTCAGGCGCACACACAGACTGCTCTCTGGGTGGGGCTGTTCTGTCAGGGCCTGGAATGCTCTCTACATTCCACCACTTGTTTTTGTTGACATGACTGTCTCCATGGTGACTAAGGCTGTGGCTCTCTTCCTGTGTGTGTGTGTGTGTGTGTGTATAGAGTTCATGATTGACAGGCCGGAGCAGGAGTTCCAGGACTTGAATGACAAGGCTCGGGCACTCAAACACATCCTCAGCAAGATCCCAGACGAGATCAACGACAGAGTACGCTTCTTACAGACCATCAAGTCAGTACACACTCGCTCGCAGACCTCACAGCACACCTTCAGTGATGTGATTAACACTTCACAAGCACACAGTTCTCCAAAAACACACTCATTCTCTTGTTCCCATTTTCTTTCCATTGTAATACTAAGTCTCAAGTAGTACACACACGCAATTCTGCTCCCCCAGACTTTTCAGGGCTTGTTTCTGTCTTGGCTCAATTTGCCAGTTCTCAAATTGAATTTGTGTTTGTTGAGTTACTCTAAGTAACTTTGTCAGTGGAATATAATTTTTTTTTAATTTGGAACATAGTAGAATTCAGCTGTATTTAAAAGTGCAGAGGGAGGAATGAGAGTGTGTCTGAGAGTAAGAGGTTCTAGAAAGGAGGTAAGGATGGAGGGAAGGTGAAGGAGTAAGAGAGGTGAGATGGTTCAAGATGTCTGACTGCTGTTGGACTAAGGACTGAGAGGTGAGATGGTTCAAGATGTCTGACTGCTGTTGGACTAAGGACTGAGAGGTGAGATGGTTCAAGATGTCTGACTGCTGTTGGACTAAGGAGTGAGAGGTGAGATGGTTCAAGATGTTTGACTGCTGTTGGACTAAGGAGTGAGAGGTGAGATGGTTCAAGATGTCTGACTGCTGTTGGACTAAGGACTGAGAGGTGAGATGGTTCAAGATGTCTGACTGCTGTTGGACTAAGGAGTGAGAGGTGAGATGGTTCAAGATGTCTGTCTGCTGTTGGACTAAGGACTGAGAGGTGAGATGGTTCTAGATGTCTGTCTGCTGTTGGACTAAAGAGTGAGAGGTGAGATGATTCAAGATGTTTGACTGCTGTTGGACTAAGGAGTGAGAGGTGAGATGGTTCAAGATGTCTGTCTGCTGTTGGACTAAGGAGTGAGAGGTGAGATGGCTCAAGATGTTTGACTGCTGTTGGACTAAGGACTGAGAGGTGAGATGGTTCAAGATGTCTGACTGCTGTTGGACTGAGAGGTGAGATGGTTCTAGATGTCTGTCTGCTGTTGTAGTCATTGTCCACAGACGGGGCCTAAAATGAACACCTGCCAAATGCGGGTAGATGTTCATTTCACCAGCCATGGTGGACTAAAGAACTAAGAATCCTATATAGCCTATTCCACCTGGTGCTGAAACTCTGCCTGGCTGGGGGCTGTCTGCATGTGAAGAACTGAGTGAAAGATTCAGCCATAAAAGTTGGTCTAATTTACTTGAAACTGAAGTGAAACTTTGTCCTTGTGTTTCTTGATTATTTACATTGTTTTGTTCACAAGCTAGGTTGTTTTTCTATGTTTTGAGTTTCAACTGCTAGAGAAGAGAAGACAAAGCGTCTACTAGTCAGTCTCACAGGGACAAACATGACTCGAGTTACTACGGTAACCTCTGGCCCTTAAAGGGGCAGGTGAAAATGTTTGTCTCGTGAGATCTTGGTTTAAAGACTCAAGTCACAAAAAATGTAATGAAATAATATACTACATTACTTCTTACTAGTAATACATGTATTGTATTTTAAAATCTACCTGACACATTTTATTTTTATTTCACCTTTATTTAACCAGGTAGGCTAGTTGAGAACAAGTTCTCATTTACAATAGTGACCTGACCAGGATAAAGCAAAGCAGTTCGACACATACAACAACACAGAGTTACACATGGAGTAAAACAAACATACAGTCAATAATACAGTAGAAACAAGTCTATATACGATGTGAGAAAATGAGGTGAGATAAGGGATGTAAAGGCAAAAAGGCCATGGTGGCAAAGTAGATACAATATAGCAAGTACAACACTGGAATGGTAGATTTGCAGTGGAAGAATGTGCAAAGTAGAAATAAAAATAATGGGGTGCAAAGGAGCAAAATAAATAAATAAATACAGTAGGGAAAGGGGTAGTTGTTTGGGCTAAATTATAGGTGGGCTATGTACAGGTGCAGTAATCTGTGAGCTGCTCTGACAGCTGGTGCTTAAAGCTAGTGAGGGAGATAAGTGTTGCCAGTTTCAGAGATTTTTGTAGTTCGTTCCAGTCATTGGCAGCAGAGAACTGGAAGGAGAGGCGGCCAAAGAAAGAATTGGTTTTGGGGGTGACTAGAGAGATATACCTGCTGGAGCGCGTGCTACAGGTGGGAGATGCTATGGTGACCAGCGAGCTGAGATAAGGGGGGACTTTACCTAGCAGGGTCTTGTAGATGACATGGAGCCAGTGGGTTTGGCGACGAGTATGAAGCGAGGGCCAGCCAACGAGAGCATACAGGTCGCAATGGTGGGTAGTATATGGGGCTTTGGTGACAAAACGGATGGCACTGTGATAGACTGCATCCAACTTATTTAGTAGGGTATTGGGGGCTATTTTGTAAATGACATCGCCGAAGTCGAGGATTGGTAGGATGGTCATTTTTACAAGGGTATGTTTGGCAGCATGAGTGAAGGATGCTTTTTTGCGAAATAGGAAGCCAATTCTAGATTTAACTTTGGATTGGAGATGTTTGATGTGAGTCTGGAAGGAGAGTTTACAGTCTAACCAGACACCTAGGTATTTGTAGTTGTCCACATATTCTAAGTCAGAGCCGTCCAGAGTAGTGATGTTGGACAGGCGGGCAGGTGCAGGCAGTGATCGGTTGAAGAGCATGCATTTAGTTTTACTTGTATTTAAGAGCAGTTGGAGGCAACGGAAGGAGAGTTGTATGGCATTGAAGCTTGGCTGGTGGACCAAAAGTCATTGTTATGCTCTGTCCACAGAGATATCGCCAGCGCCATCAAGGAACTGCTGGACACCGTCAACACTGTC
This sequence comes from Oncorhynchus clarkii lewisi, assembly GCF_045791955.1. Classification (NCBI taxonomy): domain Eukaryota; kingdom Metazoa; phylum Chordata; class Actinopteri; order Salmoniformes; family Salmonidae; genus Oncorhynchus; species Oncorhynchus clarkii. The sequence goes on along the minus strand of NC_092173.1, from coordinate 38,438,121 downwards.
TTCCGGAAATACCAGTACCAGAACCGACGGGTGAGAGCACTATACACTACACACTACCTACACACACTACCTACACACACTACACACTACCTACACACACTACACACTACCTACACACACTACACACACACACTACCTACACACACTACACACACTACCTACACACTACACACACACACTACCTACACACACTACACACACTACCTACACACACTACACACACTACCTACACACACTACACACACTACCTACACACACTACACACTACACACTACCTACACACACTACACACTACCTACACACACTACCTACACACACTACACACTACCTACACACACTAGCTACACACTACACACACACTACCTACACACACTACACACACACTACCTACACACACTACACACTACACACACTACACACTACCTACACACACTACACACTAGACATTACCTACACACACTACACACTAGACATTACCTACACACACTACCTACACACACTACACATTACCTACACACACTACACACTACCTACACACACTACACACTACCTACACACACTACACTACACACTACACTACCCACACTACACACTACCTACACACACTATACACTACACTACCCACACTACACACTACCTACACACACTACACACTACCTACACACACTACACACTACCTACACACACTACACACACACTACACACACACTATCTACACACACTACACACTACCTACACACACACTACACACTACCTACACACGCTACACACTACCTACACACACTACACTACCTATACACACGACACACACTACACACTACCTACCTACACACACGACACACTACACACTATCTACACACACGACACACTACACACTACCGACACACACACTACACTCCACACACTACACACTAACTACACACACTACACACACTACATACTACCTACACACACACACTACACTACACACACACACTACTCAACACACACGAAACACACACAACACTACACACACACGACACACAGGCCGATTAAGATATTTTCTCGTTTCTTTCTCCCTCGGCTGTCAGAGTTTGAGACGTTCTTGTGTTTTTTCCTCTCCATTATCTTCTAAGAGAGTAAAACGCGTCTGTTTTTCCCAGGCACTGGAACACCAAAAGAAAGAGTTTGTGAAATACTCCAAGAGCTTCAGCGACACACTTAAAACCTACTTCAAAGATGGAAAGTAAGAACCTCATCACCTCTTATTTTTTTTTAGTTTCTACCCTGCTGTTCTCTTCCATGGCCCGTACAATATATCACCCATACATACGGGTTTATATCTGGCCCGTACATTATATCACCCATACATACGGGTTCATATCTGGCCCGTACATTATATCACCCATACATATACAGGTTTATATCTGGCCCGTACATTATATCACCCATACATACGGGTTTATATCTGGCCCGTACATTATATCACCCATACATACGGGTTCATATCTGGCCCGTACATTATATCACCCATACATACGGGTTCATATCTGGCCCGTACAAAATATCACCCATACATACGGGTTTATATCTGGCCTTTACAATATCACCCATACATACAGGTTTATATCTGGCCCGTACAATATATCACCCATACATACAGGTTTATATCTGGCCCGTACAATATATCACCCATACATACGGGTTTATATCTGGCCCATACAATATATCACCCATACTGGTTTATATCTGACCCGTACAATATATCACCCATACTGGTTTATATCTGACCCGTGCAATATCACCCATACATATATTGTACGGGCCAGATATAAACCCAGATGTATGGGTGATATATTGTAAAGGTCAGATATAAACCCGTATGTATGGGTGATATATTGTACGGGCCAGATATAAACCCGTATGTATGGGTGATATATTGTACGGGCCAGATATAAACCCATATCACCCATACATACGGGTTTATATCTGGCCCGTACAATATATCACCCATACATACGGTTTACATCTGGCCCGTACAATATATCACCCATACTGGTTTACATCTGACCTTTACAATATATCACCCATACATACGGGTTTACATCTGGCCCGTACAATATATCACCCATACATAAGGGTTTATCTGGCACGTACACTATATCACCCATACATACGGGTTTATATCTGGCCCGTACAATATATCACCCATACATACGGGTTTATATCTGCGTCATTTAGATCCGTGTTTTCCCAACTCCAGTCCTCCACTGACCCCGACAGTCCAACTCCAGTCCACCGCTGACCCCGACAGAACACATATTTATTGTAGCGCTGGACAAACTCGCCTGATTCAACTCATCGAGGTCTTGATGATTAAGTTGCCAAGTTAAATCAGGTGTTCTTGTCTGGGGCTGCAAAAATGTTTACTGTTCGTCAGGCCTACGAGGCTGCAAAAATGTTTACTGTTCGTCAGGCCTACGAGGCTGCAAAAATGTTTACTGTTCGTCAGGCCTACGAGGCTGCAAAAATGTTTACTGTTCGTCAGGCCTACGAGGGTGCAAAAATGTTTACTGTTCGTCAGGCCTACGAGGGTGCAAAATGGGGCTTAGCCCCCTCAGTTTTATTTGTATGTCCCTAATATATATATATATATAAAGTTCAAATGATTGAGTGCCAGGTTGTTCTGAATTCTGTATCTGCTGTGCTGTGGCAGCACCATGGACAGAGCACGTCGAGGAGTGTTTATGTGTAGGGAGGGCCATAGAAAGCCACTGTGCGGTTAGGTTTGACTCCTTTGTATTTCCATACAAATCGGAGGAAAACTCTGCCCGTCTGTGATAGGCTACTTGAATAACGAGATACGCCTCCGCCTGTAATATTTACCACAGATGTTTCATTTTGGTTCCCATATCGGAGGTTCTGCATTGTGTCCAATGCCAACGCAGACAAGACCTTCACCCAAGCAGTGTTCCCACTGGTAGCATGTTATTGATAGAACCAAAGGGTTCTCTAGGCATCATCAAGCAAGGATCATTTTGAAATGCTCTGCACTGTGGAAAGAGAGAACAAGTTGTATTCGTGGTGAATTCACATGGGCTGTTTTGTCAAATCATATCAACATTTTATTGGTCACATAGACACGGTTAGCAGATGTTAATGCGAGTGTAGTGAAATGCTTGTGCTTCTAGTTCCGACCATGCAGCAATATCTAACAATTTCACAACAACTACTTAATACACACAATGTAAAGGAATGAATAAGAATATGTACATATAAATATATGGATGAGCGATGGCCGTGCGACATAGTCAAGATGCAATAGATGGTATAAAATACAGTATACAGTGTATACATATGAGATGAGTAATGTAAGATATGTAGACCTTATTAAAGTGCCGTTATTTAAAGTGACTAGTAAAACCTTTTTATTAAATCCATCTATTAAATGTATTAAAGCGGCCAGAGATGAGTCAGTGTGTTGGCAGCAGCCACTCAATGTTAGTGGTGGCTGTTTAACAGTCTCATGGCCTTGAGATAGAAGTTGTTTTTCAGTCTCTCGGCCCCAGCTTTGATGCACCTGTACTGACCTCGCCTTCTGGATGATAGCGGGGTGAACAGGCAGTGGCTCGGGTGGTTGTTGTCCTTGATTATTTTTTTTGGCCTTCCTGTGACATCGGGTGGTGTAGGTGTCCTGGAGGGCAGGTAGTTTGCACCCGGCGATGCGTTGTGCAGACCTCACTACCCTCTGGAGAGCCTTACGGTTGTGGGCGGAGCAGTTGCCGTATCAGGCAGTGATACAGCCCGACAGGATGCTCTCGATTGTGCATCTGTAAAAAATGTGTTTTTGGTGACCAGCCAAATTTATTCAGCCTCCTGAGGTCAAAGAGGCGCTGCTGCACCTTCTTCACAACGCTGTCTGTGTGGGTGGACCAATTCAGTTTGTCCCCGTGATGTGTACGCCAAGGAACTTTCCACCTTCTCCACTACTGTCCTGTGGATGGGGGGGGGTTACCCTATCTATCTTGTTGTAGCCTATATTCATTACCAAGACGGCCTTGCTTTACTGTGTGGGGCGCTGTCCATGGTGCTGATACAGCGGAGATGGGTTACAGATTTCACACCAACCTGTCACTTCAAAAGCAATCAATGGTCTGAGTCTCTGCATTTTAACTCTGTTTGTGGTATAAGCAGAAATCAGTATAATTCTTAGTTTTTTTGTCTGGTGTACTGCTTAGTTGACCATGTGACTGTGTGGCAGAAACGATACTTGGCATTTTCAGCGTTGTTTAATCATTCCCATTAACCATTCACTGTGAAATCACATTTAGGCTTGATTCTCTGAAGCCTGACATTTCGACAGATCAAAGCACTGTATCAATCCCAGCGTTGCCATGGTTTCCTGTGACTGACACCGCCTTCCCTGTGTGTCCCTGTCTCTCTCTCTCTCTCTCTGTCCCGCTTGTTTCCAGGGCGATAAACGTGTTCGTCAGCGCCAACAGGCTCATCCACCAAACCAACCTAATACTGCAGACCTTCAAGACCGTGACATAGACTGGGGTTAACCACACCAACCCCGGCTTTTATCAGAGGACAGGAAACCCTTTACGTGTACAATGTTCAGATTCTGCTTTTGGGACTGTGTCATTTCCTGTGTCTTGCTTCATGGTGGTGTGGGGGGGGGGGGGGGTCATCATTTAGAGTTACAGGTGGTCAGACTATAATTGCCAGAGATTTTTTTTAAATTAACACTGTTGTATTTTTTTCCCTCCACGATCATGCTATCGCCCCAGAGTATCTGATGTCAATGCTCCTCTTTTTCTCTCTCTCCCCCCCCCTCCCCCCTCTCTTTCTTCCACTTTCTCTCTCCCACTCTGTCCGCGTGAAAGCCAAAACACCGGGCCTTAATGTGGCCGTTGATTCCTAAAACAGAGTGTAACTACAGAGACTCTTTTCCTCACATTCTAACTTGAACAATGAGACATGATGGTGTATATTTAACAGATATTTGGTCGCAAAATGTTCAAATAAAAAGTTTAAACATTTTGGAAAGATTTTTTAAAATGGTCTTTTTGTTTGTCATTTTACATGTAATATAGGTTGTATTTTTTCTCTGTGTAACAGGGTATTTGCCATGGTGGAGTTAAGGAGCTATTCTTGGTCGGTACCCGTTTCTAGCAGTCGGTTGATCTCATTCAGAAAGCGTTTTTGTCTTGTTTTATTATTGAAGTCTTGGAGACCTAATTTTTTGGGATCCTGTTGCCATTGACGGCTGCTGTTATCAGCTAAATCAGATTATTCCAGGCAATTAAGTGATATGGAAGAATCAGCCTTGACGTGTGTGTGTTTAAAATGATACCCAAGAGAGTGTATGTCAGTGTTTAATCTGACCGCATTATGTGTTAAAGTGTTAAGGGCGGCTGGACATTGGGTTACTGTGTGTTCACCATTAGAAGTAAGGGGAGTACAAAGACAATTGGAAACGGTCAAAATGTTCTCTCCACCCCCTATCGTCTGTGTGTGTGTTCGTAGGTGTCTGTGTTGGAGTGATTGTTAAAGCAATTGGTGAATTACTGTGTTGCTATGCTGAACATGTTACTGTATGGTATGCGCGTGAGACAGAGCAGTGTGTTTGGGGGGTTAATTGTACCCTGGTCTAAGATAAGCTCTTCTCCGGTGTCCGATCTGAATAGACCAGAGAAACTGCCTGCTGGACACAAACACAAGCCTCACTCTCACGACGTGGTTGCCAGGAGACTCCAGGCTTTGAGAGGCATAATAAAATCAAAGAGTGTGTTTGTGGTGGTGGGGGGGGCTTTCTTTGCCACTGTTATGGCTGCTGTTGGCAGTTAACTCTGTGTTACGGTACTGGAGAGGTCTTCGTGTTGGATGCGCCAGTGCCTATTTTAACTGTGTTCTACACTTCAACTTAGTGGTGTGAGGGGACAACGCATCATGTCAAGGTTATAAAGTCAAGAACAAACTGGAAGAAAAAAAAACATTCAGACACTCTTGGAGAAAAATGGGGAATTAATTCAAACTTCATTCAAACCAAAGCTACATGAAAGACTTGTCTGTAGTGCCTTAGTGGTGTGAAAGCACTTCTGAACACCTCTGGACCCCTTAAGGACACCTGGGAGAGGAGACCCGGCACGCAGGTTGACGTGAGCAGAGAACCATCTGACTGAGCTGGTATGTTTGAAAAGTAGCTGTATGTATGTTATGTATGTGTAGAAGGTATATTTTGGCATTCTTACTATTATGATTCAGGTCAGGGTTGTGCTCAATT
>NC_092173.1:38354353-38424353 GCF_045791955.1 Oncorhynchus clarkii lewisi | reverse complement strand
TTTCGGTTGAACGTTTGTTACTTAAATCCTTTGTTGTTGCTTTAATTAATTCTTTATAGTCATGTTTTTTTTTTAAATCATATTTGAAATAACTTGAAGAAAATACACTTTATGATGCATTATGACCATCCTGTGTCACTTTACTTGGACTAAGAAAATACACTTTATGACGCATTATGACCATCCTGTGTCACTTTACTTGGACTAAGAAAATACACTTTATGACACATTATGACCATCCTGTGTCACTTTACTTGGACTAAGAACATACACTTTATGACATTGTGAAGAAGCATTATGACATCATAATCATATCAGCCAGATAGTCCTATCACGTACATGCCCTAATATCAGTCATCAGTCACAAAGAGGGTGTCTCGTCCTGCTCCTGAACTCTGCTCCTGCATTCATCCCAGTCATCAGCAACAGAGCTTTGGGGTAGGTGCATGTCTGACATCAACGTGTGCACAATTACAATGATAATTGAATATGGTCAATTTCAGAAAATGTTATATAACATAAACATACAGTTGACACATGTAGGCTACGGTGTAATGGAATGTTTGGCCTTGTGTGGTAGGTTTTACACTCTTATGTAGGTGTCATAACCAGCCATAAAATAACGCAACAGGTCTGAATATATGTGTTATGACCGCGTTATGACCGTGTTATGACCGTGTTATGACCACGTTATGACCGCGTTATGACCGCGTTATGACCGCGTTATGAAATCAGATCAAATTTTGTTGGTCACATATGCATGTTTAGCAGATGTCATTAGTGGAATGCTTGTATGGTTATGACCGTGTATAGAGTGTTATGACATACTATGACATGGTTATGACATATTATGACATGGTTATGACATATGACATGGTTATGACATATTATGACATGGCTATGACATATTATGACATGGTTATGACATTATGACATGGTTATGACATATTATGACATGGTTATGAAATATTATGACATGGTTATGACTGTGTTATAAAGTGTTGTGACATATTATGGATGTGTTATGACATATTATGACACGGTTATGACATTATGACATGGTTATGACATTGACATGGTTATGACATTATGACATGGTTATGACATTATGACATGGTTATGACATATTATGACATGGTTATGACTGTGTTATGAAGTGTTGTGACATATTATGGATGTGTTATGACATATTATGACACGGTTATGACATATTATGACATGGTTATGACCGTGTATAAAGTGTTATGAAGCTGGGTGTCAAGTAAAGTGTTACCACAACAACAAACAATTAAATAACAAAAGGGAACAAAGGAGATGACAGGGGAACATAAAAAGGATTAGCTAATTGACATTTTACAGGCAGAGTGTGTGTGTTCCTGTGTGCATCTGTGCATGCGTGTCTATGTGTGTGTGTATATTTATATCTGTGTGTGTGTGTGTATCTCTGGGGTGCAAATTGGTGTTCTTCTGAAGTTCAGAAACAGTGGCTGTTTCATGATTAGACATGAGGGTTTATCATACCCCCAAACCACGAGCCGAGAGACAGAGAGAGAGACAAGAGACTCAAGAGAGACAGAGAGAGACAGACAGAGAGTGATAGAGAGACAGAGAGAGAGAGAGAGAGAGAGAGAGAGAGAGAGAGGACATTTGGAAAAGAGGGAGAGAGAGGTGGCGAGAGAGAGGAAGGGAGAGATGAGAGAGGGATAGATGATGCCGCATGACTTCTCACAGTCAACAGAGAACACACTCCAACTGAACTTGTGTTATTTTTGATGATGCTCATTTTACACTCTCGTCACCCATCCTGTCCCTGAGATGACACACTGGGTCTGACAGTAAAACTGACTCTGTGTGTGTATGTCAGCTGTAACAAAAACATGATTTGAAAGCTCTCTGTATGTAGGGCAGCTTAGTCAATATACAGTGCCTTGCGAAAGTATTCGCCCCCCTTGAACTTTGCGACCTTTCAGGCTTCAAACATAAAGATATAAAACTGTATTTTTTGTGAAGAATCAACAACAAGTGGGACACAATCATGAAGTGGAACGACATTTATTGGATATTTCAAACTTTTTTAACAAAACAAAAACTGAAAAATTGGGCGTGCAAAATTATTCAGCCCCTTTACTTTCAGTGCAGCAAACTCTCTCCAGAAGTTCAGTGAGGATCTCTGAATGATCCAATGTTGACCTAAATGACTAATTATGATAAATACAATCCACCTGTGTGTAATCAAGTCTCCGTATAAATGCACCTGCACTGTGATAGTCTCAGAGGTCCGTTAAAAGCGCAGAGAGCATCATGAAGAACAAGGAACACACCAGGCAGGTCCGAGATACTGTTGTGAAGAAGTTTAAAGCCGGATTTGGATACAAAAAGATTTCCCAAGCTTTAAACATCCCAAGGAGCACTGTGCAAGCGATAATATTGAAATGGAAGGAGTATCAGACCACTGCAAATCTACCAAGACCTGGCTGTCCCTATAAACTTTCAGCTCATACAAGGAGAAGACTGATCAGAGATGCAGCCAAGAGGCCCATGATCACTCTGGATGAACTGCAGAGATCTACAGCTGAGGTGGGAGACTCTGTCCATAGGACAACAATCAGTCGTATATTGCACAAATCTGGCCTTTATGGAAGAGTGGCAAGAAGAAAGCCATTTCTTAAAGATATCCATAAAAAGTGTTGTTTAAAGTTTGCCACAAGCCACCTGGGAGACACACCAAACATGTGGAAGAAGGTGCTCTGGTCAGATGAAACCAAAATGGAACTTTTTGGCAACAATGCAAAACGTTATGTTTGGCGTAAAAGCAACACAGCTCATCACCCTGAACACACCATCCCCACTGTCAAACATGGTGGTGGCAGCATCATGGTTTGGGCCTGCTTTTCTTCAGCAGGGACAGGGAAGATGGTTAAAATTGATGGGAAGATGGATGGAGCCAAATACAGGACCATTCTGGAAGAAAACCTGATGGAGTCTGCAAAAGACCTGAGACTGGGACGGAGATTTGTCTTCCAACAAGACAATGATCCAAAACATAAAGCAAAATCTACAATGGAATGGTTCAATAATAAACATATCCAGGTGTTAGAATGGCCAAGTCAAAGTCCAGACCTGAATCCAATTGAGAATCTGTGGAAAGAACTGAAAACTGCTGTTCACAAATGCTCTCCATCCAACCTCACTGAGCTCGAGCTGTTTTGCAAGGAGTAATGGGAAAACATTTCAGTCTCTCGATGTGCAAAACTGATAGAGACACCCCAAGCGACTTACAGCTGTAATCGCAGCAAAAGGTGGCGCTACAAAGTATTAACTTAAGGGGGCTGAATAATTTTGCACCCCCAATTTTTCAGTTTTTGATATGTTAAAAAAGTTTGAAATATCCAATAAATGTCGTTCCACTTCATGATTGTGTCCCACTTGTTGTTGATTCTTCACAAAAAAATACAGTTTTATATCTTTATGTTTGAAGCCTGAAATGTGGCAAAAGGTCGCAAAGTTCAAGGGGGCCGAATACTTTCGCAAGGCACTGTATCTAGCTGGTTATCCACTGTTTATCTTCCTCCTCTCCCTCTCTCCTCACCCCTCTCCTTTTCACTTTACTCACCTGTTTCTACTCATAAAACACCTCATCTTACACCTGTACTTCCTGTTACCTGCAGTGCGTTTCCTGGGCTCTCTGGAGGCGTTGTTGTCGTGCAGCACCAGCCCCCAGAGTAGCATGGTGATTGGCTGGAGGGAGAAAGAGGGCGAGCCCCTCAGAGTCACCGCCTTCCACACGGAGAAAGGAACCAATGACCTGGACCATCACTCTGGGATGAATTTGATAGGCACTCACAAGTCCTACCAAGTTATAACATCTATCCTTACTTCTCATTGGTTGTATCCAATGCAGGCACTAAACATCCTTCTCTCTGATTGGTTGCAGCCACCGCAGGTATAGACAACAAGGTGCTGCTGTGGAACCCCTATGTCATCTCTAAACCAGTGGGTGTTCTCCGAGGTCACATGAGCAGTGTTACAGCCGTACGCTTCATAGTGGGCAAGAAACAGCTGATCAGCTTCTCCAAGGACAAGGTGAGAGAGGAAGAGAAGAGACGTGGAGACTGTGTGTAGGATTGGGACGTTGTTATGTGTCAAAGACGTGCATTAGATGAAATGTGACTTCCTCTAAATGATGAAGATGAGACTTATTTCTACATGCGTGTTGAAGACGTTAAGACAACCGTCTCTTCCTTCTCTCAGGTGCTGAGGTTGTGGGATGTGGCTAGTCAGCTGTGTATTCAGCGTATCGCTGGCATCTTCCCCAAGACACAGGAGGAGTGTCACACTCTTCTGTTCCTCAGTGAGGAGCGCTCACGCCTCCTCCTCTCCTTCAACAGTCTGCTCCTCCTCATGGAAGCCAAGAGAGAGGAGGGGAGGAGAGTCACCAGCCATGAGAACTCTGTCACCTGTGTCCTCTATAACAGCCTGTTCAGACAGGTACACACACAGGAACATGCACAGTCACCTACATCTAGACAGGAACCACGATAATGCTTTTTCTCTCCTCACCCCCTATCTCTCCCCCCCTCTCTCTCTCTCCCCCCGCCCCCCCTTCTCTCCCCCCTTTCTCTCTCTGTCTCTCTCCCCCCTCTCTCTCTCTCCCCGCTCTCTGTCTACCCCTCTCTCTCCCTGTCTCTCTCTCCCCCCTCTCTGTCTACCCCCCTCTCTCTTCCTGTCTCTCTCCCCCCATCTCTCTCCCTGTCTCTCTCTCCCCCCTCTCTGTCTCCCCCTTCTCTCTCTCTTTCTCTACCCCCCTCTCTGTCTCTCAGGTGATCAGCAGTGACTCTGGCTCCTCAGTGATCTGTTGGCTGGTGGACACAGGTCAGAAGGTCAAGCAGTTCCACCGTTGTCATGGTGATGCTGAGATCTCCACCATGGCGCTGGATGGGACACAGACACGCTTGTTCACCGCCGGCACAGACGGAGTAGTCAAGGTCGCTCGTTACATTAATTGACACAGGCCGTCGCCATAAGCAGGAAATAGATAAACCCTAAGATGTGAATATTGTTCCATTCCAATCTGCAGTGGTCATTGTGTAGAATATGTAGGTGTAACTAATAACCATAGTTACATCCACAGATACATACTGTACATACACACTACCGTTCAAAAGTTTGAGGTCACTTAGACATTTCCTTGTTTTTGAAAGAAAAGCACATTTTTTTTTGGTCCATTAAAATAACATCAAATTGATCAGAAATACAGTGTAGACATTGTTAATGTAGTAAATGACTATTGTAGCTGGAAACGGCTGATTTTTAATGTAATATCTAGATAGGTGTACAGAGGCCCATTATCAGCAACCATCACTCCTGTGCTCCAATGGCACGTTGTGTTAGCTATTCCAAATGTATAATTTTAAAGGTTAATTGATCACTAGAAAACCCTTTTGCAATTATGTTAGTACAGATGACAACTGATGCCTCACAAGTCCTCAACTGGCAGCTTCATTACATAGTACCATACCCGCAAAACACAAGTCTCAATGTCAACAGTGAAGAGGCGACTCCGGGATGCTGGCCTTCTAGGCAGAGTTCCTCTGTCCAGTCTCAACGTCAACAGTGAAGAGGCGACTCCGGGATGCTGGCCTTCTAGGCAGAGTTCCTCTGTCCAGTCTCAACGTCAACAGTGAAGAGGCGATTCCGGGATGCTGGCCTTCTAGTCAGAGTTCCTCTGTCCAGTGTCTGTGTTCTTTTGCCCATCTTAATCTTTTCTTGGCCAGTCTGAGATATGGCTTTTTCTTTGCAACTCTGCCTAGAAGCCCATCATCCAGGAGTCACTTCTTCACTGTTGACGTTGAGACTAGTGTTTTGTGGGTACTATTTAATGAAGCAAACACAGCATGTTAGCTAACACAACATGCCACTGGAACACAGGAGTGATGGTTGCTGATAATGGGCCTCTGTACGCCTATGTAGATATTCCATAAAAAATCTGCCGTTTCCAGCTACAATAGTCATTTACAACATTAACAATGTCTACACTGTATTTCTGATCAATTTGATGTTATTTTAATGGACCAAAAAATGCGCTTTTCTTTAAAAAAACAAGGGCATTTCTAAGTGACCCCAAACTTTTGAACGATAGTGTAGATATTACAAATGTTCAATAATACCATCTTCAATAGAAGGGACCTTAAATATATTGTTGTTTTGAAATCGAAGAATTGGGTGAAATAGAATAGATTACAGTAGAATTGTGTTATGAGACTGTTTGTTGATTGAGTCCAGTCAGTGTGACCCCTGACGTGTGGAAGTTTTAGGCGGAGGCTAGCTGAAGCAGTGTTGGGTGGAGGCAGCTGAAGCAGTGTTGGGTGGAGGCAGCTGAAGCAGTGTTGGGCGGAGGCAGCTGAAGCAGTGTTGGGTGGAGGCTATCTGAAGTAGTGTTGGGCGGAGGCTATCTGAAGTAGTGTTGGGCGGAGGCTAGCTGAAGCAGTGTTGGGTGGAGGCTATCTGAAGCAGTGTTGGGCGGAGGCTATCTGAAGCAGTGTTGGGCGGAGGCTATCTGAAGCAGTGTTGGGTGGAGGCAGCTGAAGCAGTGTTGGGCGGAGGCTATCTGAAGCAGTGTTGGGCGGAGGCTATCTGAAGTAGTGTTGGGCGGAGGCTAGCTGAAGCAGTGTTGGGTGGAGGCTAGCTGAAGCAGTGTTGGGTGGAGGCAGCTGAAGCAGTGATGGGCGGAGGCTATCTGAAGCAGTGTTGGGCGGAGGCTATCTGAAGTAGTGTTGGGCGGAGGCTATCTGAAGCAGTGTTGGGTGGAGGCAGCTGAAGCAGTGATGGGCGGAGGCTATCTGAAGCAGTGTTGGGCGGAGGCTATCTGAAGTAGTGTTGGGCGGAGGCAGCTGAAGCAGTGTTGGGCGGAGGCAGCTGAAGCAGTGTTGGGCGGAGGCTAGCTGAAGCAGTGTTGGGTGGAGGCAGCTGAAGCAGTGTTGGGCGGAGGCTATCTGAAGCAGTGTTGGGCGGAGGCAGCTGAAGCAGTGTTGGGCGGAGGCTATCTGAAGCAGTGTTGGGTGGAGGCAGCTGAAGCAGTGTTGGGTGGAGGCAGCTGAAGCAGTGTTGGGTGCAGGCAGCTGAAGCAGTGTTGGGTGGAGGCAGCTGAAGCAGTGTTGGGTGGAGGCAGCTGAAGCAGTGTTGGGCGGAGGCTGCTGAAGCAGTGTTGGGCGGAGGCAGCTGAAGCAGTGTTGGGCGGAGGCAGCTGAAGCAGTGTTGGGCGGAGGCAGCTGAAGCAGTGTTGGGCGGAGGCAGCTGAAGCAGTGTTGGGCAGAGGCTATCTGAAGCAGTGTTGGGCGGAGGCTATCTGACACTTGACTCTCTGTGAAACGTGTTTCATCTTCTCTGCTAGTATTTCTGTTGTGTCAGGTGTTTTCTGGTCTGCTGACTACCGACTGTGTTTACTTGTGTTTGTGTCCGAACCCCCCGGGGGAGTGTGTGTTTATCTGTCTGTCCGTCCGTCCGTCCGTCCGTAGGTCTGTCTGTCTGTCTACATTTGAGTTGGTGTCTGTCCTTCTGTTAGTCTAGAGTTGGTGTCTGTCCTTCTGTTAGTCTAGAGTTGGTCTCTGTCCTTCTGTTAGTCTAGAGTTGGTCTCTGTCCTTCTGTTAGTCTAGAGTTGGTCTCTGTCCTTCTGTTAGTCTAGAGTTGGTGTCTGTCCTTCTGGAAGTTTAGAGTTGGTGTCTGTCTCTTTATGTTTGTCAGGGTGTCTGTCTCAGTGGTAAATGTCTCTGTCTCTTTATGTTTGTCAGGGTGTCTGTCTCAGTGGTAAATGTCTCTCTCTCTTTATGTTTGTCAGGGTGTCTGTCTCAGTGGTAAATGTCTCTGTCTCTTTATGTTTGTCAGGGTGTCTGTCTCAGTGGTAAATGTCTCTGTCTCTTTATATTTGTCAGGGTGTCTGTCTCAGTGGTAAATGTCTCTGTCCCCTTGACTCCTGGTTTTGGATGTTAACCTGGTGGTGTCAATTTGATGGGGTGTCTGTTCTAGGTTCTAGATCTGTATTTCTTGGTTCTAACTCTGTGGTTCTAACTGTGTGGTTCTAGATCTGGGACTTTAACGGGCACTGTCACCACAGGCTGAATGCGGGCCGTGACCAGGCCGTGGACATCTCCCAGGTTCTAGTGCTGAAGAGAACCGTGCTGGTCATGGGCTGGGAGAGGTGTGTCCCTCTAAGACCTAATTTCTGACATTCAACAGTCATGTCTGTCAGTCTGTCACGGTTGCCGTAAGAACGGGACCAAGGCGCAGCGGAGTTCCACATATTTAATTCAAAGTGAAACTTAAAGCAAAAACAATAAATCAATAAACGAACAACGAAACGTGACTACGTGGTGCACATGCACAAACACAAAACAATATCCCACAAACACAGGTGTGAAAAAGAAGCTACTTAAATATGATCCCCAATTAGAGAGAACGATTACCAGCTGCCTCTAATTGGGAATCATACAAAACACCAACATAGAAAATATAAACTAGAACACAACATAGAAATTATAAACTAGAATACCCCCTAGTCACGCCCTGACCTACTACACCATAGAGAAACAAGGTCTCTCTATGGTCAGGGCGTGACAGTACCCCCCCAAAGGTGCGGACTCCTGCCGCAAAACCTGAAACAAAATGGGAGGGGGTTTGGTGGGGCCTCCGGTGCGGGTCGTATCCCCCCCCCCCAGACCCCGGATCAGACCATGGCGCCAGGCTATACGCCGTGCCTGGACTGGCCACCGGCGCAGAGGATGGCTCCCGCCTTGGAGCTGGACTGGACACCGGCGCAGAGGAAATCTCCTGCTCAGGACTGGCCGCCTTTCCTGGAAGCTCTGGACCGTGGACCGTCGCAGGAGGTTCCGGACCGTGGACCGTCGCAGGAGGTCCCGGAACGTGGACCATCGCAAGAGATTCCGGACCGTCGCCGGAAGCTCTGGACTGGGAACCTTTACCGGAAGCTCTGGACTGGGAACCGTTGCCGGAAGCTCTGGACTGGGAACCGTTGCCGGAAGCTCTGGACTGGGAACCGTCGCCGGAAGCTCTGGACCGTGAATGCGCACTGGAGGCCTAGTGCGTAGAGCCGGTACAGGTGGCACCGGACTGGTGACACACACTTCCGGGCGAGTGCTGGGAGAAGACACAGGACGTACCGGACTGGGGAGGCGCACTGGAGTCCAGATGTGTGGAGCCGGTACAGGTTTCACCAGACTGCTAACCGGATCGAATGTTGAGCAGAACACACTTGCACAACATCTCTCTCTCCTCTCTCTCTCTCTCTCTCTCTCTCTCTCTCCCAACTTCTCCATCGTCTCCCTGATGGTCTCTGGCCCTTCAGGGAGAGTGCGGGGAGCTGGCACAAGACGTACCGGACTGGGGACACGCACTTCAGGACGAGTGTGCTGCAGTATTCTCATCGCTACCATCTCTCTCCGGAATCTTTCATCGAATTCCTCCTCCGACTCCCACACAGGCTCTGGCACTCTCCACTGCTCGACTGCCAGCTCCATGTGCCTCCCCCCACCCCAAAAAATGATAATCTTGGGGTGTCTTTGGCAGCGGACTGACGACACGCTCCTCATGGCGAGTGCGAGGAACCGGTACAGGACATAGCGGGCTGAGGAGGCGAACTGGAGATCTGGTGCGTGGAGCCGTCACATATGGCACCGGACTGATGACCCACTCTTCAGCACGCTGGCGCTGCCGCATACTCCTAGCCAACTCCATTCTCCTAGCCAACTCCATACTCCTAGCCAACTCCATACTCCTAGCCAACTCCATTCTCCTAGCCAACTCCATTCTCCTAGCCAACTCCATTCTCCTAGCCAACTCCATACTCCTAGCCAACTCCATACTCCTAGCCAACTCCATTCTCCTAGCCAACTCCATTCTCCTAGCCAACTCCATACTCTTAGCCAACTCCATACTCCTAGCCAACTCCATACTCCTAGCCAACTCCATTCTCCTAGCCAACTCCATACTGGCGCTGCCGCATACTCCTAGCCAACTCCATTCTCCTAGCCAACTCCATACTCCTAGCCAACTCCATACTCCTAGCCAACTCCATACTCCTAGCCAACTCCATACTCCTAGCCAACTCCATTCTAATAGCCAACTCCATACTCCTACCCAACTCCATACTCCTAGCCAACTCCATACTCCTAGCCAACTCCATTCTCCAAGCCAACTCCATACTCCTAGCCAACTCCATACTCCTAGCCAACTCCATTCTCCAAGCCAACTCCATACTCCTAGCCAACTCCATACTCCTAGCCAACTCCATTCTCCAAGCCAACTCCATACTCCTAGCCAACTCCATTCTCCAAGCCAACTCCATACTCCAAGCCAACTCCATTCTCCAAGCCAACTCCATACTCCTAGCCAACTCCATACTCCTAGCCAACTCCATACTCCTAGCCAACTCCATACTCCTAGCCAACTCCATTCTCCAAGCCAACTCCATACTCCTAGCCAACTTCATTCTCCGGTATCCTTCCTCACACTGTTCCATTGACTCCCATGTGGGCTCTGGCACTCTCCTTGGGTCGACTGACCACATCTCTATCGCCTACTCCTTGGGCTCTTCCCGCGGCTCAGCCGGCCACCCCTTGTGCCCCCTCCATAAAATCTTGGGGTTGTCCTTGGGCTTTCTGTGGACGCGAACCCTGGCGTCGTCGCTGTCCTCCATTATTACGAACAATAAACGAACAACGAAACGTGACTACGTGGTGCACATGCACAAACAAAAAACAATATCCCACAAACACAGGTGGGAAAAATAGCTACTTAAATATGATCCCCAATTAGAGAGAACGATTACCAAATGCCCCTAATTGGGAATCAAAACACCAACATAGAAAATATAAACTAGAACACAACATAGAAATTATATACTAGAATACCCCCTAGTCACGCCCTGACCTACTACACCATAGAGAAACAAGGCTTCTCTACGGTCAGGGCGTGACACAGTCAGTCTGTCTTCATGTCAGTCAGTCTGTCTTTATGTCAATCTGTCAGTCAGTCTGTCTTCATGTCAGTCAGTCAGTCAGTCTGTCAGTCTGTCTTCATGTCAGTCAGTCAGTCTGTCTTTATGTCAGTCAGTCTGTCTTTATGTCAGTCTGTCAGTCAGTCTGTCTTCATGTCAGTCAGTCAGTCAGTCAGTCTGTCTTCATGTCAGTCAGTCTGTCTTTATGTCAGTCTGTCAGTCAGTCTTTCTTCATGTCAGTTAGTCGGTCTGTCTTTATGTCAGTCAGTCAGTCTGTCTTTATGTCAGTCAGTCAGTCAGTCAGTCAGTCAGTCAGTCAGTCAGTCAGTCAGTCAGTCAGTCTGTCTTTATGTCAGTCAGTCTGTCTTTATGTCAGTCAGTCAGTCTGTCTTTATGTCAGTCAGTCAGTCTGTCTTTATTTCAGTCAGTCAGTCAGTCAGTCAGACAGTCAGTCAGTCAGTCAGTCAGTCAGTCTTTATGTCTGTCTGTCTTTATGTCTGTCTTTATGTCAGTCAGGAACAGAAGTTATTACAGAGTGTTAACGACAGACCCAGGAACAGTAGTTATAACAGAGTGTTAATGACAAACCCAGGAACAGTAGTTATAACAGAGTGTTAACGACAGACCCAGGAACAGTAGCTTTAACAGTGTGATATGTAAGGGATAAACGCTAACGTTCTGTGAGTAATGGATGATGCGGAGCAGGGTCCCTTTGTGGAGTTCTTTCCAAGGTAATGTACAGAACGTTGGCGTTTATCCCAGTTTTACATCAGTCACTCTCTGTCTCTCTCTCTCTCTCTCCATCACCCCCTCTCTCTCACTCCGTCACCCCCCCTCTCTCTCTCTCTTTCCATCACCCCTCTCTCTCTCTCTCTCTCTCTCTCTCTCTCCGTCACCCCCCTTCTCTCTCTCTCTCTCTCTCTCTCTCTCTCTCTGTCACCCCCCCTCTCTCTCTCTCTCTCTCTCTGTCACCCCCCCCTCTCTCTCTCTCTCTCTCTCCGTCACCCCCCCCTCTCTCTCCATCACCCCTCTCTCTCTCTCCATCACCCCTCTCTCTCTCTCCATCACCCCTCTCTCTCTCCATCACCAATCTCTCTCTCCATCACCCCTCTCTCTCTCTCCATCACCCCCCCTCTCTCTCCATCACCCCTCTCTCTCTATCACCCCCCCTCTCTCTCCATCACCCCCCCTCTCTCTCCATCACCCCTCTCTCTCTATCACCCCCCCTCTCTCTCCATCACCCCTCTCTCTCTCTATCACCCCCCCTCTCTCTCCATCACCCCTCTCTCTCTCTCCATCACCCCTCTCTCTCTCTCCATCACCCCTCTCTCTCTCTCCATCACCCCTCTCTCTCTCTCCATCACCCCCCTCTCTCTCCATCACCCCCCCTCTCTCTCCATCACCCCTCTCTCGCTCTCCATCACCCCCCCTCTCTCTCCATCACCCCTCTCTCTCTCTATCACCCCCCCTCTCTCTCCATCACCCCTCTCTCTCTCCATCACCCCTCTCTCTCTCCATCACCCCCCCCCTCTCTCTCCATCACCCCTCTCTCTCTCTCTCTCTCTCCATCACCCCCCCTCTCTCTCTCTCCATCACCCCCCCTCTCTCTCTCCATAACCCCCCTCTCTCTCTCCATCACCCCCCTCTCTCTCTCCGTCACCCCCCCTTTCTCTCTCCATCACCCCTCTCTCTCTCCTCATCACCCCCCCTCTCTCTCTCCGTCACCCCTCTCTCTCTTCGTCACCCCTCTCTCTCTCCATCACCCCCCCTCTCTCTCTCCGTCACCCCCCCTCTCTCTCCATCACCCCTCTCTCTCTCTCCATCACCCACCCTCTCTCTCTCCATCATCCCCCCTCTCTCACTCCATCCCCCCTCTCTCTCTCTCCATCACCCCCTCTCTCTCTCCATCACCCCCCCCTCTCTCTCCATCACCCCCCCCCCTCTCTCTCCATCACCTCCCCCTCTCTCTCTCCATCACCCCTCTCTCTCTCTCCATCACCCCCCCCTCTCTCCATCACCCCTCTCTCTCTCTATCACCCCCCCTCTCTCTCCATCACCCCTCTCTCTCTCCATCACCCCTCTCTCTCTCTCCATCACCCCTCTCTCTCTCTCCATCACCCCTCTCTCTCTCTCCATCACCCCCCCTCTCTCTCTCCGTCACCCCCCCTCTCTCTCCATCACCCCTCTCTCTCTCTCTCCATCACCCCCCCCTCTCTCCATCACCCCCCCCTCTCTCTCCATCACCCCCCCCCCTCTCTCTCCATCACCTCCCCCTCTCTCTCTCCATCACCCCTCTCTCTCTCTCCATCACCCCCCCCTCTCTCCATCACCCCTCTCTCTCTCTATCACCCCCCCTCTCTCTCCATCACCCCTCTCTCTCTCCATCACCCCTCTCTCTCTCTCCATCACCCCTCTCTCTCTCTCCATCACCCCTCTCTCTCTCTCCATCACCCCCCCTCTCTCTCTCCGTCACCCCCCCTCTCTCTCCATCACCCCTCTCTCTCTCTCTCCATCACCCCCCCCTCTCTCCATCACCCCTCTCTCTCTCTCCATCACCCCCCCTCTCTCTCTCCATCACCCCCCCCTTCTCTCTCCATCACCCCTCTCTCTCTCCTCATCACCCCCCCTCTCTCTCTCCGTCACCCCTCTCTCTCTCCGTCACCCCTCTCTCTCTCCATCACCCCCCCTCTCTCTCTCCGTCACCCCCCCTCTCTCTCCATCACCCCTCTCTCTCTCTCTCCATCACCCCCCCTCTCTCTCCATCACCCCTCTCTCTCTCTCCATCACCCACCCTCTCTCTCTCCATTATCCCACCCCCTCTCTCTCCATCACCTCCCCCTCTCTCTCTCCATCACCCCTCTCTTTCTCTCCATCACCCCCCCTCTCTCTCCATCACCCCTCTCTCCCTCTCCATCACCCCCCCTCTCTCTCTCCATCACCCCCCCTCTCTCACTCCATCACCCCTCTCTCTCTCTCCATCACCCCCTCTCTCTCTCCATCACCCCCCTCTCTCTCTCCATCACCCCCCTCTCTCTCTCCATCACCTCCCCCTCTCTCTCTCCATCACCCCCCCTCTCTCTCTCCATCACCTCCCCCTCTCTCTCTCCATCACCCGCCCCTCTCTCTCTCTCCATCACCCCCCCCTCTCTCTCTCCATCACCCCCCCCCCCTCTCTCCGTCACCCCTCTCTCTCTCTCCATCACCCACCCTCTCTCTCTCCATCATCCCCCCCCTCTCTCTCCATCACCTCCCCCTCTCTCTCTCCATCACCCCTCTCTCTCTCTCCATCACCCCCCTCTCTCTCCATCACCCCTCTCTCCCTCTCCATCACCCCCCCTCTCTCTCTCCATCATCCCCCCTCTCTCACTCCATCACCCCTCTCTCTCTCCATCACCCCCTCTCTCTCTCCATCACCCCCCTCTCTCTCTCCATCACCCCCCCTCTCTCTCTCCATCACCTCCCCCTCTCTCTCTCCATCACCCCCCCTCTCTCTCTCCATCACCTCCCCCTCTCTCTCTCCATCAACCGCCCCTCTCTCTCTCTCCATCACCCCCCCCTCTCTCTCTCCATCACCCCCCCTCTCTCTCTCCGTCACCCCTCTCTCTCTCTCCATCACCCCCCCTCTCTCTCTCCATCACCCCCCCCCTCTCTCTCCATCACCCCCCCCCCTCTCTCTCCATCCCCCCTCTCTCTCTCTCTCCATCACCCCCCCTCTCTCTCTCCGTCACCCCCCCTCTCTCTCACTCCATCACCCCCTCTCTTGCTCCATCACCCCTCTCTCTCTCTCCATCACCCCCCTCTCTCTCTCCATCACCCCTCTCTCTCTCTCCATCACCCCTCTCTCTCACTCCATCACCCCCCCTCTCTCTCCATCACCCCCCCTCTCTCTCTCTCCATCACTCCCCCTCTCTCTCCATCACCCCCCCCTCTCTCTCCATCACCCCCCCTCTCTCTCTCCATCACCCCCCCCTCTCTCTCTCCATCACCCCCCTCTCTCTCACTCCATCACCCCCCCCCTCTCTCTCCATCACCCCTCTCTCTCCATCACCCCTCTCTCTCACTCCATCACCCCTCTCTCTCATTCCATCACCCCCCCTCTCACTCCATCACCCCTCTCTCTCTCCATCACCCCCCCTCTCTCTCTCTCCATCACCCCCCCTCTCTCTCTCCATCACCCCCCCTCTCTCTCGCTCCATCACCCCCCCCTCTCTCTCTCCATCACCCCCCCTCTCTCTCTCTCCATCACCCCCCTCTCTCTCTCTCTCTCTCCATCACCCCCTTTCTCTCTCCATCACCCCCCCCCTCTCTCTCCGTCGCCCCCCCTCTCTCTCTCCATCACCCCCCCTCTCTCTCTCCGTCACCCCCCCCCTCTCTCTCCGTCACCCCCCTCTCTCTCTCTCTCCATCACCCCCTTTCTCTCTCCATCACCCCCACCCTCTCTCTCCGTCGCCCCCCCTCTCTCTCTCCATCACCTCCCCCCTGCTCTCTGCAGGATGTTAACAGTGTTCAGACTGCCCTCGTTCTCTCAGTTCTTTGTTCAGCCCTCTGAGTGGAAGGGAGGAGTTCAGCATAACGATGACGTCCTGTGTGCCGCATTCCTGCCCCCTCAAACCCTTGTCACAGGTATGTGTGTGTGTGTATATTTGTGTGTACAGTATGTGTCTCTGTGTGTTAGAATGAAATATTGTCCACTCAAGCAACAGGAGGAGAGAAATAGAGAAGAAATCCACTGAAGTAAAAT
Source organism: Oncorhynchus clarkii lewisi (assembly GCF_045791955.1). Taxonomy (NCBI): domain Eukaryota; kingdom Metazoa; phylum Chordata; class Actinopteri; order Salmoniformes; family Salmonidae; genus Oncorhynchus; species Oncorhynchus clarkii. The sequence continues at coordinate 38,408,603 of NC_092173.1, read as the reverse complement.
AATATCTGTTAAGTTAAGTGGATGGTGTAGTTATCAAAGGCACGGAGCTCTCTCTGCTGTGTGTGTGTGTGTGTGTGTGTGTGTGTGTGTGTGTGTGTGTGTGTGTGTGTGTGTGTGTGTGTGTGTGTGTGTGTGTGTGTGTGTGTGCGCGCGCGCGTGTTTTTGTGTGTGTGTGTGTTATCAGGCACGGAGCTCCCACGCTCTCTCTGCTGTGTGTGTGTGTGTTATCAGGCACGGAGCTCCCACGCTCTCTCTGCTGTGTGTGTGTGTTATCTTCCTGTCAGGCCCACAGGCACACCCAGCGGAGGCCTGAACTCAGGCTCAACTCTGACTGCGCAACATGACTACCATTAAGCACTAATGCTTACCCTCAGAGAATACCCCGCCAGAATGATTTGGAGATCAATCTTAATGTTAACTGCACTAATCCTCCATTAACATCCGGGAGCTTTGAGATGCTGGTTCTTATCTGGAGGATTCTGCTCTAAACCCTACTTAGACCTATAGAATGGGTTCTGCCCTAAACCCTACTTAGACCTATATAATGGGTTCTGCTCTAAACCCTACTTAGACCTATAGAGTGGGTTCTGCTCTAAACCCCTACTTAGACCTATAGAATGGGTTCTGCCCTAAACCCCTACTTAGACCTATAGAATGGGTTCTGCCCTAAACCCTACTTAGACCTATAGAATGGGTTCTGCTCTAAACCCTACTTAGACCTATAGAATGGGTTCTGCTCTAAACCCCTACTTAGACCTATAGAATGGGTTCTGCTCTAAACCCTACTTAGACCTATAGAATGGGTTCTGCTCTAAACCCCTACTTAGACCTATAGAATGGGTTCTGCTCTAAACCCCTACTTAGACCTATAGGGTTCTAGATCTAAATAATGGGTTCTGCTCTAAACCCCTACTTAGACCTATAGGGTTCTAGATATATAGAATGGGTTCTGCTCTAAACCCCTACTTAGACCTATAGAATGGGTTCTGCTCTAAGCCCTACTTAGACCTATAGAATGGGTTCTGCTCTAAACCCCTACTTAGACCTATAGAAGGGGTTCTGCTCTAAACCCCTACTTAGACCTATAGAATGGGTTCTGCTCTAAACCCCTACTTAGACCTATAGAATGGGTTCTGCTCTAAACCCCTACTTAGACCTATAGAATGGGTTCTGTCCTAAACCCCTACTTAGACCTATAGGGTTCTAGATCTATAGAATGGGTTCTGCTCTAAACCCCTACTTAGACCTATAGAATGGGTTCTGTTCTAAACCCCTACTTAGACCTATAGAATGGGTTCTGCTCTAAACCCCTACTTAGACCTATAGAATGGGTTCTGCTCTAAACCCCTACTTAGACCTATAGAATGGGTTCTGCTCTAAACCCCTACTTAGACCTATAGAATGGGTTCTGCCCTAAACCCCTACTTAGACCTATAGAATGGGTTCTGCTCTAAACCCCTACTTAGACCTATATAATGGGTTCTGCTCTAAACCCCTACTTAGACCTATAGAATGGTTTCTGCTCTAAACCCCTACTTAGACCTATAGAATGGGTTCTGCTCTAAACCCCTACTTAGACCTATAGAATGGGTTCTGCCCTAAACCCCTACTTAGACCTATAGAATGGGTTCTGCTCTAAATCCCTACTTAGACCTATGTAATGGGTTCTGCTCTAAACCCCTACTTAGACCTATAGAATGGGTTCTGCTCTAAACCCCTACTTAGACCTATATAATGGGTTCTGCTCTAAACCCCTACTTAGACCTATAGAATGGGTTCTGCCCTAAACCCCTACTTTGTTACTCTTATGAATACACACATCTCTATAGAGAGGCCTCTCCTGTGTGGAGGGCTGAAGAGTTGGTCTATTATGAAACAGAATTGGATCTCTCCTGTGTACCGTATAGATAGACGTGTCTTCACAAAGCTAAACTAGTACAGTTGTAAGAGCCATAGTTCTGAGATATTGTGGCATTGTTCCCGTTGAGAGGTACAGCACAAACTACACTAATCTTGCACAATGGCTACTCTGTGTGAAAGATTCACTGCAGTGATGAGTACAAGGCGAAGGAAAACAAGAGAGAGAGGAAGAGGGAACATTTAGAGGAAAATAATAGCACATGAGAGAACACTTTGGGCAGATAAAAAGAAATGGAAAACAGACTAGTGAGAATAGTCACAAGATACTTTCAAAAACTATTTATCTCCTTCTCACTTTATCTCTCTCTGTCGCTCTCTCCTTCCCACTTTCTCTCTCTCTCTGTTGCTCTCTCCTTCCCACTTTCTCTCTCTCTGTCGCTCTCTCCTTCCCACTTTTTCTCTCTCTCTGTCGCTCTCTCCTTCCCACTTTCTCTCTCTCTCTGTCGCTCTCTCCTTCCCACTTTCTCTCTCTCTGTCGCTCTCTCCTTCCCACTTTCTCTCTCTCTCTGTCGCTCTATCCTTCCCACTTTCTCTCTCTCTCTGTCGCTCTATCCTTCCCACTTTCTCTCTCTCTCTGTCGCTCTCTCCTTCCCACTTTCTCTCTTTCTGTCGCTCTCTCCATCCCACTTTCTCTCTCTCTGTCGCTCTCTCCTTCCCACTTTCTCTCTCTCTGTCGCTCTCTCCTTCCCACTTTCTCTCTCTCTCTGTCGCTCTCTCCTTCCCACTTTCTCTCTCTCTGTCGCTCTCTCCTTCCGACTTTCTCTCTCTCTCTGTTGCTCTCTCTTTCCCACTTTCTCTCTCTCTCTGTCACTCTCTCTTTCCCACTTTCTCTCTCTGTCTCTCTCTCCATCCCACTTTCTCTCTCTTTCTGTTGCTCTCTCCTTCCCACTTTCTCTCTCTCTGTCGCTCTTTCTTTCCCACATTCTCTCTCTTTCTATCGCTCTCTCCTTCCCACTTTCTCTCTATTTCTGTCACTCTCTCCTTCCCACTTTCTCTCTCTCTGTCGCTCTCTCCTCCCTGCTCGGGTTCTGCTCTAAAACCCCTACTTAGACCTATAGAATGGGTTCGGCTCTAAACCCCTACTTAGACCTATAGAATGGGTTCTGCCCATTCACACATGAGAGAACACTTTGGGCAGATAAAAATAAATGGAAGAAAAACAGACTAGTGAGAATAGAAGTCACAAGATACTTTCAAAAACTATTTAGCTCCTTCCCACTTTCTCTCTCTCTGTCGCTCTCTCCTTCCCACTTTCTCTCTCTCTGTTACTCTCTCCTTCCCACTTTCTCTCTCTCTCTGTTGCTCTCTCTTTCCCACTTTCTCTCTCTCTCTTTCGCTCTCTCTTTCCCACTTTCTCTCTCTGTCTCTCTCTCCATCTCACTTTCTCTCTCTTTCTGTCACTCTCTCCTTCCCACTTTCTCTCTCTCTGTCGCTCTTTCTTTCCCACTTTCTCTCTCTTTCTATCGCTCTCTCCTTCCCACTTTCTCTCTCTCTGTCGCTCTCTCTGTCTCTCTCTCCTTCCCACTTTCTCTCTCTCTGTCGCTCTCTCCTTCCCACTTTCTCTCTCTCTGTCGCTCTTTCCTTCCCACTTTCTCTCTCTCTGTCGCTCTCTCCTTCCCACTTTCTCTCTCTCTGTCGCTCTCTCCTTCCCACTTTCTCTCTCTCTCTCTGTCGCTCTCTCCTTCCCACTTTCTCTCTCTCTGTCGCTCTCTCCTTCCCACTTTCTCTCTCTCTGTCGCTCTCTCCTTCCCACTTTCTCTCTCTCTCTGTCGCTCTCTCTTTCCCACTTTCTCTCTCTCTCTGTCGCTCTCTCTTTCCCACTTTTTCTCTCTGTCGCTCTCTCCTTCCCACTTTCTCTCTCTCTGTCGCTCTCTCCTTCCCACTTTCTCTCTCTCTGTCGCTCTCTCCTTCCCACTTTCTCTCTCTCTGTCGCTCTCTCCTTCCCACTTTCTCTCTCTCTCTGTCGCTCTCTCTTTCCCACTTTCTCTCTCTCTCTGTCGCTCTCTCTTTCCCACTTTCTCTCTCTGTCGCTCTCTCTTTCCCACTTTCTCTCTCTGTCGCTCTCTCCTTCCCACTTTCTCTCTCTCTGTCGCTCTTTCTTTCCCACTTTCTCTCTCTTTCTATCGCTCTCTCCTTCCCACTTTCTCTCTCTCTGTCGCTCTCTCTGTCTCTCTCTCCTTCCCACTTTCTCTCTCTTTCTGTCACTCTCTCCTTCCCACTTTCTCTCTCTCTGTCGCTCTCTCCTCCCTGCTCGGGTTCTGCTCTAAACCCCTACTTAGACCTATAGAATGGGTTCTGCTCTAAACCCCTACTTAGACATATAGAATGGGTTCTGCTCTAAACCCCTACTTAGACCTATAGAATGGTTTCTGCTCTAAACCCCTACTTAGACCTATAGAATGGGTTCTGCTCTAAACCCCTACTTAGACATAGAATGGGTTCTGCTCTAAACCCCTACTTAGACCTATAGAATGGGTTCTGCTCTAAACCCCTACTTAGACCTATATAATGGGTTCTGCTCTAAACCCCTACTTAGACCTATAGAATGGGTTCTGCCCTAAACCCCTACTTTGTTACTCTTATGAATACACACATCTCTATAGAGAGGCCTCTCCTGTGTGGAGGGCTGAAGAGTTGGTCTATTATGAAACAGAATTGGATCTCTCCTGTGTACCGTATAGATAGACGTGTCTTCACAAAGCTAAACTAGTACAGTTGTAAGAGCCATAGTTCTGAGATATTGTGGCATTGTTCCCGTTGAGAGGTACAGCACAAACTACACTAATCTTGCACAATGGCTACTCTGTGTGAAAGATTCACTGCAGTGATGAGTACAAGGCGAAGGAAAACAAGAGAGAGAGGAAGAGGGAACATTTAGAGGAAAATAATAGCACATGAGAGAACACTTTGGGCAGATAAAAAGAAATGGAAAACAGACTAGTGAGAATAGTCACAAGATACTTTCAAAAACTATTTATCTCCTTCTCACTTTATCTCTCTTTCTGTCGCTCTCTCCTTCTCACTTTATCTCTCTTTCTGTTTCTCTCTCCTTCTCACTTTTTCTCTCTTTCTGTCGCTCTTTCCTTCTCACTTTATCTCTCTTTCTGTCGCTCTCTCCTTCTCACTTTATCTCTCTTTCTGTCGCTCTCTCCTTCTCACTTTATCTCTCTCTCCTTCTCACTTTATCTCTTTCTGTCGCTCTCTCCTTCTCACTTTATCTCTCTTTCTGTCGCTCTCTCCTTCTCACTTTATCTCTCTCTCCTTCTCACTTTCTCTTTCTGTCGCTCTCTCCTTCTCACTTTATCTCTCTCTCTGTTTCTCTCTCCTTCTCACTTTATCTCTCTCTCTGTTTCTCTCTCCTTCTCACTTTATCTCTCTTTCTGTCGCTCTCTCCTTCTCAGTTTCTCTCACTCCATCTCTCTCTCTCTCTCTCTCTCTCTCTCTCTCTCCTTCCCTCTCTGTCTCTCTCTCCTTCTCACTTTCTCTCTCTCTGTCGCTCTCTCCTCATTTTCTCTCTCTCTGTCGCTCTCTCCTTCCCACTTTCTCTCTCTCTCTGTCGCTCTCTCCTTCCTGCTCTCTCTGTCGCTCTCTCCTTCCTGCTCTCTCTGTCGCTCTCTCCTTCCTGCTCTCTCTGTCGCCCTCTCCTTCCCTCTTTATCACTCTCTCCTTCCTCTCTCTGTCGCTCTCTCCTTCCCACTTTCTGTCTTTGTCTCTCTCTCCTTCCCACTTTCTCTCTTTCTATTGCTCTCTCCTTCCCACTTTCTCTCTCTGTCGCTCTCTCCTTCCCACTTTCTCTCTTTCTGTCTCTCTCTCCTTCCTGCTCTCTCTCTCTGCTGCTCTCTCACCCACTCTGCATTCTTTCTCCACCTAATCGTTTCTAAATGTGCTCTTTATCTAAGTCTCCTTTTTCCCCGTCCTCCCTCCCTCCCTCCCTCCCTCCCTCCCTCCCTCCCTCCCTCCCTCCCTCCCTCCCTCTTTCCCTCTTTCCCTCTTTCCCTCCCTCCCTCCCTCCCTCCCTCCCTCCCTCTCTCCCTCCCTCCCTCCCTCCATGGATTATCCTAATGCCCAGATTAAAGTATGTTTATTAGCTCTCCCTGTGTGGCAGAGAGGGAAATGGACCTGAGTAGTCTGCCTCTTAGGCCTGAAGTATGGTGTGTGTGTGTGCGCTTGCGTGTGTCCTCATGTGCATGTGTGCTCACGTCTCTGTGTGTGTGTGTGTGTGGGCATTTGCGTATGTGTGCATGAGAATCAGAATGCAGGAGAACATTTAACTGTTGTGGGACTGTACCCACCTCATCAATATTCACTCTGTGCTGCGCTCTGCTTGGCCGCTCCCTGCTGTCTGACAATCACAGCCTGACACAGCAGCCCCAGTTCCTCTACCTCCCATCCTCTTATTTCACCCCAAAAGCAGGCAGGTCTCTCTCTTCTTCCTCTTATCTTCACTATCTTCTCATCTCATTTACCTAAAAGAGGTTAAGGACATAATAAGTCAAGGTAATTCCACTGAAACATTTTTCCTCCACATAATAAGTACCTTGACAATACTGGAAAAGTAAGTCCTAAATCTCCGTAGTGTTTTGTGTTACAAAGTATTTGTCTATGGTTGACTAGTTCTGTCTGTAGTCTTCATGTAGATGTGATGGGCATGGGGTTGACTAGTTCTGTCTGTAGTCTTCATGTAGATGTGATGGGCATGGGGTTGACTAGTTCTGTCTGTAGTCTTCATGTAGATGTGATGGGCATGGGGTTGACTAGTTCTGTCTGTAGTCTTCATGTAGATGTGATGGGCATGGGGTTGACTAGTTCTGTCTGTAGTCTTCATGTAGATGTGATGGGCATGGGGTTGACTAGTTCTGTCTGTAGTCTTCATGTAGATGTGATGGGCATGGGGTTGACTAGTTCTGTCTGTAGTCTTCATGTAGATGTGATGGGCATGGGGTTGACTAGTTCTGTCTGTAGTCTTCATGTAGATGTGATGGGCATGGGGTTGACTAGTTCTGTCTGTAGTCTTCATGTAGATGTGATGGGCATGGGGTTGACTAGTTCTGTCTGTAGTCTTCATGTAGATGTGATGGGCATGGGGTTGACTAGTTCTGTCTGTAGTCTTCATGTAGATGTGATGGGCATGGGGTTGACTAGTTCTGTCTGTAATCTTCATGTAGATGTGATGGGCATGGGGTTGACTAGTTCTGTCTGTAGTCTTCATGTAGATGTGATGGGCATGGGGTTGACTAGTTCTGTCTGTAGTCTTCATGTAGATGTGATGGGCATGGGGTTGACTAGTTCTGTCTGTAGTCGTCATGTAGATGTGATGGGCATGGGGTTGACTAGTTCTGTCTGTAGTCTTCATGTAGATGTGATGGGCATGGGGTTGACTAGTTCTGTCTGTAGTCTTCATGCAGATGTGATGGGCATGGGGTTGACTAGTTCTGTCTGTAGTCTTCATGTAGATGTGATGGGCATGGGGTTGACTAGTTCTGTCTGTAGTCTTCATGTAGATGTGATGGGCATGGGGTTGACTAGTTCTGTCTGTAGTCTTCATGTAGATGTGATGGGCATGGGGTTGACTAGTTCTGTCTGTAGTCTTCATGTAGATATGATGGGCATGGGGTTGACTAGTTCTGTCTGTAGTCTTCATGTAGATGTGATGGGCATGGGGTTGACTAGTTCTGTCTGTAGTCTTCATGTAGATGTGATGGGCATGGGGTTGACTAGTTCTGTCTGTAGTCTTCATGTAGATGTGATGGGCATGGGGTTGACTAGTTCTGTCTGTAGTCTTCATGTAGATGTGATGGGCATGGGGTTGACTAGTTCTGTCTGTAGTCTTCATGTAGATGTGATGGGCATGGGGTTGACTAGTTCTGTCTGTAGTCTTCATGTAGATGTGATGGGCATGGGGTTGACTAGTTCTGTCTGTAGTCTTCATGTAGATGTGATGGGCATGGGGTTGACTAGTTCTGTCTGTAGTCGTCATGTAGATGTGATGGGCATGGGGTTGACTAGTTCTGTCTGTAGTCTTCATGTAGATGTGATGGGCATGGGGTTGACTAGTTCTGTCTGTAGTCTTCATGTAGATGTGATGGGCATGGGGTTGACTAGTTCTGTCTGTAGTCTTCATGTAGATGTGATGGGCATGGGGTTGACTAGTTCTGTCTGTAGTCTTCATGTAGATGTGATGGGCATGGGGTTGACTAGTTCTGTCTGTAGTCTTCATGTAGATGTGATGGGCATGGGGTTGACTAGTTCTGTCTGTAGTCGTCATGTAGATGTGATGGGCATGGGGTTGACTAGTTCTGTCTGTAGTCGTCATGTAGATGTGATGGGCATGGGGTTGACTAGTTCTGTCTGTAGTCTTCATGTAGATGTGATGGGCATGGGGTTGACTAGTTCTGTCTGTAGTCGTCATGTAGATGTGATGGGCATGGGGTTGACTAGTTCTGTCTGTAGTCTTCATGTAGATGTGATGGGCATGGGGTTGACTAGTTCTGTCTGTAGTCGTCATGTAGATGTGATGGGCATGGGGTTGACTAGTTCTGTCTGTAGTCTTCATGTAGATGTGATGGGCATGGGGTTGACTAGTTCTGTCTGTAGTCGTCATGTAGATGTGATGGGCATGGGGTTGACTAGTTCTGTCTGTAGTCTTCATGTAGATGTGATGGGCATGGGGTTGACTAGTTCTGTCTGTAGTCTTCATGTAGATGTGATGGGCATGGGGTTGACTAGTTCTGTCTGTAGTCTTCATGTAGATGTGATGGGCATGGGGTTGACTAGTTCTGTCTGTAGTCTTCATGTAGATGTGATGGGCATGGGGTTGACTAGTTCTGTCTGTAGTCTTCATGTAGATGTGATGGGCATGGGGTTGACTAGTTCTGTCTGTAGTCTTCATGTAGATGTGATGGGCATGGGGTTGACTAGTTCTGTCTGTAGTCTTCATGTAGATGTGATGGGCATGGGGTTGACTAGTTCTGTCTGTAGTCTTCATGTAGATGTGATGGGCATGGGGTTGACTAGTTCTGTCTGTAGTCGTCATGTAGATGTGATGGGCATGGGGTTGACTAGTTCTGTCTGTAGTCGTCATGTAGATGTAATGGGCATGGGGTTGACTAGTTCTGTCTGTAGTCGTCATGTAGATGTGATGGGCATGGGGTTGACTAGTTCTGTCTGTAGTCTTCATGTAGATGTGATGGGCATGGGGTTGACTAGTTCTGTCTGTAGTCGTCATGTAGATGTGATGGGCATGGGGTTGACTAGTTCTGTCTGTAGTCTTCATGTAGATGTGATGGGCATGGGGTTGACTAGTTCTGTCTGTAGTCGTCATGTAGATGTGATGGGCATGGGGTTGACTAGTTCTGTCTGTAGTCGTCATGTAGATGTGATGGGCATGGGGTTGACTAGTTCTGTCTGTAGTCGTCATGTAGATGTGATGGGCATGGGGTTGACTAGTTCTGTCTGTAGTCGTCATGTAGATGTGATGGGCATGGGGTTGACTAGTTCTGTCTGTAGTCTTCATGTAGATGTGATGGGCATGGGGTTGACTAGTTCTGTCTGTAGTCGTCATGTAGATGTGATGGGCATGGGGTTGACTAGTTCTGTCTGTAGTCTTCATGTAGATGTGATGGGCATGGGGTTGACTAGTTCTGTCTGTAGTCGTCATGTAGATGTGATGGGCATGGGGTTGACTAGTTCTGTCTGTAGTCTTCATGTAGATGTGATGGGCATGGGGTTGACTAGTTCTGTCTGTAGTCGTCATGTAGATGTGATGGGCATGGGGTTGACTAGTTCTGTCTGTAGTCGTCATGTAGATGTGATGGGCATGGGGTTGACTAGTTCTGTCTGTAGTCGTCTTGTAGATGTGATGGGCATGGGGTTGACTAGTTCTGTCTGTAGTCGTCATGTAGATGTGATGGGCATGGGGTTGACTAGTTCTGTCTGTAGTCTTCGTGTAGATGTGATGGGCATGGGGTTGACTAGTTCTGTCTGTAGTCGTCATGTAGATGTGATGGGCATGGGGTTGACTAGTTCTGTCTGTAGTCTTCATGTAGATGTGATGGGCATGGGGTTGACTAGTTCTGTCTGTAGTCTTCATGTAGATGTGATGGGCATGGGGTTGACTAGTTCTGTCTGTAGTCTTCATGTAGATGTGATGGGCATGGGGTTGACTAGTTCTGTCTGTAGTCTTCATGTAGATGTGATGGGCATGGGGTTGACTAGTTCTGTCTGTAGTCTTCATGTAGATGTGATGGGCATGGGGTTGACTAGTTCTGTCTGTAGTCTTCATGTAGATGTGATGGGCATGGGGTTGACTAGTTCTGTCTGTAGTCTTCATGTAGATGTGATGGGCATGGGGTTGACTAGTTCTGTCTGTAGTCTTCATGTAGATGTGATGGGCATGGGGTTGACTAGTTCTGTCTGTAGTCTTCATGTAGATGTGATGGGCATGGGGTTGACTAGTTCTGTCTGTAGTCGTCATGTAGATGTGATGGGCATGGGGTTGACTAGTTCTGTCTGTAGTCTTCATGCAGATGTGATGGGCATGGGGTTGACTAGTTCTGTCTGTAGTCTTCATGTAGATGTGATGGGCATGGGGTTGACTAGTTCTGTCTGTAGTCTTCATGTAGATGTGATGGGCATGGGGTTGACTAGTTCTGTCTGTAGTCTTCATGTAGATGTGATGGGCATGGGGTTGACTAGTTCTGTCTGTAGTCTTCATGTAGATATGATGGGCATGGGGTTGACTAGTTCTGTCTGTAGTCTTCATGTAGATGTGATGGGCATGGGGTTGACTAGTTCTGTCTGTAGTCTTCATGTAGATGTGATGGGCATGGGGTTGACTAGTTCTGTCTGTAGTCTTCATGTAGATGTGATGGGCATGGGGTTGACTAGTTCTGTCTGTAGTCTTCATGTAGATGTGATGGGCATGGGGTTGACTAGTTCTGTCTGTAGTCTTCATGTAGATGTGATGGGCATGGGGTTGACTAGTTCTGTCTGTAGTCTTCATGTAGATGTGATGGGCATGGGGTTGACTAGTTCTGTCTGTAGTCTTCATGTAGATGTGATGGGCATGGGGTTGACTAGTTCTGTCTGTAGTCGTCATGTAGATGTGATGGGCATGGGGTTGACTAGTTCTGTCTGTAGTCTTCATGTAGATGTGATGGGCATGGGGTTGACTAGTTCTGTCTGTAGTCTTCATGTAGATGTGATGGGCATGGGGTTGACTAGTTCTGTCTGTAGTCTTCATGTAGATGTGATGGGCATGGGGTTGACTAGTTCTGTCTGTAGTCTTCATGTAGATGTGATGGGCATGGGGTTGACTAGTTCTGTCTGTAGTCTTCATGTAGATGTGATGGGCATGGGGTTGACTAGTTCTGTCTGTAGTCGTCATGTAGATGTGATGGGCATGGGGTTGACTAGTTCTGTCTGTAGTCGTCATGTAGATGTGATGGGCATGGGGTTGACTAGTTCTGTCTGTAGTCTTCATGTAGATGTGATGGGCATGGGGTTGACTAGTTCTGTCTGTAGTCGTCATGTAGATGTGATGGGCATGGGGTTGACTAGTTCTGTCTGTAGTCTTCATGTAGATGTGATGGGCATGGGGTTGACTAGTTCTGTCTGTAGTCGTCATGTAGATGTGATGGGCATGGGGTTGACTAGTTCTGTCTGTAGTCTTCATGTAGATGTGATGGGCATGGGGTTGACTAGTTCTGTCTGTAGTCGTCATGTAGATGTGATGGGCATGGGGTTGACTAGTTCTGTCTGTAGTCTTCATGTAGATGTGATGGGCATGGGGTTGACTAGTTCTGTCTGTAGTCTTCATGTAGATGTGATGGGCATGGGGTTGACTAGTTCTGTCTGTAGTCTTCATGTAGATGTGATGGGCATGGGGTTGACTAGTTCTGTCTGTAGTCTTCATGTAGATGTGATGGGCATGGGGTTGACTAGTTCTGTCTGTAGTCTTCATGTAGATGTGATGGGCATGGGGTTGACTAGTTCTGTCTGTAGTCTTCATGTAGATGTGATGGGCATGGGGTTGACTAGTTCTGTCTGTAGTCTTCATGTAGATGTGATGGGCATGGGGTTGACTAGTTCTGTCTGTAGTCTTCATGTAGATGTGATGGGCATGGGGTTGACTAGTTCTGTCTGTAGTCGTCATGTAGATGTGATGGGCATGGGGTTGACTAGTTCTGTCTGTAGTCGTCATGTAGATGTAATGGGCATGGGGTTGACTAGTTCTGTCTGTAGTCGTCATGTAGATGTGATGGGCATGGGGTTGACTAGTTCTGTCTGTAGTCTTCATGTAGATGTGATGGGCATGGGGTTGACTAGTTCTGTCTGTAGTCGTCATGTAGATGTGATGGGCATGGGGTTGACTAGTTCTGTCTGTAGTCTTCATGTAGATGTGATGGGCATGGGGTTGACTAGTTCTGTCTGTAGTCGTCATGTAGATGTGATGGGCATGGGGTTGACTAGTTCTGTCTGTAGTCGTCATGTAGATGTGATGGGCATGGGGTTGACTAGTTCTGTCTGTAGTCGTCATGTAGATGTGATGGGCATGGGGTTGACTAGTTCTGTCTGTAGTCGTCATGTAGATGTGATGGGCATGGGGTTGACTAGTTCTGTCTGTAGTCTTCATGTAGATGTGATGGGCATGGGGTTGACTAGTTCTGTCTGTAGTCGTCATGTAGATGTGATGGGCATGGGGTTGACTAGTTCTGTCTGTAGTCTTCATGTAGATGTGATGGGCATGGGGTTGACTAGTTCTGTCTGTAGTCGTCATGTAGATGTGATGGGCATGGGGTTGACTAGTTCTGTCTGTAGTCTTCATGTAGATGTGATGGGCATGGGGTTGACTAGTTCTGTCTGTAGTCGTCATGTAGATGTGATGGGCATGGGGTTGACTAGTTCTGTCTGTAGTCGTCATGTAGATGTGATGGGCATGGGGTTGACTAGTTCTGTCTGTAGTCGTCTTGTAGATGTGATGGGCATGGGGTTGACTAGTTCTGTCTGTAGTCGTCATGTAGATGTGATGGGCATGGGGTTGACTAGTTCTGTCTGTAGTCTTCGTGTAGATGTGATGGGCATGGGGTTGACTAGTTCTGTCTGTAGTCGTCATGTAGATGTGATGGGCATGGGGTTGACTAGTTCTGTCTGTAGTCTTCATGTAGATGTGATGGGCATGGGGTTGACTAGTTCTGTCTGTAGTCTTCATGTAGATGTGATGGGCATGGGGTTGACTAGTTCTGTCTGTAGTCTTCATGTAGATGTGATGGGCATGGGGTTGACTAGTTCTGTCTGTAGTCTTCATGTAGATGTGATGGGCATGGGGTTGACTAGTTCTGTCTGTAGTCTTCATGTAGATGTGATGGGCATGGGGTTGACTAGTTCTGTCTGTAGTCTTCATGTAGATGTGATGGGCATGGGGTTGACTAGTTCTGTCTGTAGTCTTCATGTAGATGTGATGGGCATGGGGTTGACTAGTTCTGTCTGTAGTCTTCATGTAGATGTGATGGGCATGGGGTTGACTAGTTCTGTCTGTAGTCTTCATGTAGATGTGATGGGCATGGGGTTGACTAGTTCTGTCTGTAGTCTTCATGTAGATGTGATGGGCATGGGGTTGACTAGTTCTGTCTGTAGTCTTCATGTAGATGTGATGGGCATGGGGTTGACTAGTTCTGTCTGTAGTCTTCATGTAGATGTGATGGGCATGGGGTTGACTAGTTCTGTCTGTAGTCTTCATGTAGATGTGATGGGCATGGGGTTGACTAGTTCTGTCTGTAGTCTTCATGTAGATGTGATGGGCATGGGGTTGACTAGTTCTGTCTGTAGTCTTCATGTAGATGTGATGGGCATGGGGTTGACTAGTTCTGTCTGTAGTCTTCATGTAGATGTGATGGGCATGGGGTTGACTAGTTCTGTCTGTAGTCTTCATGTAGATGTGATGGGCATGGGGTTGACTTGTTCTGTCTGTAGTCTTCATGTAGATGTGATGGGCATGGGGTTGACTAGTTTTGTCTGTAGTCTTCATGTAGATGTGATGGGCATGGGGTTGACTAGTTCTGTCTGTAGTCTTCATGTAGATGTGATGGGCATGGGGTTGACTAGTTCTGTCTGTAGTCTTCATGTAGATGTGATGGGCATGGGGTTGACTAGTTCTGTCTGTAGTCTTCATGTAGATGTGATGGGCATGGGGTTGACTAGTTCTGTCTGTAGTCTTCATGTAGATGTGATGGGCATGGGGTTGACTAGTTCTGTCTGTAGTCTTCATGTAGATGTGATGGGCATGGGGTTGACTAGTTCTGTCTGTAGTCGTCATGTAGATGTGATGGGCATGGGGTTGACTAGTTCTGTCTGTAGTCTTCATGTAGATGTGATGGGCATGGGGTTGACTAGTTCTGTCTGTAGTCGTCATGTAGATGTGATGGGCATGGGGTTGACTAGTTCTGTCTGTAGTCGTCGTGTAGATGTGATGGGCATGGGGTTGACTAGTTCTGTCTGTAGTCGTCATGTAGATGTGATGGGCATGGGGTTGACTAGTTCTGTCTGTAGTCGTCATGTAGATGTGATGGGCATGGGGTTGACTAGTTCTGTCTGTAGTCTTCGTGTAGATGTGATGGGCATGGGGTTGACTAGTTCTGTCTGTAGTCGTCATGTAGATGTGATGGGCATGGGGTTGACTAGTTCTGTCTGTAGTCTTCATGTAGATGTGATGGGCATGGGGTTGACTAGTTCTGTCTGTAGTCTTCATGTAGATGTGATGGGCATGGGGTTGACTAGTTCTGTCTGTAGTCTTCATGTAGATGTGATGGGCATGGGGTTGACTAGTTCTGTCTGTAGTCTTCATGTAGATGTGATGGGCATGGGGTTGACTAGTTCTGTCTGTAGTCTTCATGTAGATGTGATGGGCATGGGGTTGACTAGTTCTGTCTGTAGTCTTCATGTAGATGTGATGGGCATGGGGTTGACTAGTTCTGTCTGTAGTCTTCATGTAGATGTGATGGGCATGGGGTTGACTAGTTCTGTCTGTAGTCTTCATGTAGATGTGATGGGCATGGGGTTGACTAGTTCTGTCTGTAGTCTTCATGTAGATGTGATGGGCATGGGGTTGACTAGTTCTGTCTGTAGTCTTCATGTAGATGTGATGGGCATGGGGTTGACTAGTTCTGTCTGTAGTCTTCATGTAGATGTGATGGGCATGGGGTTGACTAGTTCTGTCTGTAGTCTTCATGTAGATGTGATGGGCATGGGGTTGACTAGTTCTGTCTGTAGTCTTCATGTAGATGTGATGGGCATGGGGTTGACTAGTTCTGTCTGTAGTCTTCATGTAGATGTGATGGGCATGGGGTTGACTAGTTCTGTCTGTAGTCTTCATGTAGATGTGATGGGCATGGGGTTGACTAGTTCTGTCTGTAGTCTTCATGTAGATGTGATGGGCATGGGGTTGACTAGTTCTGTCTGTAGTCTTCATGTAGATGTGATGGGCATGGGGTTGACTAGTTCTGTCTGTAGTCTTCATGTAGATGTGATGGGCATGGGGTTGACTAGTTCTGTCTGTAGTCTTCATGTAGATGTGATGGGCATGGGGTTGACTAGTTCTGTCTGTAGTCTTCATGTAGATGTGATGGGCATGGGGTTGACTAGTTCTGTCTGTAGTCTTCATGTAGATGTGATGGGCATGGGGTTGACTAGTTCTGTCTGTAGTCTTCATGTAGATGTGATGGGCATGGGGTTGACTAGTTTTGTCTGTAGTCTTCATGTAGATGTGATGGGCATGGGTTTGACTAGTTCTGTCTGTAGTCTTCATGTAGATGTGATGGGCATGGGGTTGACTAGTTCTGTCTGTAGTCTTCATGTAGATGTGATGGGCATGGGGTTGACTAGTTCTGTCTGTAGTCTTCATGTAGATGTGATGGGCATGGGGTTGACTAGTTCTGTCTGTAGTCTTCATGTAGATGTGATGGGCATGGGGTTGACTAGTTCTGTCTGTAGTCTTCATGTAGATGTGATGGGCATGGGGTTGACTAGTTCTGTCTGTAGTCTTCATGTAGATGTGATGGGCATGGGGTTGACTAGTTCTGTCTGTAGTCGTCATGTAGATGTGATGGGCATGGGGTTGACTAGTTCTGTCTGTAGTCTTCATGTAGATGTGATGGGCATGGGGTTG
The DNA here is from genome assembly GCF_045791955.1 of Oncorhynchus clarkii lewisi. Classification (NCBI taxonomy): domain Eukaryota; kingdom Metazoa; phylum Chordata; class Actinopteri; order Salmoniformes; family Salmonidae; genus Oncorhynchus; species Oncorhynchus clarkii. The sequence goes on along the minus strand of NC_092173.1, from coordinate 38,392,522 downwards.
ACTAGTTCTGTCTGTAGTCTTCATGTAGATGTGATGGGCATGGGGTTGACTAGTTCTGTCTGTAGTCTTCATGTAGATGTGATGGGCATGGGGTTGACTAGTTCTGTCTGTAGTCTTCATGTAGATGTGATGGGCATGGGGTTGACTAGTTCTGTCTGTAGTCTTCATGTAGATGTGATGGGCATGGGGTTGACTAGTTCTGTCTGTAGTCTTCATGTAGATGTGATGGGCATGGGGTTGACTAGTTCTGTCTGTAGTCGTCATGTAGATGTGATGGGCATGGGGTTGACTAGTTCTGTCTGTAGTCTTCATGTAGATGTGATGGGCATGGGGTTGACTAGTTCTGTCTGTAGTCTTCATGTAGATGTGATGGGCATGGGGTTGACTAGTTCTGTCTGTAGTCGTCATGTAGATGTGATGGGCATGGGGTTGACTAGTTCTGTCTGTAGTCTTCATGTAGATGTGATGGGCATGGGGTTGACTAGTTCTGTCTGTAGTCTTCATGTAGATGTGATGGGCATGGGGTTGACTAGTTCTGTCTGTAGTCTTCATGTAGATGTGATGGGCATGGGGTTGACTAGTTCTGTCTGTAGTCTTCATGTAGATGTGATGGGCATGGGGTTGACTAGTTCTGTCTGTAGTCTTCATGTAGATGTGATGGGCATGGGGTTGACTAGTTCTGTCTGTAGTCGTCATGTAGATGTGATGGGCATGGGGTTGACTAGTTCTGTCTGTAGTCTTCATGTAGATGTGATGGGCATGGGGTTGACTAGTTCTGTCTGTAGTCTTCATGTAGATGTGATGGGCATGGGGTTGACTAGTTCTGTCTGTAGTCGTCATGTAGATGTGATGGGCATGGGGTTGACTAGTTCTGTCTGTAGTCTTCATGTAGATGTGATGGGCATGGGGTTGACTAGTTCTGTCTGTAGTCGTCATGTAGATGTGATGGGCATGGGGTTGACTAGTTCTGTCTGTAGTCTTCATGTAGATGTGATGGGCATGGGGTTGACTAGTTCTGTCTGTAGTCGTCATGTAGATGTGATGGGCATGGGGTTGACTAGTTCTGTCTGTAGACTTCATGTAGATGTGATGGGCATGGGGTTGACTAGTTCTGTCTGTAGTCTTCATGTAGATGTGATGGGCATGGGGTTGACTAGTTCTGTCTGTAGTCTTCATGTAGATGTGATGGGCATAGGGTTGACTAGTTCTGTCTGTAGTCTTCATGTAGATGTGATGGGCATGGGGTTGACTAGTTCTGTCTGTAGTCTTCATGTCCTCCTTATCTCTCCCACCTCCTCTTCCTCCTCCTTATCTCTCCCTGTTCTTGCGCCTCCTTCTTTCTCCCTCATCTTCCTCCTCTTTATCTCTCCCTCCTCTTCATCCTCCTCTCTCCTTCCTCCTAATGCTCCTTCTCTCTCCTGCTGATCAGCTCCTCCTGAATCCTCACCTCACACAGAGGTTGTTTGTTGTATAATACTGTACTCAGATCAGTTTTGGCAGGCCCAGGCAGAACAGACTCCATGTTGTGGTATTGTTAATAAAGCTCCACGAGGGTGTAATGCCTATTTTTTACTTAAAGACTGCACTGTTGGTTAGAGCCTGTAAGTAGGCATTTCACTGTGAGGTCTACTACACCTGTTGTATTCAGCATTTCACTGTAAGGTCTACTACACCTGTTGTATTCAGCATTTCACTGTAAGGTCTACCACACCTGTTGTATTCAGCATTTCACTGTGAGGTCTACTACACCTGTTGTATTCAGCATTTCACTGTGAGGTCTACTACACCTGTTGTATTCAGCATTTCACTGTGAGGTCTACTACACCTGTTGTATTCAGCATTTCACTGTGAGGTTTACTACACCTGTTGTATTCAGCATTTCACTGTAAGGTCTACTACACCTGTTGTATTCAGCATGTCACTGTGAGGTCTACTACACCTGTTGTATTCAGCATTTCACTGTAAGGTCTACTACACCTGTTGTGTTCAGCATTTCACTGTGAGGTCTACTACACCTGTTGTATTCAGCATTTCACTGTAAGGTCTACTACACCTGTTGTGTTCAGCATTTCACTGTGAGGTCTACTACACCTGTTGTGTTCAGCATTTCACTGTGAGGTCTACTACACCTGTTGTATTCAGCATTTCACTGTGAGGTCTACTACACCTGTTGTGTTCAGCATTTCACTGTAAGGTCTACTACACCTGTTGTGTTCGGCATTTCACTGTAAGGTCTACTACACCTGTTGTGTTCGGCATTTCACTGTGAGGTCTACTACACCTGTTGTATTCAGCATTTCACTGTGAGGTCTACTACACCTGTTGTGTTCAGCATTTCACTGTGAGGTCTACTACACCTGTTGTGTTCAGCATTTCACTGTGAGGTCTACACCTGTTGTGTTCAGCATTTCACTGTGAGGTCTACTACACCTGTTGTGTTCAGCATTTCACTGTAAGGTCTACTACACCTGTTGTATTCAGCATGTCACTGTAAGGTCTACTACACCTGTTGTATTCAGCATTTCACTGTGAGGTCTACTACACCTGTTGTATTCAGCATTTCACTGTGAGGTCTACTACACCTGTTGTATTCAGCATTTCACTGTAAGGTCTACTACACCTGTTGTATTCAGCATTTCACTGTGAGGTCTACTACACATGTTGTATTCAGCATTTCACTGTGAGGTCTACTACACCTGTTGTATTCAGCATTTCACTGTGAGGTCTACACCTGTTGTATTCAGCATTTCACTGTGAGGTCTACTACACCTGTTGTATTCAGCATTTCACTGTGAGGTCTACTACACCTGTTGTATTCAGCATTTCACTGTGAGGTCTACTACACCTGTTGTATTCAGCATTTCACTGTAAGGTCTACTACACCTGTTGTGTTCAGCATTTCACTGTGAGGTCTACTACACCTGTTGTATTCAGCATTTCACTGTAAGGTCTACTACACCTGTTGTGTTCAGCATTTCACTGTGAGGTCTACTACACCTGTTGTATTCAGCATTTCACTGTAAGGTCTACTACACCTGTTGTGTTCAGCATTTCACTGTGAGGTCTACTACACCTGTTGTGTTCAGCATTTCACTGTGAGGTCTACTACACCTGTTGTATTCAGCATTTCACTGTAAGGTCTACTACACCTGTTGTGTTCAGCATTTCACTGTGAGGTCTACTACACCTGTTGTATTCAGCATTTCACTGTGAGGTCTACTACACCTGTTGTGTTCAGCATTTCACTGTGAGGTCTACACCTGTTGTGTTCAGCATTTCACTGTGAGGTCTACTACACCTGTTGTGTTCAGCATTTCACTGTAAGGTCTACTACACCTGTTGTGTTCGGCATTTCACTGTAAGGTCTACTACACCTGTTGTGTTCGGCATTTCACTGTGAGGTCTACTACACCTGTTATATTCAGCATTTCACTGTGAGGTCTACTACACCTGTTGTGTTCAGCATTTCACTGTAAGGTCTACTACACCTGTTGTGTTCGGCATTTCACTGTGAGGTCTACACCTGTTGTATTCAGCATTTCACTGTGAGGTCTACTACACCTGTTGTATTCAGCATTTAACTGTGAGGTCTACTACACCTGTTGTGTTCAGCATTTCACTGTGAGGTCTACACCTGTTGTGTTCAGCATTTCACTGTGAGGTCTACTACACCTGTTGTATTCAGCATTTAACTGTGAGGTCTACTACACCTGTTGTGTTCAGCATTTCACTGTGAGGTCTACACCTGTTGTGTTCAGCATTTCACTGTGAGGTCTACACCTGTTGTATTCAGCATTTAACTGTGAGGTCTACTACACATGTTGTATTCAGCATTTCACTGTGAGGTCTACTACACCTGTTGTATTCAGCATTTCACTGTGAGGTCTACTACACCTGTTGTATTCAGCATTTCACTGTAAGGTCTACTACACCTGTTGTATTCAGCATTTCACTGTGAGGTCTACACCTGTTGCGTTCGGCATTTCACTGTGAGGTCTACACCTGTAGTGTTCAGCATTTCACTGTGAGGTCTAGACCTGTTGTGTTCGGCATTTCACTGTGAGGTCTACACCTGTTGTATTCAGCATTTCACTGTGAGGTCTACTACACCTGTTGTATTCAGCATTTAACTGTGAGGTCTACTACACCTGTTGTGTTCAGCATTTCACTGTGAGGTCTACACCTGTTGTGTTCAGCATTTCACTGTGAGGTCTACACCTGTTGTATTCAGCATTTAACTTTGAGGTCTACACCTGTTGTATTCAGCATTTCACTGTGAGGTCTACTACACCTGTTGTATTCAGCATTTAACTGTCAGGTCTACTACACCTGTTGTGTTCAGCATTTCACTGTGAGGTCTACACCTGTTGTGTTCAGCATTTCACTGTGAGGTCTACACCTGTTGTATTCAGCATTTCACTGTAAGGTCTACTACACCTGTTGTATTCAGCATGTCACTGTAAGGTCTACTACACCTGTTGTATTCAGCATTTCACTGTGAGGTCTACTACACCTGTTGTATTCAGCATTTCACTGTGAGGTCTACTACACCTGTTGTATTCAGCATTTCACTGTAAGGTCTACTACACCTGTTGTATTCAGCATTTCACTGTGAGGTCTACTACACATGTTGTATTCAGCATTTCACTGTGAGGTCTACTACACCTGTTGTATTCAGCATTTCACTGTGAGGTCTACACCTGTTGTATTCAGCATTTCACTGTGAGGTCTACTACACCTGTTGTATTCAGCATTTCACTGTGAGGTCTACTACACCTGTTGTATTCAGCATTTCACTGTGAGGTCTACTACACCTGTTGTATTCAGCATTTCACTGTAAGGTCTACTACACCTGTTGTGTTCAGCATTTCACTGTGAGGTCTACACCTGTTGTGTTCAGCATTTCACTGTGAGGTCTACTACACCTGTTGTATTCAGCATTTCACTGTAAGGTCTACTACACCTGTTGTGTTCAGCATTTCACTGTGAGGTCTACTACACCTGTTGTATTCAGCATTTCAATGTAAGGTCTACTACACCTGTTGTGTTCAGCATTTCACTGTGAGGTCTACTACACCTGTTGTATTCAGCATTTCACTGTAAGGTCTACTACACCTGTTGTGTTCAGCATTTCACTGTGAGGTCTACTACACCTGTTGTATTCAGCATTTCACTGTGAGGTCTACTACACCTGTTGTGTTCAGCATTTCACTGTGAGGTCTACTACACCTGTTGTATTCAGCATTTCACTGTGAGGTCTACTACACCTGTTGTGTTCAGCATTTCACTGTGAGGTCTACACCTGTTGTGTTCAGCATTTCACTGTGAGGTCTACTACACCTGTTGTGTTCAGCATTTCACTGTAAGGTCTACTACACCTGTTGTGTTCGGCATTTCACTGTAAGGTCTACTACACCTGTTGTGTTCGGCATTTCACTGTGAGGTCTACTACACCTGTTATATTCAGCATTTCACTGTGAGGTCTACTACACCTGTTGTGTTCAGCAATTCACTGTAAGGTCTACTACACCTGTTGTGTTCGGCATTTCACTGTGAGGTCTACACCTGTTGTATTCAGCATTTCACTGTGAGGTCTACTACACCTGTTGTATTCAGCATTTAACTGTGAGGTCTACTACACCTGTTGTGTTCAGCATTTCACTGTGAGGTCTACACCTGTTGTGTTCAGCATTTCACTGTGAGGTCTACTACACCTGTTGTATTCAGCATTTAACTGTGAGGTCTACTACACCTGTTGTGTTCAGCATTTCACTGTGAGGTCTACACCTGTTGTGTTCAGCATTTCACTGTGAGGTCTACTACACATGTTGTATTCAGCATTTCACTGTGAGGTCTACACCTGTTGTATTCAGCATTTCACTTTGAGGTCTACTACACCTGTTAATTTCAGCATTTCACTGTAAGGTCTACTACACCTGTTGTATTCAGCATTTCACTGTGAGGTCTACTACACCTGTTGTATTCAGCATTTCACTGTGAGGTCTACTACACCTGTTGTATTCAGCATTTCACTGTAAGGTCTACTACACCTGTTGTATTCAGCATTTCACTGTGAGGTCTACACCTGTTGCGTTCGGCATTTCACTGTGAGGTCTACACCTGTAGTGTTCAGCATTTCACTGTGAGGTCTACACCTGTTGTGTTCGGCATTTCACTGTGAGGTCTACACCTGTTGTGTTCAGCATTTCACTGTGAGGTCTACACCTGTTGTGTTCGGCATTTCACTGTGAGGTCTACTACACCTGTTGTATTCAGCATTTCACTGTAAGGTCTACTACACCTGTTGTGTTCAGCATTTCACTGTGAGGTCTACTACACCTGTTGTGTTCAGCATTTCACTGTGAGGTCTACTACACCTGTTGTATTCAGCATTTCACTGTAAGGTCTACTACACCTGTTGTGTTCAGCATTTCACTGTGAGGTCTACTACACCTGTTGTGTTCAGCATTTCACTGTAAGGTCTACTACACCTGTTGTGTTCGGCATTTCACTGTAAGGTCTACTACACCTGTTGTGTTCGGCATTTCACTGTGAGGTCTACTACACCTGTTATATTCAGCATTTCACTGTGAGGTCTACTACACCTGTTGTGTTCAGCATTTCACTGTAAGGTCTACTACACCTGTTGTGTTCGGCATTTCACTGTGAGGTCTACACCTGTTGTATTCAGCATTTCACTGTGAGGTCTACACCTGTTGTGTTCAGCATTTCACTGTGAGGTCTACTACACCTGTTGTATTCAGCATTTAACTGTGAGGTCTACTACACCTGTTGTGTTCAGCATTTCACTGTGAGGTCTACACCTGTTGTGTTCAGCATTTCACTGTGAGGTCTACACCTGTTGTATTCAGCATTTAACTGTGAGGTCTACTACACATGTTGTATTCAGCATTTCACTGTGAGGTCTACACCTGTTGTATTCAGCATTTCACTTTGAGGTCTACTACACCTGTTGTATTCAGCATTTCACTGTAAGGTCTACTACACCTGTTGTATTCAGCATTTCACTGTGAGGTCTACTACACCTGTTGTATTCAGCATTTCACTGTGAGGTCTACTACACCTGTTGTATTCAGCATTTCACTGTAAGGTCTACTACACCTGTTGTATTCAGCATTTCACTGTGAGGTCTACACCTGTTGCGTTCGGCATTTCACTGTGAGGTCTACACCTGTAGTGTTCAGCATTTCACTGTGAGGTCTACTACACCTGTTGTGTTCGGCATTTCACTGTGAGGTCTACTACACCTGTTGTATTCAGCATTTCACTGTAAGGTCTACTACACCTGTTGTGTTCAGCATTTCACTGTGAGGTCTACTACACCTGTTGTGTTCAGCATTTCACTGTGAGGTCTACTACACCTGTTGTATTCAGCATTTCACTGTAAGGTCTACTACACCTGTTGTGTTCAGCATTTCACTGTAAGGTCTACTACACCTGTTGTGTTCGGCATTTCACTGTAAGGTCTACTACACCTGTTGTGTTCGGCATTTCACTGTGAGGTCTACTACACCTGTTGTATTCAGCATTTCACTGTGAGGTCTACTACACCTGTTGTGTTCAGCATTTCACTGTAAGGTCTACTACACCTGTTGTGTTCGGCATTTCACTGTGAGGTCTACACCTGTTGTATTCAGCATTTCACTGTGAGGTCTACACCTGTTGTGTTCAGCATTTCACTGTGAGGTCTACTACACCTGTTGTATTCAGCATTTAACTGTGAGGTCTACTACACCTGTTGTGTTCAGCATTTCACTGTGAGGTCTACTACACCTGTTGTATTCAGCATTTCACTGTGAGGTCTACTACACCTGTTGTATTCAGCATTTCACTGTGAGGTCTACTACACCTGTTGTATTCAGCATTTCACTGTAAGGTCTACTACACCTGTTGTATTCAGCATTTCACTGTGAGGTCTACACCTGTTGTGTTCGGCATTTCACTGTGAGGTCTACACCTGTTGTGTTCAGCATTTCACTGTGAGGTCTACACCTGTTGTGTTCGGCATTTCACTGTGAGGTCTACACCTGTTGTGTTCAGCATTTCACTGTGAGGTCTACACCTGTTGTGTTCGGCATTTCACTGTGAGGTCTACACCTGTTGTGTTCGGCATTTCACTGTGAGGTCTACACCTGTTGTGTTCAGCATTTCACTGTGAGGTCTACACCTGTTGTGTTCGGCATTTCACTGTGAGGTCTACTACACCTGTTATATTCAGCATTTCACTGTGAGGTCTACTACACCTGTTGTGTTCAGCATTTCACTGTAAGGTCTACTACACCTGTTGTGTTCGGCATTTCACTGTGAGGTCTACTACACCTGTTGTATTCAGCATTTAACTGTGAGGTCTACTACACCTGTTGTATTCAGCATTTAACTGTGAGGTCTACTACACATGTTGTATTCAGCATTTCACTGTGAGGTCTACACCTGTTGTATTCAGCATTTCACTTTGAGGTCTACTACACCTGTTGTATTCAGCATTTCACTGTAAGGTCTACTACACCTGTTGTATTCAGCATTTCACTGTGAGGTCTACTACACCTGTTGTATTCAGCATTTCACTGTGAGGTCTACTACACCTGTTGTATTCAGCATTTCACTGTAAGGTCTACTACACCTGTTGTATTCAGCATTTCACTGTGAGGTCTACACCTGTTGCGTTCGGCATTTCACTGTGAGGTCTACACCTGTAGTGTTCAGCATTTCACTGTGAGGTCTACTACACCTGTTGTATTCAGCATTTCACTGTAAGGTCTACTACACCTGTTGTGTTCAGCATTTCACTGTGAGGTCTACTACACCTGTTGTGTTCAGCATTTCACTGTGAGGTCTACTACACCTGTTGTATTCAGCATTTCACTGTAAGGTCTACTACACCTGTTGTGTTCAGCATTTCACTGTAAGGTCTACTACACCTGTTGTGTTCGGCATTTCACTGTAAGGTCTACTACACCTGTTGTGTTCGGCATTTCACTGTGAGGTCTACTACACCTGTTATATTCAGCATTTCACTGTGAGGTCTACTACACCTGTTGTGTTCAGCATTTCACTGTAAGGTCTACTACACCTGTTGTGTTCGGCATTTCACTGTGAGGTCTACACCTGTTGTATTCAGCATTTCACTGTGAGGTCTACACCTGTTGTGTTCAGCATTTCACTGTGAGGTCTACTACACCTGTTGTATTCAGCATTTAACTGTGAGGTCTACTACACCTGTTGTGTTCAGCATTTCACTGTGAGGTCTACACCTGTTGTATTCAGCATTTAACTGTGAGGTCTACTACACATGTTGTATTCAGCATTTCACTGTGAGGTCTACACCTGTTGTATTCAGCATTTCACTTTGAGGTCTACTACACCTGTTGTATTCAGCATTTCACTGTAAGGTCTACTACACCTGTTGTATTCAGCATTTCACTGTGAGGTCTACTACACCTGTTGTATTCAGCATTTCACTGTGAGGTCTACTACACCTGTTGTATTCAGCATTTCACTGTAAGGTCTACTACACCTGTTGTATTCAGCATTTCACTGTGAGGTCTACACCTGTAGTGTTCAGCATTTCACTGTGAGGTCTACACCTGTTGTGTTCGGCATTTCACTGTGAGGTCTACTACACCTGTTGTGTTCGGCATTTCACTGTGAGGTCTACTACACCTGTAGTGTTCAGCATTTCACTGTGAGGTCTACACCTGTTGTGTTCAGCATTTCACTGTGAGGTCTACTACACCTGTTGTGTTCGGCATTTCACTGTGAGGTCTACTACACCTGTTGTATTCAGCATTTCACTGTAAGGTCTACTACACCTGTTGTGTTCAGCATTTCACTGTGAGGTCTACTACACCTGTTGTGTTCAGCATTTCACTGTGAGGTCTACTACACCTGTTGTATTCAGCATTTCACTGTAAGGTCTACTACACCTGTTGTGTTCAGCATTTCACTGTAAGGTCTACTACACCTGTTGTGTTCGGCATTTCACTGTAAGGTCTACTACACCTGTTGTGTTCGGCATTTCACTGTGAGGTCTACTACACCTGTTGTATTCAGCATTTCACTGTGAGGTCTACTACACCTGTTGTGTTCAGCATTTCACTGTGAGGTCTACACCTGTTGTGTTCGGCATTTCACTGTGAGGTCTACTACACCTGTTGTATTCAGCATTTCACTGTAAGGTCTACTACACCTGTTGTGTTCAGCATTTCACTGTGAGGTCTACTACACCTGTTGTGTTCAGCATTTCACTGTGAGGTCTACTACACCTGTTGTATTCAGCATTTCACTGTAAGGTCTACTACACCTGTTGTGTTCAGCATTTCACTGTGAGGTCTACTACACCTGTTGTGTTCAGCATTTCACTGTAAGGTCTACTACACCTGTTGTGTTCGGCATTTCACTGTAAGGTCTACTACACCTGTTGTGTTCGGCATTTCACTGTGAGGTCTACTACACCTGTTATATTCAGCATTTCACTGTGAGGTCTACTACACCTGTTGTGTTCAGCATTTCACTGTAAGGTCTACTACACCTGTTGTGTTCGGCATTTCACTGTGAGGTCTACACCTGTTGTATTCAGCATTTCACTGTGAGGTCTACACCTGTTGTGTTCAGCATTTCACTGTGAGGTCTACTACACCTGTTGTATTCAGCATTTAACTGTGAGGTCTACTACACCTGTTGTGTTCAGCATTTCACTGTGAGGTCTACACCTGTTGTGTTCAGCATTTCACTGTGAGGTCTACACCTGTTGTATTCAGCATTTCACTGTAAGGTCTACTACACCTGTTGTGTTCGGCATTTCACTGTAAGGTCTACTACACCTGTTGTGTTCGGCATTTCACTGTGAGGTCTACTACACCTGTTGTATTCAGCATTTCACTGTGAGGTCTACTACACCTGTTGTGTTCAGCATTTCACTGTGAGGTCTACACCTGTTGTGTTCGGCATTTCACTGTGAGGTCTACTACACCTGTTGTATTCAGCATTTCACTGTAAGGTCTACTACACCTGTTGTGTTCAGCATTTCACTGTGAGGTCTACTACACCTGTTGTGTTCAGCATTTCACTGTGAGGTCTACTACACCTGTTGTATTCAGCATTTCACTGTAAGGTCTACTACACCTGTTGTGTTCAGCATTTCACTGTGAGGTCTACTACACCTGTTGTGTTCAGCATTTCACTGTAAGGTCTACTACACCTGTTGTGTTCGGCATTTCACTGTAAGGTCTACTACACCTGTTGTGTTCGGCATTTCACTGTGAGGTCTACTACACCTGTTATATTCAGCATTTCACTGTGAGGTCTACTACACCTGTTGTGTTCAGCATTTCACTGTAAGGTCTACTACACCTGTTGTGTTCGGCATTTCACTGTGAGGTCTACACCTGTTGTATTCAGCATTTCACTGTGAGGTCTACACCTGTTGTGTTCAGCATTTCACTGTGAGGTCTACTACACCTGTTGTATTCAGCATTTAACTGTGAGGTCTACTACACCTGTTGTGTTCAGCATTTCACTGTGAGGTCTACACCTGTTGTGTTCAGCATTTCACTGTGAGGTCTACACCTGTTGTATTCAGCATTTAACTGTGAGGTCTACTACACATGTTGTATTCAGCATTTCACTGTGAGGTCTACACCTGTTGTATTCAGCATTTCACTTTGAGGTCTACTACACCTGTTGTATTCAGCATTTCACTGTAAGGTCTACTACACCTGTTGTATTCAGCATTTCACTGTGAGGTCTACTACACCTGTTGTATTCAGCATTTCACTGTGAGGTCTACTACACCTGTTGTATTCAGCATTTCACTGTGAGGTCTACTACACCTGTTGTATTCAGCATTTCACTGTGAGGTCTACTACACCTGTTGTATTCAGCATTTCACTGTAAGGTCTACTACACCTGTTGCGTTCGGCATTTCACTGTGAGGTCTACACCTGTAGTGTTCAGCATTTCACTGTGAGGTCTACTACACCTGTTGTGTTCGGCATTTCACTGTGAGGTCTACTACACCTGTTGTATTCAGCATTTCACTGTAAGGTCTACTACACCTGTTGTGTTCAGCATTTCACTGTGAGGTCTACTACACCTGTTGTGTTCAGCATTTCACTGTGAGGTCTACTACACCTGTTGTATTCAGCATTTAACTGTGAGGTCTACTACACCTGTTGTGTTCAGCATTTCACTGTGAGGTCTACTACACCTGTTGTGTTCAGCATTTCACTGTGAGGTCTACTACACCTGTTGTATTCAGCATTTCACTGTGAGGTCTACTACACCTGTTGTATTCAGCATTTCACTGTAAGGTCTACTACACCTGTTGTATTCAGCATTTCACTGTGAGGTCTACACCTGTTGTGTTCGGCATTTCACTGTGAGGTCTACACCTGTTGTGTTCAGCATTTCACTGTGAGGTCTACACCTGTTGTGTTCGGCATTTCACTGTGAGGTCTACACCTGTTGTGTTCAGCATTTCACTGTGAGGTCTACACCTGTTGTGTTCGGCATTTCACTGTGAGGTCTTCACCTGTTGTGTTCGGCATTTCACTGTGAGGTCTACACCTGTTGTGTTCAGCATTTCACTGTGAGGTCTACACCTGTTGTGTTCGGCATTTCACTGTGAGGTCTACACCTGTTGTGTTCGGCATTTCACTGTGAGGTCTACACCTGTTGTGTTCGGCATTTCACTGTGAGGTCTACACCTGTTGTGTTCGGCATTTCACTGTGAGGTCTACACCTGTTGTGTTCAGCATTTCACTGTGAGGTCTACACCTGTTGTGTTCGGCATTTCACTGTGAGGTCTACACCTGTTGTGTTCGGCATTTCACTGTGAGGTCTACACCTGTTGTGTTCGGCATTTCACTGTGAGGTCTACACCTGTTGTGTTCGGCTTTTCACTGTGAGGTCTACACCTGTTGTGTTCAGCATTTCACTGTGAGGTCTACACCTGTTGTGTTCGGCATTTCACTGTGAGGTCTACACCTGTTGTGTTCAGCATTTCACTGTGAGGTCTACACCTGTTGTGTTCGGCATTTCACTGTGAGGTCTACACCTGTTGTGTTCGGCATTTCACTGTGAGGTCTACACCTGTTGTGTTCAGCATTTCACTGTGAGGTCTACACCTGTTGTGTTCGGCATTTCACTGTGAGGTCTACACCTGTTGTGTTCGGCATTTCACTGTGAGGTCTACACCTGTTGTGTTCGGCATTTCACTGTGAGGTCTACACCTGTTGTGTTCGGCTTTTCACTGTGAGGTCTACACCTGTTGTGTTCAGCATTTCACTGTGAGGTCTACACCTGTTGTGTTCAGCATTTCACTGTGAGGTCTACACCTGTTGTGTTCGGCATTTCACTGTGAGGTCTACACCTGTTGTGTTCGGCATTTCACTGTGAGGTCTACACCTGTTGTGTTCAGCATTTCACTGTGAGGTCTACACCTGTTGTGTTCGGCATTTCACTGTGAGGTCTACACCTGTTGTGTTCGGCATTTCACTGTGAGGTCTACACCTGTTGTGTTCGGCATTTCACTGTGAGGTCTACACCTGTTGTGTTCGGCATTTCACTGTGAGGTCTACACCTGTTGTGTTCAGCATTTCACTGTGAGGTCTACACCTGTTGTGTTCGGCATTTCACTGTGAGGTCTACACCTGTTGTGTTCGGCATTTCACTGTGAGGTCTACACCTGTTGTGTTCGGCATTTCACTGTGAGGTCTACACCTGTTGTGTTCGGCATTTCACTGTGAGGTCTACACCTGTTGTGTTCGGCATTTCACTGTGAGGTCTACACCTGTTGTGTTCGGCGCACGTGACAAATAAACTTTGATTTAATTTGATTTAATCATGACATGGCACACTGCACCTCCAGGAAAATGCTTCTGAAAGGTTCTGGAAACGTTGGCAAAAGAGATGTGTGATATTTCGTAATGTGCATATCCTGTTTGGTTTCTGTTTTCTGTGTGGACAGGAAGTTACGACGGGGAGCTGACGGTGTGGAACAACAGCACAGAGAACGCCCTGAGAAAGCTCCGTCCAGATCCTGAGAGAGAACGCAGCAGGCCTCAGACGGGTCAGAACCACACGGACACACCACCTGTATAACTAACTACTACAAGTACTGTTACTTAAACCCCCCCCCCCCACTCTGCACAACACTTTAACACAAACGCCCTTTCAATGATATCTTCAGTGTGTAATGTGAACGGCGAGGAGGACTCAGAGAGCAGTGATGGCGTCTCCAGACTCTTCTTCCTGCCAGGACGTAAGGGCGTTGCCATCGTTGGTGAGCGATGGTACTTTGGTAAACTCCCCCGTGAAAGGATACGTGATTCTATTATGCTATTCTAGTCACGGACTGGCCCTGTTCTGGTCTGTAGGTGGAGCGGACCTGGTCTCATGTGGCGGTTCTGGTCTGGTTCGGTTCTGGAACACGGTCCATAGCGGTCTGGTTGCTGTGTTCACAGCTCATAAAGACATAGGGTCCATCATCATGACCATGACCGCCTGTGGTCGATACCTGATCACTGCTGACATGGAGGGAACCCTGAAGACCTGGGGCATACAGGTGGGAGAGAGACTAGGCCCAGATGTTTCCTTTTTAGCTGCTTTAATTGTCTGTGATTATATGTTGTGCTGTTCTGTATGTTTGTTTGTCTGCCTGTCCATTAGGAATACTGCCTCCTGCCCAGCGACGGAGTGACCAATGAGGCTCCAGAATTGCTGGGTAGTCTCCGCCCTCACATGGACTGTGTAACTCACCTGGAGACGTGCCTCCATGGCGGCAGGCTCCTCCTCCTCTCAGCATCTGCAGACTGTAGCGTAGCTCTCAGCTACCTGCCTGGGGACACAGTGGGCGTGTTCGGACAGGTGTGTGTCTGTGTTTGTGTCTATGTGTGTGCTCAGCCACAGGTGTGTAACAGGTACTCATCTACGTCAGTGGAGGCTCCTCAGAGGAGGAAGGGTAGGACCATCCTCCTCAGTGAATTTCATAACATTTTTAATTGTAAAACATTTAAAAAGTTATCCTTTTTAGATAAAACTATACTAAATATAATCACGTCACCAAACAATTGATTAATACACACTATTTTGCAAAGATGGTCTACGGTATCCTCAACAGCACGGTTTGTGCATTGAAGTCTGCAAGCAAAAGGACAATGTGAGAGGAGGAGAGTGCATAGAAGGAATACAACGTGGCTGATATGAAAGTGAACTGTGTTTACGCGTGATTAGGGGTGTATTCATTTCTGTTAAAAAACGTTTCTTAAAATGGAAACAAACGGAACAAAACGGGGATTAACATACCTGAATTTGTCCAGTAGAAACTCTCATTTAAAACTGTTGGACTAATGATTACACCCTATATCAGCTAGATGCAGGCAAGGCGGTATTGAATGTCACTGTTTGTCGCCTCAAATTTGTCTCTTGACGTTGTGAACTTTAATTCATTGGTTAGGTTATATCAACCGTATGATGAGTATAGGGAAAATTTGAGTATCATGTAGCAGCCTAAACCTATCGCTGTTACATTGAACTGGGGGAATGGAATATGAATGACAGTAACCTAAACCTATCGCTGTTACATTGAACTGGGGGAATGGAATATGAATGACAGTAACCTAAACCTATCGCTGTTACATTGAACTGGGGGAATGGAATATGAATGACAGTAACCTAAACCTATCGCTGTTACATTGAACTGGGGGAATGGAATATGAATGACAGTAACCTAAACCTATCGCTGTTACATTGAACTGGGGGAATGGAATATGAATGCGAGTCATCCAACATGCTGTAATAGAAACAAGGCCATGCTCATGAAAAAAAATATTGTCCTCCCTTAAAACTGGACCGACCACCACTGACTTACATACCCAGTAACCCTATGCACTCTGCTAGGCAGTGATTATCACTCTGGTAGGCAGTGATTATCACTCTGCTAGGCATCACTTTGGTAGACAGTGATTATCACTCTGGTAGGCAGTGATTATCACTCTGGTAGGCATCACTTTGGTAGACAGTGATTATCACTCTGGTAGACAGTGATTATCACTCTGGTAGGCATCACTCTGGTAGTCAGTGATTATCAATCTGGTAGGCGGTGATTATCTCTCTGGTAGTCAGTGATTATCGCTCTGGTAGGCAGTGATTATCTCTCTGGTAGGCGGCAATTATCTCTTTGGTAGTCAGTGATTATCGCTCTGGTAGGCAGTGATTATCTCTCTGGTAGGCAGTGATTATCACTCTGGTAGGCAGTGAGTATCACTCTGGTAGGCAGTGATTATCACTCTGGTAGGCATCACTCTGGTAGGCAGTGATCATCACTCTGGTAAACAGTGATTATCACTCTGACTGAGTGTGTGTACAGTATGTGGTAGGTGTGTAGTTGATGAATCAGAAGTGAAACCCGGACTAAACTGTCCTTACAAGTGTGTTTGTAAAAAATAGTTTATCCCCCCCCCCCCCCCCCCCCCCACCACACACACACACACACTTTTAGGAGGAGCACTGGTGTTTGGATGGGCCTCGGTCTGTCCAAGTGGGAGAAGGAGAGCCTAGAGAGGGGACAGTGTCACCGCAGAGCCCCAGTGGTACAGACCCTGAGTTTGACAGCCAACCCCCCAAGATGCGGGAGGAGAGAAGGGCAGTCGTGGAGGCTGGAGACAACACAGGCCTGGAGAGAGAGGAGCTGGGGTCAATGTAAGTTCCCACTGTGTCACAGCAAGACATTCTGAACTTCATGATGGTAATCCGTCCTGAAAAGGACTGTACTGTACACAGCTATAAAACCCACGGGAGACAAATAGACTGAACATACTGTACACAGCTATAAAACCCACGGGAGACAAATAGACTGAACATACTGTACACAGCTAGAAAACCCACAGGAGACAAATAGACTGAACATACTGTACACAGCTATAAAACCCACGGGAGACAAATAGACTGAACATACTGTACACAGATATAAAACCCACGGGAGATGAGTGGTTGTAGCTAACTAGATATTCACCATACAACAACACATGACATACTGTCTTTCATTTAGTAATTCACCGTGATGTCATGTAATGTCTGCATTGATGTGTGTGTGTGTCTGCATGATGTGTGTGTGTGTGTGTGTGTGTGTGTGTGTGTGTGTGTGTGTGTGTGTGTGTGTGTGTGTGTGTGTGTGTGTGCCTGATGTGTGTGTATGTGTAGTATTCCCGGTGACTGTCCTCCTCCGAGTAGTATTTTGGGGCGAAGCTACAGGGAGAGGCAGGGCCTGAGGGTGAGTGACAGCCGACCTGGCCATAGGGAGACACCATTGAATACCGATATTGGTAAGTCCAGACTCAGATAATGGGTTCCCTTCCTGTATTCTCATGCCTTCTATTCTCCTCTCATCTGAAGTCAGATTTGTGTGTGTGTGTTTTGTGTGTGTGTGTGTGTTTTTGTGTGTTGTGTGTGTGTGGTTGTGTTTTTGTGTGTTTTGTGTGTGTATGTTTGTGTGTTTTGTGTGTGTGTGTATTTCTCCACAGTCATCAGTGTGTTTTGTGTGTTTTGTGTGTGTGTGTGTTCTTGTGTGTTTTTTGTGTGTGTGTGTGTTTTGTGTGTGTGTTTTGTGTGTGTGTTTTGTGTGTGTGTGTGTGTTTGTGTGTGTGTTTGTGTGTGTGTTTTTGTGTGTTTTTGTGTGTGTGTGTGTGTGTGTGTGTGTTTCTCCACAGTCATCAGTGTGTTTTCCACTCCCTCTGTAGGTACGTTCAGTGGGCTGCGTATCGGAGAAGTACAGTCTGTCAGAGAGCTGTCCAGACCAGAGTTCGTCATACACCCTCACCGCTACTTCAACCATAGCGCCAAAACCAGCCCAATATTCACACCCCTACCTGCCAACACTGAGGGTGTGAAAAGGAATATACAAAAATATCAGTACAAAGTTTGACTAATAAGTAGTTTTAAGATAATATATAGTTTTGAGATAATACAGGTCTGTTGTTTTGTGTCAGACGGGATGTTATTGGGGCGGCAGGGTAGCCTAGTGGTTAGAACGTTGGACTAGTAACCGAAAGGTTGCAAGTTCGAATCCCCGAGCTGACAAGAATCTGTCGTTCTGCCCCTGAACTGGCAATTAACCCACTGTTCCTAGGCCGTCATTGAAAATAAGAATTTGTTCTTAACTGACTTGCCTGGTAAAATAAAGGTAAAATTAAATAAAAATTCCCTCTCTGTGCCCTCCTGCAGTGGTGAAGGCTGCCTTTGACGAGCGGAGTCTGTTCCCTAAAGAGCTTCTGGATGAGGAGGACAGGCCTAGCCATGGAGCCAGGAAACAGGGGAGCAGGGAGAACCGGATCAACGACGGGGGGCGTGGAAGGAAGGACAGGTGAGGGAGACTGACAGTTGTGTCAGAGAACAGATTTGAACTGATCAGTCATTGTTTTTTCTTTCACTATAGACAAAGAAAGGGTAGTTCCTCTGGAGCCTTCAAGTGAAGACGTCATTTATATTGTTATCTACTTTATCACGTTTTAATACAACTTAAATGTCTGTAAAATTAAATCTGATCAAGACTGATCAAGAGTGTATTTATGTCTCTCTGCTTCCCCTCATGAGAAAGTACTACTACATTACTACTACATTACTACTACTTTACTACATTACTACTACTTTACTACTACATTACTACTACTTTACTAACCCATTACTACTACATTACTACTACATTACCACTACATTACCACTACTTTACTACTACATTACTACTACATTACTGCTACATTACTACTACATTACTACTACATTACTACTACTTGATTGCTATTGAGATATGTAGTAAACCAGTATTGATTTATGTAGTAATTAGTGATAAATTGGGACGTTTCACTACTTGTGAGCACTTCCTATTTCCTTCTCAATTCCGGCGTGTTCACTATCGAATTACAACCAAATGCCTATATATTTCTACTGTATCCCTTCTGCCATTTACCTGTGTAGTGTCAGTACTGATCACTACTGCCATTTACCTGTGTAGTGTCAGTACTGATCACTACTGCCATTTACCTGTGTAGTGTCAGTACTGATCACTACTGCCATTTACCTGTGTAGTGTCAGTACTGATCACTACTGCCATTTACCTGTGTAGTGTCAGTACTGATCACTACTGCCATTTACCTGTGTAGTGTCAGTACTGATCACTACTGCCATTTACCTGTGTAGTGTCAGTACTGATCACTACTGCCATTTACCTGTGTAGTGTCAGTACTGATCACTACTGCCATTTACCTGTGTAGTGTCAGTACTGATCACTACTGCCATTTACCTGTGTAGTGTCAATACTGATCACTACTGCCGTTTACCTGTGTAGTGTCAGTACTGATCACTACTGCCATTTACCTGTGTAGTGTCAGTACTGATCACTACTGCCATTTACCTGTGTAGTGTCAGTACTGATCACTACTGCCATTTACCTGTGTAGTGTCAGTACTGATCACTACTGCCATTTACCTGTGTAGTGTCAGTACTGATCACTACTGCCATTTACCTGTGTAGTGTCAGTACTGATCACTACTGCCATTTACCTGTGTAGTGTCAGTACTGATCACTACTGAGTTGTTCCTGATCCTTTTTCATTTCCTACATTAAACTTTTTGAATGACTATTGAACATGGACACATTTACTACTGGTTGTCTTTTCAGAATCACTTTCTAATATTTTATTTACTATTTTATTTAACGAGGCAAGTCAGTTAACAACAAATTATAATTACAATGACGGCCTAGGAACAGTGGGTTAACTGCCTGTTCAGGGGAACAGTGGGTTAACTGCCTTGTTCGGGGGAACAGTGGGTTAACTGTCTTGTTCAGGGGAACAGTGGGTTAACTGCCTTGTTCAGGGGAACAGTGGGTTAACTGCCTTGTTCAGGGGAACAGTGGGTTAACTGCCTTGTTCAGGGGAACAGTGGGTTAACTGCCTTGTTCAGGGGAACAGTGGGTTAACTGCCTTGTTCAGGGGAACAGTGGGTTAACGGCCTTGTTCAGGGGAACAGTGGGTTAACGGCCTTGTTCAGGGGAACAGTGGGTTAACTGCCTTGTTCAGGGGAACAGTGGGTTAACTGCCTTGTTCAGGGGAACAGTGGGTTAACGGCCTTGTTCAGGGGAACAGTGGGTTAACTGCCTTGTTCAGGGGAACAGTGGGTTAACTGCCTGTTCAGGGGAACAGTGGGTTAACTGCCTGTTCAGGGGAACAGTGGGTTAACTGCCTTGTTCAGGGGCAGAACAACAGATATTTTCCTTGTCAACTCAGGGATTTGATCCAGCAACCTTTCGGTAACAAGTCCAACGCTCTAACCACTAGGCTACCTGCCTCTAACCACTAGGCTACCTGCCTCTAACCACTAGGCTACCTGCCTCTAACCACTAGGCTACCTGCCTCTAACCACTAGGCTACCTGCCTCTAACCACTAGGCTACCTGTCTCTAACCACTAGGCTACCTGTCTCTAACCACTAGGCTACCTGCCTCTAACCACTAGGCTACCTGCCTCTAACCACTAGGCTACCTGCCTCTAACCACTAGGCTACCTGCCTCTAACCACTAGGCTACCTGCCTCTAACCACTAGGCTACCTGCCTCTAACCACTAAGATACCTGCCTCTAACCACTAGGCTACCGGCCTCTAACTACTAGGCTACCTGCCTCTAACCACTAGGCTACCTGCCTCTAACCACTAGGCTACCTGCCTCTAACCACTAGGCTACCTGCCTCTAGCCACTAGGCTACCTGCCTCTAGCCACTAGGCTACCTGCCTCTAACCACTAGGCTACCTGCCTCTAACCACTAGGCTACCTACCTCTAACCACTAAGCTACCTGCCTCTAACCACTAGGCTACTTATCTTAAATCACTAACGTGTCACTACTAGACTAATGCACATGTTCTTTCCTCAAGTTTCTAACTGTAGTTATATAATCAAACAATAAATAATACTCTTACAGACTAAATTAAACGTGCCTATTTATATAATGAATATGGGGTGGGCTAAAAATAATGAAATATTAAAGCTTTAAACCTCTCACTAAAAGCTTCACTCATACATAAATGATCCTTAAACCCAAAATGGTTCTCCAGTAGAGACTCATCTGTTTTGCCTTTATATGGATTACACCTTCTCACTTCCGACTAATTGAAAAGGACATTTTGTTTAAAGTATCACCCCTTTTTTTTAACAAGCCATTCATAAAACTGCTTACAATTTCAGTTTTATCCTCCTTGAAAATATAGAACAAATAGCACATCAAATGTAATGGTCAAACTCAAATATACTGATTCATTAAAAAAAACACATTCTTTATGGGTAAAATAAATACATAATTGGTATTATATTTATGAATGATATTATGAATAGAAACGGAGGAGTTATGCCACATGCAGTTATCGAAATGGGAATATCTTTTCAAACCAAATTTACAACCGAAACTTATTACAGCACTACCACAAAAATAGAGGAAGCAGGTGGAAAAGGGAGAAGATAGGGAACTTGTTTGCCTGCCATATATATATTAAAGATACAAATTGGCTGAAAGGAACTGGCATAAATAGAAAAATATACCCATTTCATTTGAGGACAGAAATCTTCACAGCTGCGCCATACAGGTTCCAAAAATAAATGGGAAGAGATTTTCAAGGTAGTGATTCCATGGCACATGGTTTATGAACTGACACAAAAAACAACACGATTCAACACTTTTTGTGTTTTTCAATTGAAATGATTATACAAAATTATTGCCACCAACAGAATGCCATATATATGGGGCATACAACAATCTCAGCTCTGTAGATTTTGCTGTGAAGAGACAGAATCACTAGATCATTTGTTCTGGTATTGCCCCTATGTTGCTTGTTTCTGGTCACAGGTTCAGGAATGGTTAAAAAATCACAACATTTCCTTAAAATGAACCTTACAAATTGCAGTGTTGGACAATTTTGAAAGCCATAGTCAGTCAATAAATAATATAATAATGCTGGTAGGAAAGGTTTTTATGTTTAGCTCACAATCTGTGGATGCTATTGGATTAGAAAGGTTCGAAATGTATGTAAAACATCACAGAACAATTGAAAAATATATGGCACATGGAAACCAAACGAAAGGGGTCTATGGTGATAGGTGGGATGGGCTGAGAGTGGCTGAGGGGCGGGATTAAAGAGCTGAGGTCTATGGTGATAGGTGGGATGGGCTGAGAGTGGCTGTGGGCTGGGATTAAAGAGCTGAGGTCTATGGTGATAGGTGGGATGGGCTGAGAGTGGCTGAGGGGCGGGATTAAAGAGCTGAGGTCTATGGTGATAGGTGGGATGGGCTGAGAGTGGCTGAGGGGTGGGATTAAAGAGCTGAGGTCTATGGTGATAGGTGGGATGGGCTGGGAGTGGCTGAGGGGTGGGATTAAAGAGCTGAGGTCTATGGTGATAGGTGGGATGGGCTGAGAGTGGCTGAGGTGCGGGATTAAAGAGCTGAGGTCTATGGTGATAGGTGGGATGGGCTGAGAGTGGCTGTGGGCTGGGATTAAAGAGCTGAGGTCTATGGTGATAGGTGGGATGGGCTGAGAGTGGCTGAGGGGCGGGATTAAAGAGCTGAGGTCTATGGTGATAGGTGGGATGGGCTGAGAGTGGCTGAGGGGCGGGATTAAAGAGCTGAGGTCTATGGTGATAGGTGGGATGGGCTGAGAGTGGCTGAGGGGCGGGATTAAAGAGCTGAGGTCTATGGTGATAGGTGGGATGGGCTGAGAGTGGCTGAGGGGCGGGATTAAAGAGCTGAGGTCTATGGTGATAGGTGGGATGGGCTGAGAGTGGCTGAGGGGCGGGATTAAAGAGCTGAGGTCTATGGTGATAGGTGGGATGGGCTGAGAGTGGCTGAGGGGCGGGATTAAAGAGCTGAGGTCTATGGTGATAGGTGGGATGGGCTGAGAGTGGCTGAGGGGTGGGATTAAAGAGTTTATGTTTGGTAATGTATTATTGTTATGTGACTGCTTTATATAAAAGTACCATGTATGTAAAATGTTTATGTAAAATGTTTATGTAAAATGTATGTACAGTACCAGTCATAAATTTGGGCACACCTGCTCATTCAAGGGTTTTTCTTTATTTTTACTATTTTCTACATTGTAGAATAATTACTTAAAAATCATACAATGTGATTTTCTGGATTTTATTTTAGATTCCGTCTCTCACAGTTGAAGTGTAACTATGATAAAAATGACAGACCTCTATATGCTTTGTAATTAGGGAAAACCTGCAAAATCGGCAGTGTATCAAATACTTGTTCTCCCCACTGTACATGTAGATATCGTTAAAATGATTGTGCATATATGATGAACAGAGAGTAGCAGTGGCGTAAAAAGAGGGGTTGGCAGGTGGTAAAACACAATGCAGATAACCCGGACAGCCAATGTACAGAAGCACTGCTTAGTCAGGCTGATTGAGGTAGTATGAACATGAATGTATAGTTAAAGTGACTATGCATATATGATAAACAGAGAGTAACAGCAGCGTAAAAGAGGGGTTGGGGGGGTTGGAGTTTTATGGCTTGGGGGTAAAAACTGCCTTTTTGTCCAAGACTTGTCACTCCGGTACCGCTTGCCATGCGGTAGTAGAGAGAACAGTCTATGACTGGGGTGGCTGGGGTCTTTGACCATTTTAGGGCCTTCCTCTGACACCGCCTGGTGTAGAGGTCCTGGATGGCAGGCAGCTTTGCCCCAGTGATGTACTGGGCCATACGCACTGCCCTCTGAAGTGCCTTGCGTCGGAGGCCGAGCAGTTGCCGTACCAGGCTCTCGGTGGTGCAGCTGTAGAACCTTTTAGGATCTCAGGACCCAGTGCCTTTGGAAAGTATTCAGACCCCTTGACTTTTTCCACATTTTGTTACGTTACAGCCTTATTCTAAAATGGATTAATAAAAAAAATCCTTAGTGGTTACATCCTGTTGTGTGGGCCTGTGTTCCACCTTAACCTGTCCCCTAATCTGACGGAATCAGATTAGGGGACAGGTTTAAGTGTGTGTGCTCTGTCTCTTTTTTGGTTGGGGACACATGCTTTACTGACAGATAAATGACTATGGCTCTGGGAGTTAAAACTGTTTCTATTGATTCTCTCTCAGTGGGAAATACTCTAAAAGTAATGGCCCTGCAGTGTTGACTGGGTCCAGGTTTTCTTTATGCTTACATATGTAGCTTATTCTGGGGCCTATTGCCTATGTTCTTTGCATTGATGTAGGCATACTATAGTCACTGCTAATGGGTCAAAACCTTACTGGCACAGGGCAGGAGGTAATGTGCTTGGCCTGCAGCATGATGGTCAATGGTTCAAGCCCTGTTCTCACTGTCTCCCCTCCAGTGCTACATTAACAGGAAGTAAGGTGAAGGGTTCACTCTCAAGGTCAAAGGTTGTGTAGGTTGAGTCACTGCCTTTTATAATACATGCTTCTGGGTCGTCTCTGAAGCAAGACCTGCTGGAGAGAGACTGTGTGATGATCTATATTACTCATTGTGTAGTTTAATTCCTGACAAAGTTCTCCTTCAGGCCATCCACTTTGCACATTTTTAACAGACAACCTTAACTTTCTCAACGCCCAGCAGAGGAGAAAAACTCTCTTTCCTGGAACTTCATCACTGACTTACTGACTGTGTGTGTGTGTGTGTGTGTGTGTGTGTGTGTGTGTGTGTGTGTGTGTGTGTGTGTGTGTGTGAACCACAGTACTCAACAGAAAAGTTATCATTCTACCTTTGGAGAAAGGGGCAATTGGCAGCTTTCTTGTGGGCAGCGGCCGGGGAATAGGCCCACTCCATCACAGGCAGTGTCTGTGTGTGTCTGTGTGTGTGTGCCAGGCAGTGGGTGATGAGAAATACCATCTCCATCAGGGCAGTGTTTCTGATGAGAATGAGAGCATCAGGTCGGTTCCACTCGCTCTATCAACACTGCTGCCAGACTGTGTGTGTGTGTCCACACACACACACAGGTTTGTTTTGCTACCCTTGTGGGGACCAAGTAATTGATTCCCATCCAAAATGCTATTTGCCCTAACTATACCCTAAATCTAACTCTGACCTTAACCCTAAGACTAACCTTAACCCCAAACCCCTAACCCTAACCCCTAACCTAAATGTAACCCCTAACCCCTAACCCTAACCCCTAACCCTAACCCTAACCCCTAACCTAAATGTAACCTTAACCCCTAACCCCAAACCCCTAACCCCTAACCACTAACCCTAACCACTAACCCCTAACCCCTAACCTAAATGTAACCTTAACTCTTAACCCTAACCTTCATTCTAATCCTAACCCTAATTTTGACCTTAAACCTAATTGTAACCCTGACCTTAATTCTAATCCTAACCCTGACCTTAATTCTAATTCTAACCTTAATTCTAAACCTAACCTTAATTCTAATTCTAACCCTGACCTTAATTCTAACCCTAACCCGAATTGTAACCCTAAACCTAACCCCTAAATTTAACCCTAAACGTTTTCCTTGTGGGGGACAGGCACATTTTCCTTGTTTTACTATCCGTGTGAGGACTTCTGGTACCCACAAGGATAGTGAAACAAACAAACACACGCACGCACGGTGGTCTAAAGTAGCGGGAAGAAAAGCAATTACAGTCAATTGGGAGGTTTTGATTATAATTTGAGCTCGTGCTGGTGTCGCTTTAGGGAGCACCTGTTACCACCAAACGAGAGGAGAATTTCGGTTATCAAGGACGCAATTTTTTCACCCCTTTTAATTTCCTTAACACAAACTCAAACCACATATGATCCTTAGTGACTATGGTTATTGAAGATGGCCGCCCAGTGTTTAGATGCGTCACAGGAGAGAGAGAGAGAATGTCATCCTTCAGCTGAAGACAGCGCTGGCTGTGATTACGCTGTCATGCTGGAGGAGAGGCTGATTGATCTCACCTTCCTCTTTTCACCCTCTGGGTTTTTCTCTCTATCCCTTCATCCTCCCTTCTCTCTGCCTCTTGTTTTTCTCTCTATCCCTTCATCCTCCCTTCTCTCTGCCTCTTGTTTTTCTCTCTCAAATCCCCCTTCTCTCACTCTCTCTCTCTAGTTCTCCCTTACCCTTTTCCTGTTTTTCTCCCTCTCTCTTCATCCCTCAATTTCTCTCCTTTTCTCCATCTCCCTCTTCATCACTATCTCCCTCTTCTTCCCTCCATTTCTCTCTCTCTCTTCAACCTCCCATCTCTCTCTCTATCTCCCTCTTCTTCCCTCCATTTCTTTCTCTCTCTTTCTCTCTCTCTCCCATCCCTCTCTCAACCTGAAAGAGCCCGTGTCCTGCCTCTGCTATAGGCAGGTAGAGGAGTCCTGGTGGTAGTCATTTATAACAGCTCCACACAGAGTGGATAGAAACTCTGTGGATGTAGTCATTTATAACAGCTCCACACAGAGTGGATAGAAACTCTGTGGAGGTAGTCATTTATAACAGCTCCACACAGAGTGGATAGAAACTCTGTGGAGGTTGACGGGTTCCAGGTGGGTCTAAGTCTGACACACTGATTGGGCCAGAGCATTGAGGCAGGCAGCCTATTGGCTATGAGCACTAAGCTTCTTTTTTTGAAGTATATTTTTTATTGGGATTTGTTTTATAGTTACAATGTCAACAATCATTTAATCAGTTTGAACATGTGATATTATACTTAAGCAATAAGGCCCGAGGGGTGTGTGCTATATGGCCAATGTCCCACGGCTAAATGCTGTTCTTATGCACAACATAACGCTGAGTGTCTGGATACAGCCCTTAGCCGTGGTATATACAGTGCCTTGTTGCTATTAGAAACTGGTTACCAGCATTTATAGAACAGTAAACTAGTTTTGCATCGTACTTGTGGTATGTCATCTGATACAGTGCCTTGCGAAAGTATTCGGCCCCCTTGAACTTTGCGACCTTTTGCCACATTTCAGGCTTTAAAGATATAAAACTGTATTTTTTTGTGAAGAATCAACAACAAGTGGGACACAATCATGAAGTGGAACGACATTTATTGGATATTATAAACTTTTTTAACAAATCAAAAACTGAAAAATTGGGCGTGCAAAATTATTCAGCCCCCTTAAGTTAATACTTTGTAGCGCCACCTTTTGCTGCAATTACAGCTGTAAGTCGCTTGGGGTATGTCTCTATCAGTTTTGCACATCGAGAGACTGAAATTTTTTCCCATTACTCCTTGCAAAACAGCTCGAGCTCAGTGAGGTTGGATGGAGAGCATTTGTGAACAGCAGTTTTCAGTTCTTTCCACAGATTCTCGATTGGATTCAGGTCTGGACTTTGACTTGGCCATTCTAACACCTGGATATGTTTATTTTTGAACCATTCCATTGTAGATTTTGCTTTATGTTTTGGATCATTGTCTTGTTGGAAGACAAATCTCCGTCCCAGTCTCAGGTCTTTTGCAGACTCCATCAGGTTTTCTTCCAGAATGGTCCTGTATTTGGCTCCATCCATCTTCCCATCAATTTTAACCATCTTCCCTGTCCCTGCTGAAGAAAAGCAGGCCCAAACCATGATGCTGCCACCACCATGTTTGACAGTGGGGATGGTGTGTTCAGCTGTGTTAATTTTACGCCAAACATAACGTTTTGCATTGTTGCCAAAAAGTTCAATTTTGGTTTCATCTGACCAGAGCACCTTCTTCCACATGTTTGGTGTGTCTCCCAGGTGGCTTGTGGCAAACTTTAAACGACACTTTTTATGGATATCTTTAAGAAATGGCTTTCTTCTTGCCACTCTTCCATAAAGGCCAGATTTGTGCAATATACGACTGATTGTTGTCCTATGGACAGAGTCTCCCACCTCAGCTGTAGATCTCTGCAGTTCATCCAGAGTGATCATGGGCCTCTTGGCTGCATCTCTGATCAGTCTTCTCCTTGTATGAGCTTAAAGTTTAGAGGGACGGCCAGGTCTTGGTAGATTTGCAGTGGTCTGATACTCCTTCCATTTCAATAGTATTGCTTGCACAGTGCTCCTTGGGATGTTTAAAGCTTGGGAGATCTTTTTGTATCCAAATCCGGCTTTAAACTTCTTCACAACAGTATCTCGGACCTGCCTGGTGTGTTCCTTGTTCTTCATGATGCTCTCTGCGCTTTTAACGGACCTCTGAGACTATCACAGTGCAGGTGCATTTATACGGAGACTTGATTACACACAGGTGGATTGTATTTATCATCATTAGTCATTTAGGTCAACATTGGATCATTCAGAGATCCTCACTGAACTTCTGGAGAGAGTTTGCTGCACTGAAAGTAAAGGGGCTGAATAATTTTGCACACCCAATTTTTCAGTTTTTGATTTGTTAAAAAAGTTTGAAATATCCAATAAATGTCGTTCCACTTCATGATTGTGTCCCACTTGTTGTTGATTCTTCACAAAAAAATACAGTTTTATATCTTTATGTTTGAAGCCTGAAATGTGGCAAAAGGTCGCAAAGTTCAAGGGGGCCGAATACTTTCGCAAGGCACTGTATACCATGGCTTTCAGCCAATCAGCATCCAGGAGATATACTAACCGGTTTATGAATTTCAATATAATAGGGAACTATATTTTTTTAATAAGGAGTTAGGAATGTATAGATCCATATAAAATGTAAAGTATACATTACAATGTTAACCTGAATACTCAGCTTCTGAGGAGAACTGCAGATATATTCTCTCCGTCCTCCTGTCTACCTCTGATTCTCTCCGTCCTCCTCAGTCTACCTCTGATTCTCTCCGTCCTCCTCAGTCTACCTCTGATTCTCTCCATCCTCCTCAGTCTACCTCTGATTCTCTCCGTCCTCCTCAGTCTACCTCTGATTCTCTCCGTCCTCCTCAGTCTACCTCTGATTCTCTCCGTCCTCCTCAGTCTACTTCTGATTCTCTCCATCCTCCTCAGTCTACCTCTGATTCTCTCCATCCTCCTCAGTCTACCTCTGATTCTCTCCGTCCTCCTCAGTCTACCTCTGATTCTCTCCATCCTCCTCAGTCTACCTCTGATTCTCTCCGTCCTCCTCAGTCTACCTCTGATTCTCTCTGTCCTCCTCAGTCTACCTCTGATTCTCTCTGTCCTCCTCAGTCTACCTCTGATTCTCTCCGTCCTCCTCAGTCTACCTCTGATTCTCTCCATCCTCCTCAGTCTACCTCTGATTCTCTCCATCCTCCTCAGTCTACCTCTGATTCTCTCCATCCTCCTCAGTCTACCTCTGATTCTCTCCGTCCTCCTCAGTCTACCTCTGATTCTCTCCGTCCTCCTCAGTCTACCTCTGATTCTCTCCGTCCTCCTCAGTCTACCTCTGATTCTCTCTGTCCTCCTCAGTCTACCTCTGATTCTCTCTGTCCTCCTCAGTCTACCTCTGACTCTCTCTGTCCTCCTCAGTCTACCTCTGATTCTCTCCGTCCTCCTCAGTCTACCTCTGATTCTCTCTGTCCTCCTCAGTCTACCTCTGATTCTCTCCGTCCTCCTCAATCTAACACTGATGTTGATGATAATCCAGCCCTGTCAAGCCGACTTCTAAAGCAGGTATTCCCAAACTGGGGTACACGCAGGGTACGGGCAATGCTGTCGGGTGGGGATACGTCCATTTATATTTTCCAACTGGGCTGTACATTTGGGTGAGTTTTTTTCTCTCCTGACTAGCCCAATTTCCCTGCCAAAAATAAAATGAAACCGTCTAGTGTTCAGCGAAATAACAACACCATGTCATACACAGGTAGCCTAGTCAAATAATGAACATCCAATCACATTAACCGTTACTCTCTCGCGGGAATTCCACTAACGGTCTAACTAATGGGTGTGCAATTACGCAGGTACTTACCAAAAATGGATGACACAAACAACTGGATTCGTTATCCCTTTCATGCCCTGCCTCCAGTCCACTTACTGATACCTGAACAAGAGAGCCTCATCGAAATTGCAACAAGCGTTTTTGTGAAAATGTTATTTAATCAGAACCCACTGCCAGATTTCTGGATAGGGCTGCACTCAGAGTATCCTGCCTTGGCAAATCTCTGCTGTTAAGACCCTGATGCCTTTTGCAACCACATACCTATGTGAGAGTGGATTCTCGGCCCTCACTAGCATGAAAACGAAATACAGGCACAGACTGTGTTTGGAAAATGATTTAAGACTGAGACTCGCTCCAATACAACCAAACATTGCAGAGTTATGTGCATCCTTTTCATTAACCTGTGGTGAGTTATTCACTATTTTCAATGAACAAATGATGTTTTATCTGTAAGGTGGTTAAATGATATTAATGTATTATTATTATATTATTATTTGTGCCCTGGTCCTATAAGAGCTCTTTGTCACTTCCCACGAGTCGGGTTGTAACAAAAACTCACACTTATTCTTATGTTTAATAAATGTATAGTGTGTGTGGCAGGCTTACAATGATGCCAAAAAACAACATTTGAGAGTGTACTGACCCTGGTGCTAAAGGGGGTATAGCTGGAGGGTGAGTGTTTGAAGGGGTACGGGACTATAACAAGTTTGGGAACCACTGATCTCAAGGATTCTTGTGTGTCGACTGCCAACATATACAGTATGAACAACATGTTGTTGCTATAGACACCATACAGTATGAACAACATGTTGTTGCTATAGACACCATACAGTATGAACAACGTGTTGTTGCTATAGACACCATACAGTATGAACAACATGTTGTTGCTATAGACACCATACAGTATGAACAACATGTTGTTGCTATAGACACCATACAGTATGAACAACATGTTGTTGCTATAGACACCATACAGTATGAACAACATGTTGTTGCTATAGACACCATACAGTATGAACAACATGTTGTTGCTATAGACACCATACAGTATGAACAACATGTTGTTGCTATAGACACCATACAGTATGAAAAACATGTTGTTGCTATAGACACTGTACAGTATGAACAACGTGTTGTTGCTATGGACACCATACAGTATGAACAACATGTTGTTGCTATGGACACCATACATTATGTTGTTGCGATAGACACCATACAGTATAAAAACATGGTGTTGCTATAGACACCATACAGTATGAACAACGTGTTGTTGCTATAGACACCATACAGTATGAACAACATGTTGTTGCTATAGACACCATACAGTATGAACAATGTGTTGTTGCTATAGACACCATACAGTATAAACAACATGTTGTTGCTATAGACACCATAGAGCATAAGCAACATGTTGTTGCTATAGACGCCATACAGTATGGACAACGTGTTGTTGCTATAGACACCATACAGTATGAACAACATGTTGTTGCTATAGACGCCATACAGTATTGACAGTGTTGTTGCTATAGACACCATACAGCATAAGCAACATGTTGTTGCTATAGATACCATACAGTATGAACAACATGTTGTTGCTATAGACACCATACAGTATAAACAACATGTTGTTGCTATAGACACCATACAGTATGAACAACGTGTTGTTGCTATAGACACCATACAGTATGAATAACGTGTTGTTGCTATAGACACCATACAGTATGAACAACGTGTTGTTGCTATAGACACCATACAGTATGAACAACATGTTGTTGTTATAGACACCATACAGTATGGACAACGTGTTGTTGCTATGGACACCATACAGTATGAACTGTCATTTTCTGACACCGCTCCAAGCGTTTAATATGTATTGAAATTCACCTGAACAGATGTCCTCGTCCCCCACACTGCTATGGAGGAATAATACCAGTAGTGATAGATTGTCTCCTAGGGAGAGATGGAGGAATAATACCAGTAGTGATAGATTGTCTCCTAGGGAGAGATGGAGGAATAATACCAGTAGTGATAGATTGTCTCCTAGGGAGAGATGGAGGAATAATACCAGTAGTGATAGATTGTCTCCTAGGGAGAGATGGAGGAATAATACCAGTAGTGATAGATTGTCTCCTGGGGAAAGATGGAGGAATAATACCAGTAGTGATAGATTGTCTCCTGGGGAGAGATGGAGGGAAAGGCATGAATAAGCCCTGGGTCTGATGTCAAGCGTTCACAGTGAAAGTGTATTGTGATCTGCCATTAAGAGGAGGGGTGTGTGTGTGTGTCTCCGTAGGTATTTGCATGTACACGTGTGTGTATGTGTACTGTGTGTGTGTTCTTATGTGTGTATGTGTACTGTGTGTGTCTGTGTTCTTATGTGTGTATGTGTACTGTGTGTGTGTGTGTGTGTGTGTCTCCGTAGGTATTTGCATGTACTCGTGTGGGTGTGTGTGTTCCTGTCTATGTGTGTTCCTGTGTGTGCGTGTGTGTGTGTTCCTGTGTGCGTATATATACTGTGTGTGTGTGTTCCTGTGTGTGTATGTGTACTGTGTGTGTGTGTCTGAGTGAGAGATGGTGAGCTAATTACCATATAAATGACATCTACATTTGTGATGTAATTTAGCTCTCAGCTTCTCTGGTTAATAGAGCCCACCACAAATATGATTTGCTGTCTCATAGATTAATAACTGGCATTCATATCTCCCCTCCTTCACACACACACACACACACACACAAATAGGTTGTCCTGCTGTAAACAGATGAGGCAGCTCTAGCTGGTGGAGGTCTTGCTTGTTTAGCCGTGTAACTCAATTTGAAATGCTAACACTAACACAGGCCCAGAGGCATGCTATTATCCTCCTGCTTCCTGGAAATGTAACTCCTGTGTTTTAGCATGGAACAGTGTGCAGCCCACATTTCATACACTGTGCATAAAATTAATTGAGAATTTGTATTGGGCTGATTTGAATTGTAGATGAGAAAGAGGTTGTTAAGCTATGTGTGTGTGTGTGTGTGTTCCCATTTCGTGTTTCTGGTTTCTATTCCTGACGAGCATCTGTGTGCTGTGCTGCTAACATTAACAATGAGGACTTTTAGTACTACCATTAGAGAGAGAGAGATGGATGGAGAGAGAGAAGGATAGATAGATAGATAGATAGAGAGAGAGAGAGAGAGAGAGAGAGAGAGAGAGAGAGAGAGAGAGAGAGAGAGAGAGAGAGAGAGAGAGAGAGAGAGAGAGAGAGAGAGAGAGAGAGAGCTGTAGAATGAAAGTCGTTTAACTAATGTATATGAGCATGTATTTACATATGAGTGTAATGAAACTCATTACAGTATGTGTGGGTGCATTACAGGGGAATGACTGAGTTCGTACTAGGAGTGAAATATCTCTGACATTAACGTCTCTCTCAACCTGGGACAGGAGGGAGCTGTGTCTAATTTGAAACATTTCTTCATTTGGAAGATGCTCAACCCCATCTGACCTAATGTACTATTGGCTCATCAGACAGCCTTCTGAAGGTCTGGTACCAACCCAGACTGAGCTCTGTCTAAACTCTGCTAACTCGCTAAAACACTCTCTCTCCTATCTGGAGGTCTCTCTCTCATTATCTATCTCTGTTTATGCACCTCGCTCTGCCTTTTGATTACCAGAGAATGTTAGAGATTAGAGAGAATGTTAGAGATCAGAGAGAATGTTAAAGATCAGAGAAAATGTTAGAGAGATCAGAGAGAATGTGAGAGAGATTAGAGAGAATGTGAGAGAGATTAGAGAGAATGTGAGAGAGATTAGAGAGAATGTGAGAGAGATTAGAGAGAATGTGAGAGAGATTAGAGAGAATGTGAGAGATATTAGAGAGAATGTGAGAGAGATTAGAGAGAATGTTAAATGGGTTAGAGAGAATGTTAGAGAGAATAGAGAGAATGTTAGATAGATTATAGAGAATGTTAGAGAGATCATTGTCACGATCGTCGTATGAAGTAGACCAAAGCGCAGCGAGGTTAGAATACATTCTTCTTTATTGAAGGAAGAACACAAAGAACACTTAAACAAAACGATAAGACGAACGTGACTGCTAACGAAACACTGAGCTAATGTGCAACATAACATAGACAATAACCCACAAAATATCCAAAGAAGATGGCTGCCTAAATATGGTTCCCAATCAGAGACAACGATAAACACCTGCCTCTAATTGAGAACCAATCTAGGCAACCATAGACCTACATAAACACCTAGATGGTAAACAACCCCATAAACCTACAAAACCCCTAGACAGTACAAAAACCCTAGAATAAGACAAAAACACACATACCACCCTTGTCACACCCTGACCTAACCAAAATAATAAAGAAAACAAAGAATACTCAAGTCAGGGCGTGACAATCATAGAGAATGTTAAAGAGATCAGAGAAAATGTTAGAGAGAATGTTAGAGAGATCAGAGAGAATGTTAGGGAGATTGGAAAGAAAGTTAGAGATGAGAGAGAATGTTAAAGAGATCAGAGAGAATGATAGATTAGAGAGAATGTTAAAGAGATTAGAGAGAATGTTAGAGAGATTAGAAAGAATGTTAGAGAGATTAGAAAGAATGTTAAAGAGATCAGAGAGAATGTTAAAGAGATTAGAGAGAATGTTAAAGAGATTAGAGAGAATGTTAGAGAGATTAGAGAGAATGTTAGAGAGAATGTTTGAGAGATCATAGAGAATGTTAAAGAGATTAGAGAGAATGGTAAAGAGAATAGAGAGAATGTTAGAGATAATGTTAGCGAGATCAGAGAAAATGTTAAAGCGATTAGAGAGAATGTTAGAGAGAATGTTAGCGATATCATAGGAAATGTTAAAGAGATCAGAGAGAATGTTAGACAGATTAGGGAGAATGTTAAAGAGATTAGAGAGACTGTTAAAGATATTAGAGAGAATATTAAAGAGATTAGGGAGAATGTTAGAGAGATAAAAGAGACTGTTGGAGAGATTAGAGAGAATGTTAGAGAGAATGTTAAAGAGATTAGAGAGAATATTATAAAGATCACAGAGAATGTTAACCTCTCTGATCTCCCCATCCCGGATCCGGTATCAGGAATACAGACTCAAGCTCATTACCATAACGCAACGTTAACTATTCATGAAAATCGCAAATGAAATGAAATAAATATGCCATCTCTCAAGCTTAGCCTTTTGTAAACAACACTGTCATCTCAGATTTTCAAAATATGCTTCTCAACCATAGGAAAACAATAATTTGTGTAAAAGTAGCTAGCTAGCGTAGCATTTAGCGTTAGCATTAGCGTTAGCATTCAGCACGCAACATTTCAACAAAAACATAAAAGCCTTCAAATAAAATCATTTACCTTTGAAGAACTTCTGATGTTTTCAATGAGGACACTCTCAGTTAGATAGCAGATGCTCAGTTTTTCCAAAAAGATTCTTTGTGTATTAGAAATAGCTCCGTTTTATACATCACATTTGGCTACCAAAAAAAAACGAAAATTCAGTCCTCAAAACGCAAACTTTTTTCCAAATTAACTCCATAATATCGACTGAAAACATGGCAAACGTTGTTTAGAATCAATCCTCAAGGTGTTTTTCACATATCTCTTCAATGATATATCGTTCGTGGAAGCATGGTTTCTCCCCTCAATCAAATAGAAAAGTACAAGCAGCTGGCAATTGCGCACCGAATTCCACGCAGGACACCAGGCGGACACTTGGAAAATGTAGTCTCTTATGGTCAATCTTCCAATGATATGCCTACAAATACGTCACAATGCTGCTAACACCTTGGGGGAACGACAGAAAGTGTAGGCTCATTCCTTGCGCAATCACAGCCATATAAGGAGACAATGGAAAACAGAGCTTCAGAATTTCTGCTCATTTCCTGGTTGACGCATCATCTTGGTTTCGCCTGTAGAATGAGTTCTGGGGCACTTACAGACAATATCTTTGCAGATTCTGAAACTTCAGAGTGTTTTCTTTCAAAAACTGTCAAGAATATGCATAGTCGAGCATCTTTTCGTGACAAAATATTGCGCTTAAAACGGGAACGTTTTTTATCCAAAAATGAAATAGCGCCCCTAGAGATCAAAGAGGTTAAAGAGATTAGAGACAATGTCAGAGATTAGAGAGTATGTTAGAGATTAGAGAGAATGTTAGAGAAATTAGAGGGAATGTTAAAGAGATCAGAGAGAATGTTAAAGAGATCAGATAGAATGTTAAAGAGATCAGAGAGAATGTTGGAGAGATCAGAGAATGTTAAAGAGATTATAGAGAATGTTAGAGAGATCAGAGAGAATGTTAAAGAGATCAGAGAGAATGTTAGAGAAGTTAGAGGGAATGTTAAAGAGATCAGAGAGAATGTTAGAGAGATTAGAGAGAATGTTAACGTGATTAGAGAGATTGTTAAAGAGATCAGACAGAATGTTAGAGAGATTATAGAGAATGGTAAAGAGATCAGAGAGAATGTTAGAGAGATCAAATAAAATGTTAGGGAGATTAGAGAGAATGTTAAAGAGATTAGAGAAAATGTTAAAGAGATCAGAGAGAATGTTAGAGAGATTAGAGGGGATGTTAAAGAGATCAGAGAGAATGTTAAAGAGATCAAATAAAATGTTAGGGAGATTAGAGAGAATGTTAAAGAGATTAGAGAGAATGTTAGAGATTATGGAGAATGTTAGAGAGAGTAGGGAGTATGTTAGAGAGATAAAAGAGAATGTTTGCGAGATTATAGAGAATGTTAAAGAGGATGTTGGAGAGATCAGAGAATGTTCGAGATTATGGAGAATGTTTGAGAGATTAGGGAGAATGTTAGAGAGATAGGAGAGAGTGTTTGAGAGATCAGAGAGAATGTTAGAGATTCGATAGAATGTTAGAGAGATTAGAGGGAATGTTATAGAAATTAGAGAGAATGTTAAAGAGATCAGAGAGCATGTTAAAGAGAATGTTAGCGAGATCAGATAGAATGTTAGGGAGATTAGAGAGAATGTTAAAGAGATTATAGAGAATGTTAGAGAGATTAGAGAGAATGTTAGAGAGATCAGAGACAATTTTAGAGAGATCAGAGAGAATGTTAAAGAGATTAGCTAGAATGTTAAAGAGATTAGTTAGAATGTTAAAGATATTAGGGAGAATGTTAGAGAGATAAGAGAGAATGTTGGAGAGATCAGAGCGAATGTTAGAGAGATTAGAGAGAATATTAAAGATATCAGAGAGAATGTTAGAGAGATTAGAGAGAATGTTAGAGAGATTAGAGAGAATGTTAGAGAGATTAGAGAGAATATTAAAGATATCAGAGAGAATGTTAGAGAGATCAGAGAGAATGTTAGAGAGATTAGAGAGATTAGAGAGAATATTAAAGATATCAGAGAGAATGTTAGAGAGATTAGAGAGAATGTTAGAGAGATTCGAGCGAATGTTAGAGAGATTAGAGAGAATATTAAAGATATCAGAGAGAATGTTAGAGAGATTAGAGAGAATGTTAGAGAGATCAGAGACAATTTTAGAGAGATCAGAGAGAATGTTAAAGAGATTAGCTAGAATGTTAAAGAGATTAGTTAGAATGTTAAAGATATTAGGGAGAATGTTAGAGAGATTAG
Source organism: Oncorhynchus clarkii lewisi (assembly GCF_045791955.1). Classification (NCBI taxonomy): domain Eukaryota; kingdom Metazoa; phylum Chordata; class Actinopteri; order Salmoniformes; family Salmonidae; genus Oncorhynchus; species Oncorhynchus clarkii. The sequence goes on along the minus strand of NC_092173.1, from coordinate 38,355,141 downwards.
AGAGAATGTTAGAGAGATCCGAGCGAATGTTAGAGAGATTAGAGAGAATATTAAAGATATCAGAGAGAATGTTAGAGAGATCAGAGAGAATGTTAGAGAGATCAGAGAGAATGTTAGAGAGATTAGAGAGATTAGAGAGAATATTAAAGATATCAGAGCGAATGTTAGAGAGATTAGAGAGAATGTTAGAGAGATCAGAGCGAATGTTAGAGAGATCAGAGATAACGTTTTTGTAAACTTGTGTATGTGTTCATGTTCACTGTGAAAGTCTGAAAAGGTTTTGACTTTGATATCATAACTTTCCCTTTTTCTGTGTTCATAGACCTTCTTCAGAGAGTAAGTACCCGGGTTACTGAGGTGTCCACAGTACTTTTCTTTCGTTCCTCGTGTCGTAAGTGGAACCAGCAGCAGCAGTTTGTTAAAGGAGGTTTGAAACTGAGTTTGGAACACTCCAGATGAGACCAATCCATCACGCACATTTACACAGCCCTATCGCTGACACCTGCCTCTACTCTAATGCTTATTTAGTGTCTGTGTGTGTCTGTGTGTGTCTGTGTGTGTGTGTGTGTGTGTGTGTGTGTGTGTGTGTGTGTGTGCGTGTGTGTGTGCGTGTGTGTGTGCGTGTGTCTGTGTGTGTGTGTGTGTGTGTACACTTACTTAGGGGCTTGATATAGAACCCCTGAATACTAAACAGCAGTTATAATACATTTACAGTGCATTCGAGAATTATTCAGACCCCTTCCCTTTTTCCACATTTTGTTACGTTACAGCGCTTTTGTAAAATTGAT
>NC_092173.1:38311853-38349353 GCF_045791955.1 Oncorhynchus clarkii lewisi | reverse complement strand
GTACAAAATGGAAAATAAGTACATATGGGTTGTACAAAAGTTCCAAAAGAATAAAGACATTTCAAATGTCATATTATGTCTATATACAGTGTTGTAACGATGTGCTAATAGTTAAAGTACAAAAGGGAAAATAAATCAACGTAAATATAGGTTGTATTTACAGTGGTGTTTGTTCTTCACTGGTTACCAACAGGTCATAGATCTTGTTGCTGTGATGGCACACTGTGGTATTTCACCCAGTAGATATGGGAATTTATCAAAATTGGGTTTGTTTTCAAAATTCTTTGTGGATCTTTGTAATCTGAGGGAAATATGTGTATCTAATATGGTCATACATTTGGCAGGAGGTTAGGATTTGCAGATCAGTTTCATTTTGTGGGCAGTGGGCCTACGGCGGCCTCTCTCAATAGCAAGGCATGCTCACTGAGTCTGTACATTGTCAAAGCTTTCCTTAATGTTGGGTCAGTCAGTGTAGTCTCTGTTAGGGCCAAATAGCATTCTAGTTTACTCTGTTTTTTTGTTAATTCTTTCCAATGCATCAAGTAATTATCTTTTTGTTTTCTCATGATTTGGTTGGGTCTAATTGTGCTGCTGTCCTGGGGCTCTGTGGGGTGTGTGTTTGTGAACAGAGGCCCAGGACCAGCTTGCTTAGGTTACTCCTTACCATGTTCATCTCTCTGTAGGTGATGGCTTTGTTGGGGAATCACTTCCTTTTAGGTGATTGTAGAATGTAACATCTCTCTCTCTCTCTCTCTCTCTCTCTCTCTCTCTCTCTCTCTCTCTCTCTTTGTCTATCTGTCTCTCTCTTTCTGTAGTTATCTCTCAGCCCCCCATCTTCTCTGTCTGTCTGTCTGTCTGTGTCTTCATGTCTCTCTGTCTCTCTGTGTCTTCATGTCTCTCTGTCTCTCTGTGTCTTCATGTGTCTCTCTCTCTCTCTCTCTCTCTCTCTCTCTCTCTCTCTCTCTCTCTCTCTCTCTCTCTCTCTGCCTGTCTGTAGTTTTATCTCAGCCCCCCCCCCCCCCTCTCGCTCTTGTCTGTTCTTCCATGAAATTAAAGCTCTTTAAGCTGCTGTTTAATCAGAGCCTGTTTGGGAAAGTGCTGTGATAGAAACTGTCGACTGTGAGTGTGTTGACTGTGTGTGTGTGTGTGTGTGTGTGTGTGTGTGTGTGTGTGTGTGTGTGTGTGTGTGTGTGTGTGTGTGTGTGTGTTTGCCTCTGCATGGGAATGTGTGTGTGTCTGTTCGGTATCTGTGTACTGTATGTCTTGTTTTTAATCTATGCAGAATCTATTATAGCAGGGGTGCAGTTTGATATTAGAATTATTTAGTCAACTTGTGATTGTGTGCTGTGGGTGGTTGGATAAATTAACTCTGTGCAACAAAGTTGATTAAATCCAACAGCTACAAATCAATGTTTACAGTTTCCGTCTCTACCACTGCAGTCCTGAGGAGCTCTGGACTACATTACATTGGAGTATAAAGGAACTGATAAAAACTACATTACATTACAGTATAAAGGAACTGATAAACACTATATTACATTACAGTATAAAGGAACTGATAAACACTATATTACATTACAGTATAAAGGAACTGATAAACACTACATTACATTACAGTATAAAGGAACTGATAAACACTACATTATATTACAGTATAAAGGAACTGATAAACACTACATTATATTACAGTATAAAGGAACTGATAAACACTATATTATATTACAGCATAAAGGAACTGATAAACACTACATTACATTACAGTATAAAGGAACTGATAAACACTATATTATATTACAGTATAAAGGAACTGATAAACACTATATTACATTACAGTATAAAGGAACTGATAAACACTACATTACATTACAGTATAAAGGAACTGATAAACACTATATTACATTACAGTATAAAGGAACTGATAAACACTATATTACATTACAGTATAAAGGAACTGATAAACACTACATTATATTACAGTATAAAGGAACTGATAAACACTACATTACAGTATAATGAGACTGATAAACACTACATTATATTACAGTATAAAGGAACTGATAAACACTATATTATATTACAGTATAAAGGAACTGATAAACACTACATTACATTACAGTATAAAGGAACTGATAAACACTACATTACATTACAGTATAAAGGAACTGATAAACACTACATTACATTACAGTATAAAGGAACTGATAAACACTACATTACATTACAGTATAAAGGAACTGATAAACACTACATTACATTACAGTATAAAGGAACTGATAAACACTACATTATATTACAGTATAAAGGAACTGATAAACACTACATTATATTACAGTATAAAGGAACTGATAAACACTACATTATATTACAGTATAAAGGAACTGATAAACACTATATTACATTACAGTATAAAGGAACTGATAAACACTACATTACATTACAGTATAAAGGAACTGATAAACACTACATTATATTACAGTATAAAGGAACTGATAAACACTACATTATATTACAGTATAAAGGAACTGATAAACACTATATTATATTACAGCATAAAGGAACTGATAAACACTACATTACATTACAGTATAAAGGAACTGATAAACACTATATTATATTACAGTATAAAGGAACTGATAAACACTATATTACATTACAGTATAAAGGAACTGATAAACACTACATTACATTACAGTATAAAGGAACTGATAAACACTATATTACATTACAGTATAAAGGAACTGATAAACACTATATTACATTACAGTATAAAGGAACTGATAAACACTACATTATATTACAGTATAAAGGAACTGATAAACACTACATTACAGTATAATGAGACTGATAAACACTACATTATATTACAGTATAAAGGAACTGATAAACACTATATTATATTACAGTATAATGAGACTGATAAACACTACATTATATTACAGTATAAAGGAACTGATAAACACTACATTATATTACAGTATAAAGGAACTGATAAACACTATATTATATTACAGTATAAAGGAACTGATAAACACTACATTATATTACAGTATAAAGGAACTGATAAACACTACATTATATTACAGTATAAAGGAACTGATAAACACTACATTATATTACAGTATAAAGGAACTGATAAACACTATATTACATTACAGTATAAAGGAACTGATAAACACTATATTACATTACAGTATAAAGGAACTGATAAACACTACATTATATTACAGTGTAAAGGAACTGATAAACACTACATTATATTACAGTATAAAGGAACTGATAAACACTATATTACATTACAGTATAAAGGAACTGATAAACACTACATTATATTACAGTATAATGAGACTGATATACACTATATTACAGTATAATGAGACTGACATACACTATATTATATTATAAAGGAACTGATAAACACTATATTACATTATATTATAATGAGACTGATAATCACTATATTACATTACAGTATAATGAGACTGATAAACACTATATTACATTATATTATAATGAGACTGATAAACACTATATTACATTATATTATAATGAGACTGATAAACACTATATTACATTATATTATAATGAGACTGATAAACACTATATTACATTACAGTATAATGAGACTGATAAACACTATATTACAGTATATTATAATGAGACTGATAAACACTATATTACATTATATTATAATGAGACTGATAAACACTATATTACATTACAGTATAATGAGACTGATAAACACTATATTACATTACAGTATAATGAGACTGATAAACACTATATTACAGTATATTATAATGAGACTGATAAACACTACATTACATTATATTATAATGAGACTGATAAACACTATATTATATTATAAAGGAACTGATAAACACTATATTATATTACAGTATAATGAGACTTATAAACACTACATTATATTACAGTATAATGAGACTGATATACACTATATTACATTATAATGAGACTGATAAACACTACATTACAGTATAATGACACTGATATACTGATGATGACGACCACCAAGACAACAACAGTGATGATGATGACGACCATCAAGACAACAACAGTGATGATGATGATGATGATGATGATCACTAAGACAACAACAGTGATGATGATGATGATGATGATGATCACCAAGACAACAACAGTGATGATGATGATGATGCTGATGATCACCAAGAATACAACAGTTGTGATGATGATCACCAAGACAACACCAGTGGTGATGATGATGATGATCACCAAGACAACAACAGTGATGAGGATAATGATTACCAAGACAAAATTGATGATGATGATCACCAAGACAACAACAGTTTTGATGATGATGATGATCACCAAGACTACAACAGTGGTGATGATGATGATGATCACCAACACAACAACAGTGCTGCTGCTGCTGCTGATGATCACAAAGACAACAACAGTGAGGATGATGATGATGATGATCACCAAGACAACAACAGTGGTGATGATGATGATAATGATCACCAAGACAACAACAGTGGTGATGAGGATGATGATGATGATCACCAAGACAACAACAGCGATGATGATGATGATGATGATCACCAAGACAACAACAGCGAAGATGATGATGATGATGATGATGATGATGATCACCAAGACAACAAAGTGATGATGATGATGATGATCACCAAGACAACAACAGTGATGATGTGATGATGATGATGATGATGATCACCAAGACAACAACAGTGATCATGATGATGACGATCACCAAGACAACAACAGTGATGATGATGATGATCACCTAGACAACAACAGTGATGATGATGATGATGATGATCACCAAGACAGCAACAGTGATGATGATGATGATGATGATGATCACCAAGACACCAGCAGTGATATTGATGATGATGATAATCACCAAGACAACACCAGTGGTGATGATGATGATGATCATCAAGACAACAACAGTGATCTTGATGATGATGATCACCAAGACAACAAGTGTGATGATGATGATGCCGACCACCAAGACAACAACAGTGATGATGATGATGATCACGAAGACAACAACTGTGATGATGATGATGATGATGATGATGCTGATGATCACCAAGAACACAACAGTTGTGATGATGATCACCAAGACAACACCAGTGGTGATGATGATGATGATCATCAAGACAACAACAGTGATCTTGATGATGATGATCACCAAGACAACAAGTGTGATGATGATGATGCCGACCACCAAGACAACAACAGTGATGATGATGATGATCACGAAGACAACAACTGTGATGATGATGATGATGATGATGATGATGCTGATGATCACCAAGAACACAACAGTTGTGATGATGATCACCAAGACAACACCAGTGGTGATGATGATGATGATGATGATGATGATCACCAAGACAACAACAGTGATGAGGATAATGATTACCAAGACAAAATTGATGATGATGATGAATACCAAAACAACAGTGATGATGATGATGATGATCACCAAGACAACAGTGATGATGATGATCACCAAGACAACAACAGTGATGATGATGATTGCCAAGACAACAAAGTGATGATGATGATGATGATCACCAACACAACAACAGTGATGATGATGATGATCACCAAGACAACAACAGTGATGATGTGATGATGATGATGATGATGATCACCAAGACAACAACAGTGATATTGATGATGATGATCACCAAGACAACAACAGTGATGATGATGATGATCACCTAGACAACAACAGTGATGATGATGATGATCACCTAGACAACAACAGTGATGATGATGATGATGATGATCACCAAGACAACAACAGCGATGATGATGATGATGATGATGTTATGATCACCAAGACAACAACAGTGATGATGATGATGATGATGATGATGATGATGATCACCAAGACAACAACAGTGAGGATGATGATGATGATGATGATGATGATGATGATCACCAAGACAACAACAGTGGTGATGATGATGATGATGATGATCACCAAGACAACAACAGTTGTGATGAGGATGATGATGATCACCAAGACAACAACAGCGATGATGATGATGATGATGATGATGATGATGATGTTATGATCACCAAGACAACAACAGTGATGATGATGATGATTGCCAAGACAACAAAGTGATGATGATGATGATGATCACCAACACAACAACAATGATGATGATGATGATGATGATCACCAAGACAACAACAGTGATGATGATGATGATGATGATGATGATCACCAAGACAACAACAGTGATCATGATGATGAAGATCACCAAGAAAACAACAGTGATGATGATGATGATCATGATGATGATCACCAAGACAACAACAGTGGTGATGATGATGAGTTTTTGTAGATAAAACTGTGTGTTAGTGTGCGTGCGTGTGTGTGTGTTAGCGTGCATGTGTGTGTGTGTGCGTGTTAGTGTGCATGCGTGTGTGTTTGTTAGCGTGTATGTGTGTGTGTTAGCGTGCATATGTGTGTGTGTGTGTGCGTGTGTTAGCGTGCATGTGTGTGTGTGCGTGTTAGTGGGCATGCGTGTGTGTTTGTTAGCGTGCATATGTGTGTGTGTGTGTTAGCAGGCATGCTGGTGTGTGTGTGTGTGTTTGTTAGCGTGCATATGTGTGTGTGTGTGTTAGCGGGCATGCTGGTGTGTGTGTGTGTGTGTGTGTGTTAGCGGGCATGCTGGTGTGTGTGTTAGCGGGCATGCTGGTGTGTGTGTGTGTGTGTGTTTGTTAGCGTGCATGTGTGTGTGTGTGTGTTAGCGGGCATGCTGGTGTGTGTGTGTTAGCGGGCATGCTGGTGTGTGTGTGTTAGCGGGCATGCTGGTGTGTGTGTGTTAGCGGGCATGCTGGTGTGTGTGTGTTAGCGGGCATGCTGGTGTGTGTGTGTTAGCGGGCATGCTGGTGTGTGTGTGTTAGCGGGCATGCTGGTGTGTGTGTGTTAGCGGGCATGCTGGTGTGTGTGTGTTAGCGGGCATGCTGGTGTGTGTGTGTTAGCGGGCATGCTGGTGTGTGTGTGCTAGCGGGCATGCTGGTGTGTGTGTGTTAGCACACGTACGTATGTATCTTTCTACCGGTCAGGTTTAGATCCCCACAGAGTGATAGACATGGTGTCCGTCTCTTATCATTCAGCAGCCAGGGTCAGAGGCAGACAGACATCCTTCCTTCCCCAGTTATCTTCACGCTGCATTGGGACAGAAAACACCCACTATCAGATTCTGAACCTGAGCTGGATATCACACCAAACCAGGATCACATCCTGAATGTTTTCTGTCTCAGGTTTAGGATGACAGATAGAGAACATTCCTCCTCTGATTGATCTATGTAATGACAGATAAGATATCACAGGTATTGATGATTGATCTATGTAATGACAGATAAGATATCACAGGTATTGATGATTGATCTATGTAATGACAGATAAGATATCACAGGTATTGATGATTGATCTATGTAATGACAGATAAGATATCACAGGTATTGATGATTGATCTATGTCATGACACAAGATATCACAGGTATTGATGATTGATCTCTGTCATGACAGATAAGATATCACAGGTATTGATGATTGATCTATGTAATGACAGATAAGATATCACATCTATTGATGATGGATCTATGTAATGACAAATAAGATATCACAGGTATTGATGATTGATCTATGTCATGACAGATAAGATATCACAGGTATTGATGATGGATCTATGTAATGACAAATAAGATATCACAGGTATTGATGATTGATCTATGTCATGACAGATAAGATATCTCAGGTATTGATGATTGATCTATGTCATGACACAAGATATCACATCTATTGATGATGGATCTATGTAATGACAAATAAGATATCACAGGTATTGATGATTGATCTATGTAATGACAGATAAGATATCACATCTATTGATGATGGATCTATGTAATGACAAATAAGATATCACAGGTATTGATGATTGATCTATGTCATGACAGATAAGATATCACAGGTATTGATGATTGATCTATGTAATGATAGATAAGATATCACATCTATTGATGATGGATCTATGTAATGACAAATAAGATATCACAGGTATTGATGATTGATCTATGTCATGACAGATAAGATATCACAGGTATTGATGATTGATTTATGTCATGACAGATAAGATATCACAGGTATTGATGATTGATCTATGTCATGACACATAAGATATCACAGGTATTGATGATTGATCTATGTAATGACAGATAAGATATCACATCTATTGATGATGGATCTATGTAATGACAAATAAGATATCACAGGTATTGATGATTGATCTATGTCATGACAGATAAGATATCTCAGGTATTGATGATTGATCTATGTCATGACACAAGATATCACAGGTATTGATGATTGATCTATGTCATGACACATAAGATATCACAGGTATTGATGATTGATCTATGTAATGACAGATAAGATATCACATCTATTGATGATGGATCTATGTAATGACAAATAAGATATCACAGGTATTGATGATTGATCTATGTAATGACAGATAAGATATCACATCTATTGATGATGGATCTATGTAATGACAAATAAGATATCACAGGTATTGATGATTGATCTATGTCATGACAGATAAGATATCACAGGTATTGATGATTGATTTATGTCATGACATATAAGATATCACAGGTATTGATGATTGATCTATGTCATGACACATAAGATATCACAGGTATTGATGATTGATCTATGTCATGACACATAAGAAGGTATCACGGTTAATGATGGTATGTTCGTGTTACAGTTTTTTATAATCTCTTACACACCAAAAGCGGTACTTGAGGAACTCTCAGTGAAACCATTAACTCATGTTCCTCATCTTTAGACCAAGTCTGCAAATCTGCAAACACACGATCCGCTTTACACTCAGTTTGCAATTGTAAAACACACTTTTTTGCAAAACACTAAACACAGTTATTTACATTAGACACATCATTCAAAACTAACAGGTCTTGTGTTTCGTTTGGAAAACACTGCCATTCAAAATGCCACAGTCATTTACCCATTACGTACACCCACATGTGAAAACACATAGCTCATTTATTTACTTAGAAATCAGAGCTTGAGCACTATAAATAGGCTTCAGGTTGGCTTTCTTGGTTTGGACAACAATGGAGGCCCATTTTGGAGAGAGAGTTAGAGTAAAAGGGAGACGAGGATGAGGGCAAGGTGGAGGAGGAGGACAAGGACGAGGAAGACGAGGAGGGAGAGGAGGACGAAGAGGACGACGGGGACAAGGAGGACGAGGAAGAAGAGGAAGGAGAACAATCCCAGATGAGATCCTGGCCACTTTGGTCAACCGTGGTTTGAGTTTCAGGGAGGCTGGGTAGAGGGTCCAGCCTAACCTGAGCTGCTGCACTGCAGCAAGTGTCATCTGGACATATTGAAATGAGACATGTAAGTAAACCTACCATGTTACTGGACGTACAGCACTGCAACACTACAGTGACATTTCATACTGAAAGAAATCCTGCACCCTAACCATTCACATCATGCTTTTACAGAATTGCTAGACGACCCTTCAAATGGTGGAAGAAACCGGATGTTCACAGCAGAGCAGGAACAACACATAGTGAACAGCAAACATTTACGACAACTGCAACACCACATTATCACTGACAACACAACGTTCAGTAACATAAATGGGGTGGGCTTATCCTCACTTGGCCGTCTCCTGAAACGCCATCAGATTCGTAAGAGGCAGCTCTACAGAGTGCCATGTGAGGCAAATTCTGACAGAGTGAAGCAACTGCGCTATGAAAACGTACAAGTAAGCTATACTATTCATTGGTACTGTAATCCAGTGTATTGCGCTACATATTGACGGCTCTATGTCTATTCATATTGACATACAATAATGTTTTGACTTGTCTGATTCAGAGAGTTACGGAACTAGATGCTGCTGCAGAGCATCATGATTTCGTCTACGTCGATGAGGTCGGCCTTCACCAAAACAAGACGCAGGGGAAGAAATGGCATAGGACACAGCGCCATCGTCACTGTCCCTGGACAGCGTGGAGGCAACATCACAATGCTTTGACGCTCAACCTGCCACCATATTCTTCATTTCTAAACCCAATAGAAGAGTTATTTTTGGCATGGCGTTGGTAGATATGTACGATCACCAACCCCACCAATGCATACCCCTTCCCCAGGAGATGGAGGAGGCCTGTGGTGAAGTAGACGAGGGGGGCGTGCCACGGCTGGATACGCCACTCCAGACGCTACTTCCCCCGCTGTTTAGCCAGAGAGAACACTGCTTGTGATGTTGATACGGCGCTGTGGCCAGACCCAAACAGGATGCAGCCTTATTGTTTTTCTCTTCATAGTAACTGTAAAACAGTAAACCTGTTTATTTATCTTCTACAGTATTTGTTTTTGTCTGTTACTGTTCATCCTGAAATCTGGATGAAAATACAATGTTTTGAGAAACCCCCCCCCCCCCCCCCCTTGCATTCCTGTTTATAGTGTAAATATATACTGAATATGCATACATACTGTATATATTTGTGCATACGTGTATGTGTGAGTGTTATGACAAACTGCCGTGGACTCCACTAAACATGCCAAAACACAAGACAGTAGTAGTCTTTTACATTTGTCACGTCTGTGTGTCGTTGGCGTGTATAAGAGCTAATCATTTGATGGTTTGTGTGTAGAGTTTTGATGCAAAAACACAATTTTGATAAGAGTTAAAATAGTTTTGAATGACGATGTTTTGGTTTTGCAAGAGATGTGTGACGTTTTGTATGTTGTGTGTTTTGGGGTTTTCTGTGTAAAGTCTAGAGAGAAGGAACCATCTTTTCAGAAATCATGTGCAAAGTCTAGAGAGAAGGAACCATCTTTTCAGAAATCATGTGTAAAGTCTAGAGAGAATGAACCATCTTTTCAGAAATCATGTGTAAAGTCTAGAGAGAAGGAACCATCTTTTCAGAAATCATGTGTAAAGTCTAGAGAGAAGGAACCATCTTTTCAGAAATCATGTGTAAAGTCTAGAGAGAAGGAACCATCTTTTCAGAAATCATGTGTAAAGTCTAGAGAGAAGGAACCATCTTTTCAGAAATCATGTGTAAAGTCTAGAGAGAAGGAACCATCTTTTCAGAAATCATGTGTAAAGTCTAGAGAGAAGGAACCATCTTTTCAGAAATGATGTGTAAAGTCTAGAGAGAAGGAACCATCTTTTCAGAAATGATGTGCAAAGCAACTGTCAAAACCTGTAATAGTACAACCAACTTTAATATTAGAAGTGAGGACATGTTCAACTAATGTCCTGAAGATGGCAGTGTAAGTCCAACAAACACATACACCCTCAACATTAGCGTGTCCTGTGTGTGTGTGGCTTTGTAAATGCACTCTTATATAGGAGGTAGCAACACCACCATCATCATCATCATCATCTTCATCATCCTCAAAAACAGTGTGACTGACATCCATATCCCTCCACATCCATATCCCTCCATCTCTCCATCCATATCCCTCCATCTCTCTCTCCATCCATATCCCTCCATCTCTCCATCCATATCCCTCCATCTCTCTCTCCATCCATATCCCTCCATCTCTCTCTCCATCCATATCCCCCCATCTCTCTCTCCATCCATATCCCTCCATCTCTCCATCCATATCCCTCCATCTCTCTCTCCATCCATATCCCCCCATCTCTCTCTCCATCCATATCCCTCCATCTCTCTCTCCATCCATATCCCTCCATCTCTCTCTCCATCCATATCCCTCCATCTCTCTCTCCATCCATATCCCTCCATCTCTCTCTCCATCCATATCCCTCCATCTCTCTCTCCATCCATATCCCTCCATCTCTCTCTCCATCCATATCCCCCCATCTCTCTCTCCATCCATATCCCTCCATCTCTCTCTCCATCCATATCCCCCCATCTCTCTCTCCATCCATATCCCTCCATCTCTCTCTCCATCCATATCCCCCCATCTCTCCATCCATATCCCTCCATCTCTCCATCCATATCCCTCCATCTCTCCATCCATATCCCTCCATCTCTCTCTCCATCCATATCCCTCCATCTCTCTCTCCATCCATATCCCTCCATCTCTCTCTCCATCCATATCCCCCCATCTCTCTCTCCATCCATATCCCTCCATCTCTCTCTCCATTCATTTCCCTCCATCTCTCTCTCCATCCATATCCCCCCATCTCTCTATCCATCCATATCCCTCCATCTCTCTCTCCATCCATATCCCCCCATCTCTCTCTCCATTCATATCCCCCCATCTCTCTCTCCATCCATATCCATATCCCTCTATCTCTCTCTCCATCCATATCCCTCCATCTCTCTCTCCATCCATATCCCCCCCATCTCTCTCCATCCATATCCCCCATCTCTCTCTCCATCCATATCCCTCCATCTCTCTCTCCATCCACATCCCTCCATCTCTACCTCCCTCCATCTCTCTCTCCATCCATATCCCTCCATCTCTACCACCCCCCATCTCTACCTCCCTCCATCTCTCTCTCCATCCATATCCCTCCATCTCTACCTCCCTCCATCTCTCTCTCCATCCATATCCCTCCATCTCTACCACCCTCCATCTCTACCTCCCTCCATCTCTCTCTCCATCCATATCCCCCCATCTCTCTCTCCATCCATATCCCTCCATCTCTACCACCCTCCATCTCTACCTCCCTCCATCTCTCTCTCCATCCATATCCCTCCATCTCTCTCTCCATCCATATCCCTCCATCTCTCTCTCCATCCATATCCCTCCATCTCTCTCTCCATCCACATCCCTCCATCTCTCTCTCCATCCATATCCCTCCATCTCTCTCTCCATCCATATCCCTCCATCTCTCTCTCCATCCATATCCCTCCATCTCTCTCTCCATCCATATCCCCCCATCTCTCTCTCCATCCATATCCCTCCATCTCTCTCTCCATTAATTTCCCTCCATCTCTCTCTCCATCCATGTCCCTCCATCTCTACCTCCCTCCATCATTGTCTTGTCAGGTGTTTAGCATGGTTGTCTAAAGAGTGACAGTGTGCCATCAACAAGACCTTCTCTGTATCTCTCTCCCTCTGTCTCCATCTCTTCCTCTCTCCCTCTGTCTCCATCTCTTCCTCTCTCCCTCTGTCTCCGTCCATCTCTTCCTCTCTCTGTATCTCTCTCCCTCTGTCTCCATCCATCTCTTCCTCTCTGTATCGCTCTCCCTCTGTCTCCATCTCTTCCTCTCTGTATCTCTCTCCCTCTGTCTCCATCCATCTCTTCCTCTCTCCCTCTATCTCCATCCATCTCTTCCTCTCTCCCTCTGTCTCCATCTCTTCCTCTCTGTATCTCTCTCTGTATCTCTCTCCCTCTGTCTCCATCTATCTCTTCCTCTCTCCCTCTGTCTCCATCCATCTCTTCCTCTCTCCCTCTGTCTCCATCCATCTCTTCCTCTCTCCCTCTGTCTCCATCCATCTCTTCCTCTCTTCCTCTGTCTCCATCCATCTCTTGCTCTCTGTATCTCTCGCCCTCTGTCTCCATCTCTTCCTCTCTGTATCTCTCTCTGTATCTCTCTCCCTCTCTCCATCTCTTCCTCTCTGTATCTCTCCCTGTATCTCTCTCCATCTGTCTCCATCCATCTCCTCCTCTCTCCCTCTGGCTCTGTCTCCATCCATCTCTTCCTCTCTCCCTCTGTCTCCATCCATCTCTTCCTCTCTCCCTCTGTCTCCATCCATCTCTTACTCTCTTCCTCTGTCTCCATCCATCTCTTCCTCTCTGTATCTCTCGCCCTCTGTCTCCATCTCTTTCTCTCTGTATCTCTCTCTGTATCTCTCTCCCTCTCTCCATCTCCTCCTCTCTGTATCTCTCTCTGTATCTCTCTCCCTCTGTCTCCATCCATCTCCTCCTCTCTCCCTCTGTCTCTGTCTCCATCCATCTCTTCCTCTCTCCCTCTGTCTCCATCTCTTCCTCTCTGTATCTCTCTCTGTATCTCTCTCCCTCTGTCTCCATCCATCTCTTCCTCTCTTCCTCTGTCTCCAATTCAATTCAATTCAATTCAATTCAAGGGCTTTATTGGCATGGGAAACATGTGTTAACATTGCCAAAGCAAGTGAGGTAGACAAAGTGTACAAAGTGAATATATAAAGTGAAAAACAACTAAAATGAACAGTAAACATTACACATACAGAGGTTTCAAAACAGTAAAGACATTACAAATGTCATATTATATATATATACAGTGTTTTAACAATGTACAAATGGTTAAAGGACACAAGATAAAATAAATAAGCATAAATATGGGTTGTATTTACAATGGTGTGTGTTCTTCACTGGTTGCCCTTTTCTCGTGGCAACAGGTCACAAATCTTGCTGCTGTGATGGCACACTGTGGAATTTCGCCCAGTAGATATGGGAGTTTTTCAAATTTGGATTTGTTTTCGAATTCTTTGTGGATCTGTGTAATCTGAGGGAAATATGTCTCTCTAATATGGTCATACATTGGGCAGAAGGTTAGGAAGTGCAGCTCAGTTTCCACCTCATTTTGTGGGCAGTGAGCACATAGCCTGTCTTCTCTTGAGAGCCATGTCTGCCTACGGCGGCCTTTCTCAATAGCAAGGCTATGCTCACTGAGTCTGTACATAGTCAAAGCTTTCCTTAATTTTGGGTCAGTCACAGTGGTCAGGTATTCTGCCGCTGTGTACTCTCTGTTTAGGGCCAAATAGCATTCTAGTTTGCTCTGTTTTTTTGTTAATTCTTTCCAATGTGTCAAGTAATTATCTTTTTGTTTTCTCATGATTTGGTTGGGTCTAATTGTGCTGTTGTCCTGGGGCTCTGTAGGGTGTGTTTGTGTTTGTGAACAGAGCCCCAGGACCAGCTTGCTTAGGGGACTCTTCTCCAGGTTCATCTCTCTGTAGGTGATGGCTTTGTTATGGAAGGTTTGTGAATCGCTTCCTTTTAGGTGGTTGTAGAATTTAACGGCTCTTTTCTGGATTTTGATAATTAGTGGGTATCGGCCTAATTCTGCTCTGCATGCATTATTTGGTGTTCTACGTTGTACACGGAGGATATTTCTGCAGAATTCTGCGTGCAGAGTCTCAATTTGGTGTTTGTCCCATTTTGTGAAGTCTTGGTTGGTGAGCGGACCCCAGACCTCACAACCATAAAGGGCAATGGGCTCTATGACTGATTCAAGTATTTTTAGCCAAATCCTAATTGGTATGTTGAAATTTATGTTTCTTTTGATGGCATAGAATGCCCTTCTTGCCTTGTCTCTCAGATCGTTCACAGCTTTGTGGAAGTTACCTGTGGCGCTGATGTTTAGGCCAAGGTATGTATAGTTTTTTGTGTGCTCTAGGGCAACAGTGTCTAGATTGAATTTGTATTTGTGGTCCTGGTGACTGGACCTTTTTTGGAACACCATTATTTTGGTCTTACTGAGATTTACTGTCAGGGCCCAAGTCTGACAGAATCTGTGCAGAAGATCTAGGTGCTGCTGTAGGCCCTCCTTGGTTGGTGACAGAAGCACCAGATCATCGGCAAACAGCAGACATTTGACTTCGGATTCTAGCAGGGGGAGGCCGGGTGCTGCAGACTTTTCTAGTGCCCGCGCCAATTCGTTGATATATATGTTGAAGAGGGTGGGGCTTAAGCTGCATCCCTGTCTAACCCCACGACCCTGTGTGAAGAAATGTGTGTGTTTTTTGCCAATTTTAACCGCACACTTGTTGTTTGTGTACATGGATTTTATAATGTCGTATGTTTTACCCCCAACACCACTTTCCATCAGTTTGTATAGCAGACCCTCATGCCAGATTGAGTCGAAGGCTTTTTTGAAATCAACAAAGCATGAGAAGACTTTGCCTTTGTTTTGGTTTGTTTGGTTGTCAATTAGGGTGTGCAGGGTGAATACATGGTCTGTTGTACGGTAATTTGGTAAAAAGCCAATTTGACATTTGCTCAGTACATTGTTTTCATTGAGGAAATGTACGAGTCTGCTGTTAATAATAATGCAGAGGATTTTCCCAAGGTTACTGTTGACACATATTCCACGGTAGTTATTGGGGTCAAAATTCCTCTCTGTATCTCTCTCTGTATCTCTCTCCCTCTGTCTCCATCCATCTCCTCCTCTCTCCCTCTGTCTCTGTCTCCATCCATCTATTCCTCTCTCCCTCTGTCTCCATCTCTTCCTCTCTGTATCTCTCTCTGTATCTCTCTCCCTCTGTCTCCATCCATCTCTTCCTCTCTCCCTCTGTCTCCATCCATCTCTTCCTCTCTCCCTCTGTCTCCATCCATCTCTTCCTCTCTGTATCTCTCACCCTCTGTCTCCATCTCTTCCTCTCTGTATCTCTCTCTGTATCTCTCTCCCTCTGTCTCCATCTCTTCCTCTCTGTATCTCTCTCTGTATCTCTCTCCCTCTGTCTCCATCCATCTCCTCCTCTCTCCCTCTGTCTCCATCCATCTCTTCCTCTTTCCCTCTGTCTCCATCCATCTCTTCCTCTCTGTATCTATCTCCCTCTGTCTCCATCTCTTCCTCTCTGTATCTCTCGCCCTCTGTCTCCATCTCTTCCTCTCTGTATCTCTCGCCCTCTGTCTCCATCCATCTCTTCCTCTCTGTATCTCTCTCCCTCTGTCTCCATCTCTTCCTCTCTGTATCTCTCTCTGTATCTCTCTCCCTCTGTCTCCATCCATCTCCTCCTCTCTCCCTCTGTCTCCATCCATCTCCTCCTCTCTCCCTCTGTCTCCATCCATCTCCTCCTCTCTCCCTCTGTCTCCATCCATCTCTTCCTCTCTCCCTCTGTATCAATCCATCTCTTCCTCTCTGTATCTCTCTCCCTCTGTCTCCATCCATCTCTTCCTCTCTGTATCTCTCTCCCTCTGTCTCCATCTCTTCCTCTCTGTATCTCTCTCTGTATCTCTCTTCCTCTGTCTCCATCTCTTCCTCTCTGTATCTCTCTCTGTATCTCTCTCCCTCTGTCTCCATCCATCTCCTCCTCTCTCTGTATCTCTCTCCCTCTGTCTCCATCCATCTCTTCCTCTCTGTATCTCCCTCCCTCTGTCTCCATCCATCTCTTCCTCTCTGTATCTCTCTCCCTCTGTCTCCATCCATCTCTTCCTCTCTCTGTATCCCTCTCCCTCTGTCTCCATCCATCTCTTCCTCTCTCAGTATCTCTCTCCCTCTGTCTCCATCCATCTCTTCCTCTCTCTCCCTCTGTCTCCATCCATCTCTTCCTCTCTGTATCTCTCTCCCTCTGTCTCCATCCATCTCTTACTCTCTCTTCCTCTCTCTGTATCTCTCTCCCTCTGTCTCCATCCATCTCTTACTCTCTCTTCCTCTCTGTATCTCTCTCGCTCTGTGACCATCCATCACTTACTCTCTCGCTTGCTGTCAGATACTTAGCAGGGTCGTCCTCAGGGTGAGAGCCCAGAGAGAGGGTGTGTGTGAGTGTCTGTCCGTGTCTGTGTGAGTGTGAGTGTGAGTGTTAGTGTGAGTGTGAGTGTGTGTGTGTGTGTGTGTGTGTGTGTGTGTGTGTGTCTGTCTGTCTGTCTGTCTGTCTGTCTGTCTGTCTGTCTGTCTGTCTGTCTGTCTGTCTGTCTGTCTGTCTGTCTGTCTGTCTGTCTGTCTGTCTGTCTGTCTGTCTTTGATTTGATTTTCATACGTTTTATTTGGCCACTGACCCCGATGGACTGCAAGGTCTTCTGATTGGTCAGCCACAGGCTACGGTAATAAAACTACATCCTGTTTCTTTGTTCTGTGAAGAGAACCACTGAGGACAGGGGAGCATGAACATATACCATCAACCTCCAAGCATGATTTGTCCTCCTTGAATAAAGCTGTTTTTCTCCCCCATGATTTTCTTTGGGGTTATTGAAGAATAACATCAACTGCCAACAGAACCAATCAGATGCGTTCTCCTTTCTGCCATGCTCTTTCTCCTCCTCCTATCTCTCCATCTCTCATTTGCTCTCTTTCCTCCCTCTGCCCTCTAATCCTCAAACCTCTCATTAACTGTCTTTCTCCTTTTGACTTTCAGTGAATTTTCATCCTTCATACTCTTTCTCTAGCCCCACTCTCCCTCTCTCCCCCCATCTGTCTCTCTCTAGCCCCACTCTCCCTCTCTCCACCTGTCTGTCTCTCTCTCTAGCCCCGCTCTCCCTCTCTCCCCCTGTCTGTCTCTCTCTCTAGCCCCGCTCTCCCTCTCTCCCCCGTCTGTCTCTCTCTCTAGCACCACTCTCCCTCTTTCCCCCCATCTGTCTCTCTCTAGCCCCGCTCTCCCTCTCTCCCCCCGTCTGTCTCTCTCTAGCCCCGCTCTCCCTCTCTCCCCCCGTCTGTCTCTCTCTCTATCCCTGCTCTCCCTCTCTCCCCCCGTCTGTCTCTCTCTAGCCCGCTCTCCCTCTCTCCCCACATCTGTCTCTCTCTAGCCCCACTCTCCCTCTCTCCCCCTGTCTGTCTCTCTCTCTAGCCCCGCTCTCCCTCTCTCCCCCTGTCTGTCTCTCTCTCTAGCCCCACTCTCCCTCTCTCCCCCCATCTGTCTCTCTCTAGCCCCGCTCTCCCTCTCTCCCCCCGTCTGTCTCTCTCTAGCCCCGCTCTCCCTCTCTCCCCCCGTCTGTCTCTCTCTCTATCCCTGCTCTCCCTCTCTCCCCCCGTCTGTCTCTCTCTAGCCCCGCTCTCCCTCTCTCCCCCCATCTGTCTCTCTCTAGCCCCGCTCTCCCTCTCTCCCCCTCTCCCTCTGTATGTCTCTCTCTCTAGCCCTGCTCTCCCTCTCTCCCCCTCTCCCCCTGTCTGTCTCCCTCCATAGCCCTGCTCTCCCTCTCTCCCCCTGTCTGTCTCTCTCTCTAATCATGCTCTCCCTCTCTCCCTTGTCTGTCTCTCTCTTTCTAGCCCTGCTCTCCCTCTCTCCCCCTCTCCCCCTGTTTGTCTCTCTCTCTAGCCCTGCTCTCCCTCCCCCTCTCCCCTGTCTGTCTCTCTCTCTAATCCTGCTCTCCCTCTCTCCCCCTGTCTGTCTCTCTCTCTAGTCCTGCTCTCCCTCTCTCCCTCTCCCTCCCCGTCTGTCTCTCTCCCTAACCCTGCTCTCCCTCTTTCCCCGTGTCTGTCTCTCTCCCTAACCCTGCTCTCCCTCTCTCTCTCTCTCCCCTGTCTGTCTCTCTCTCTAGCCCTGCTCTACCTCTCTCCCCCTCTCCCCCTGTCTGTCTCTCTCTCTAATAATGCTCTCCCTCTCTCCCCCTGTCTGTCTCTCTCTCTAATCATGCTCTCCCTCTCTCCCCCTGTCTGTCTCTCTCTCTAGCCCTGCTCTCCCCCTCTCCCTCTCCCTCGCCGTCTGTCTGTCTCGCTCCCTAACCCTGCTCTGCCTCTTTCCCCGTGTCTGTCTCTCCCTCGCCGTCTGTCTCTCTCTCTCTAACCCTGCTCTCCCTCTCTCCCTCTCCCTCCCCATCTGTCTCTCTCCCTAACCCTGCTCTCCCTCTCTCCCCCTCTCCTTCCCTCTGGTTGGGTGAATCCAGCTGTCGTAGACACTCTCCAGAGCCAGTGAAAAGGTCACTCTCCCTGTGGTCCAGGAGTTGTCTGTATGTTCTCTGTCAGGGAGAACACCAGGCACTTTCTGTCTCTTTCAGATGAGCCTCACAGTGACAGGTCATATGACCTCTTGACTTTATGACCTTCCCATGAACTTTTGGCTCCAATGCCTCTGACACCCCAACATACAGAACACTGTTACCACACTCAGACTGGAACAATGTAAGATATTGTTTTTTAACACTGAAATGTGTCCTTTTCATCCTAATTTAGTTGACAGGGACTGTCAATGAACGTTTAACAGTTAAAAGCATTTCAGAATGAACGTCTAGTTTAACCTGTTGCGTCGACCAAACCCGGATCCGGGATTCTATTTATAGACCTAAGCTCATTACCATAACGCAACGTTAACTATTCATGAAAATCGCAAATGAAATGAAATAAATATGCTAGCTCTCAAGCTTAGCCTTTTGTTAACAACACTGTCATCTCAGATTTTCAAAATATGCTTTTCAACCATAGGAAAACAATCGTTTGTGTAACAGTAGCTAGCTAGCGTAGCATTTAGCGTTAGCATTAGCGTTAGCATTAGCGTTAGCATTTAGCAGGCAACTATCACAAAAACAAGTAAAGCCTTCAAATAAAATAACTTACCTTTGAAGAACTTCTGATGTTTTCAATGAGGAGACTCTCAGTTAGATAGCAGATGCTCCGTTTTTCCAAAAAGATTCTTTGTGTATTAGAAATAGCTCCGTTTTTTTACATCACATTTGGCTACCAAAAAAAAAAAAAAAAAAAAAAAAAAAACGAAAATTCAGCCCTCAAAACGCGAACTTTTTTCCAAATTAACTCCATAATATCGACTGAAACATGGCAAACGTGGTTTAGAATCAATCCTCAAGGTGTTTTTCCACATATCTCTTCAATGATATATCCTTCGTGGAAGCCTGGTTTCTCCTTGCTCTCAAATGGAAAAATAATTGCACCTGGCTTTACGCTCCAATTTCGACGCAGGGACACCAGGCGGACACTTGGAAAATGTAGTCTCTTATGGTCAATCTTCCAATGATATGCCTACAAATACGTCACAATGCTGCTAACACTTTGGGGGAACGACAGAAAGTGTAGGCTCATTCCTTGCGCAATCACAGCCATATAAGGAGACAATGGAAAACAGAGCTTCAGAAATTCTGCTAATTTCCTGGTTGACGCATCATCTTGGTTTCGCCTGTAGAATGAGTTCTGGGGCACTTACAGACAATATCTTTGCAGATTCTGAAACTTCAGAGTGTTTTCTTTCAAAAACTGTCAAGAATATGCATAGTCGAGCATCTTTTCGTGACAAAATATCGCGCTTAAAACGGGAACGTTTTTTATCCAAAAATGAAATAGCGCCCCTAGAGATCAAAGAGGTTAAAGGATAATTTTCAAACATCAAGACATCTTGAAAAAGAGATTCATATCTCAATGTTCCTCACCTGGTTAGAGGAAGGATCAATACAAGGTTGTTTAGGTCACAGGCCAACAGTGGTTCTAGCCAGCAGGCAGCGGGGGACAGCAGAACTCGGCACTAGGGGTGGTGGTCTGATCCCAGTCATGTTGTGACCCAGATTAGAGAGACACCACGGTGGTCCAACATGTCGATTTAGCGCCAAGGTTTAGCATCAAGGCTTAGCAACAAGGTTTAGCGCCAAGGTTTAGCGCCAAGGTTTAGCGCCAAGGTTTAGCGCCAAATGTTTAGCACCAAGGTTTAGCGCCAAGGTTTAGCGCCAAGGTTTAGCGCCAAATGTTTAGCACCAAGGTTTAGCACCAAGGTTTAGCGCCAAGGTTTAGCACCAAGGTTTAGCACCAAGGTTTAGCGCCAAATGTTTAGCACCAAGGTTTAGCACCAAGGTTTAGCATCAGACATTCCATAATATGCCGTTCCGGGACATTATTATGAGCCGTCCTCCCCTCAGCAGCCTTCACTTGTAACGCATAGTGGACACACACACACACACACACACACACACACACACACACACACACACACACACACACACACATACACACACACACACACAGACACACACACACACACAGAGACACACACACACACACAGACACATACACACACACACAGACACATACACACACACACACACACCTTGCGCACGCTGTATGCACAGTGGTAGTTCTGCTGATTATACTGAAGATATGTTTTTGATGATGAAGACGATGGTGTTGCTCCTTCCTCTATAAGAGGAGCCGTGTCGGGTCTGCTTCTCCTCGGCTTAGCACCCCTCACTGATCTCTGAGGTATTACTCAACGGTAACTCTCTCTAACCAATCCCAGACAGTCAATATATGTCCAGCATTAGATCATGGCAGGGAAGTTGAACCTAACAGATGACATTCAATACAACCACAATGATTGCCTCCTAATGAATGAAATACCTCCGACAAAACGTTGCTCCTTTAATATGCCACTTTTAACTGGTACTCCACACTGGTTATACTGTACCTCTCTCTCTCTCCCTATCTCGTTCCCTCTCTTCATTCCTCTCACTCTCTACCTCCATGTACGCTCAACCTCTTCCTCTCTCCATCACGCTCTCTCTCCTACTTCCTGTCCCTCTCTCCATCCTGCTCTCTCTCCTACTTCCGGTCCCTCTCTCCATCACGCTCTCTCTCCTACTTCCTGTCCCTCTCTCCATCCTGCTCTCTCTCCTACTTCCGGTCCCTCTCTCCATCCTGCTCTCTCTCCTACTTCCGGTCCCTCTCTCCATCATGCTCTCTCTCCTACTTCCTGTCCCTCTCTCCATCCTGCTCTCTCTCCTACTTCCGGTCCCTCTCTCCATCATGCTCTCTCTCCTACTTCCTGTCCCTCTCTCCATCCTGCTCTCTCTCCTACTTCCGGTCCCTCTCTCCATCATGCTCTCTCTCCTACTTCCTGTCCCTCTCTCCATCCTGCTCTCTCTCCTACTTCCGGTCCCTCTCTCCATCATGCTCTCTCTCCTACTTCCTGTCCCTCTCTCCATCCTGCTCTCTCTCCTACTTCTTCTCCCTCCCTTCCTTTCACCTCTCTGGCTCTCATCAGTATGCTGGGACATGCATTGCTGTCTCTGTGCTAGCTGGGGGAGATAAAGAGGGGGAGAGAAAGGGAGAGAAAGAGGGGGGGAGAGAGAGAGAGAGGGAGAGAGGGAGAGAGAGAGAGAGAGAGAGGTGGAGAGAGCAGCCAGGTCACCCGTGAAACAAGTCAGTATTTGACGTCCTGCCACATCTGAGGTGACGTGGAAACCGGCCACTAGGGACAACAGTGAGTGCCGTTACCTTCAAGTAGGTTTCGGTTTTGCTAGGGTGTTGTGGACGAGGATGGCAGATGGGCGTAAACATCTGCCTCTGGTGCCAAAGGTTGCATGTTTGAATCCAGTGACAGAAAGCTATTTTTGTTTTAAGCCTCTCCCAAACCTTTACCCTTACCTTAACCATTCAGAATTTATGCCTAAACTTAACCTTAAACACTTTTACATTTTACGTTTGAGAAACATGGATGAACGTCTAATTCTGACGTTAGACTGTGCGATCTGGTTGGGAGAGAGAAGGGGATGGAGTGAGACTGTGAGATCTGGTTGGGAGAGAGAAGGGGATGGGGAGAGAGAAGGGGATGGAGTGAGAGTGGGAGATCTGGTTGGGAGAGAGAAGGGGATGGAGTGAGACTGTGAGATCTGGTTGGGAGAGAGAAGGGGATGGAGTGAGACTGTGAGATCTGGTTGGGAGAGAGAAGGGGATGGAGTGAGTGTGGGAGATCTGGTTGGGAGAGAGAAGGGGATGGAGTGAGTGTGGGAGATCTGGTTGGGAGAGAGAAGGGGATGGAGTGAGACTGGGAGATCTGGTTGGGAGAGAGAAGGGGATGGAGTGAGAGTGGGAGAGCGAGAGAGCAAGCAGGGGATGAGGATTGTAGTGTTTTATAGGGAGGGTTGGGGCTGAGGGAGATTAAGCAGCAGGTAGGAGAGACAGGATCCTGCTGAGGGACGTAACCCCACAATGACCCCTGCATGACCCTGAACGACCCCTCACTGGGGGTCATGGTCCACACTTCTTTTCCACGCACGCCCGCCCGCCCACCCGCCCACCCACCCGCCCACCCACCCAACCACCCACACACACACACACACACACACACACACACACACACACACACACACACACACACACACACACACACACACGCACACAACCAGGACACTCACTAACATGGGGAAGGGAGAGACGGAGGGGGGAGAGAGTGGGAGAAGGGGGAGGGAAAGGAGGAGGGGGGGTAATCGCCCGCCAGTCATTTAAGGGAGGATGGGGTGATGGGGGAGAGAGAGAGGGAGGGGGGAGAGAGAGGGGGGGAGGGAGAGAGGGATGAGGAGAGAGGGATGAGGAGAGAGGGAGAGAGGGAGGAGGGAGAGAGGGAGGGGGGAGAGAGGGAGAGAGGGTCTGGCCACAGCACTGTTTCAGCAACATTGAAGGTTTTAAATGACATCCACTGTGCTCGTGGTAAGAAGTTACATTGTGTGTCTCTTTTTATTGATTTGTCAAAGGCTTTTGACACTGTGGACCATGCTGTGTTAGTGCAAAGGTTAAAATGTTGTGGAATTACTGGTCATGCTCTAGATTGGTTTATAAATTACCTATTAAATCGTACACAATGTGTAATGGTGGATGGTTGGACATCTGAGTCCATAGAGTTGTGCTCAGGTGTTCCGCAAGGTTCTATTTTGGGCCCACTGTTGTTCAACATTGGGGATCTTATTGAAACAGCGGATGTTCATTTTAATGCAGATGATACTGTTCTTTATTCAAGTGGTAGTAGTTTATCTTTAGCTTTTGAAAATGCCCAAAGACCATTTAACATACAACAGAGTCTGCATGACTTAAAGCTGATTCTAAATCCGGGTAAAACAAACTGCATGGTATTTTCAAATGCCAGGCATGTTACAAATCATGTCATTGCTACATTGGCTGGACATACTATAGAGCAAGTTAAAGTGTACAAATATTTGGGTGTGTGAGTTGATGATAAGCTGAGCTTCACTGTGCATGTAGAGAACTTGATAAGGAAGCTCAAGCTGAAAATAGGTTTTTATTACCGGCATAAGGCTTGTTTTTCTTTTGATGCCAGGAAGGAGCTGGTACAATGTACATTACTGCCGGATTTAGATTCTAGTGATGTTATATATATGCAGACCTCAGCCACAACCCTGAGAGCACTTGATTCAGTGTATCATGCAGCCCTCAGGTTCATTACAAATCAGAAACGTCTAACACATCGTTGTGATCTCTGCAGAGCTGTATGTGTGTTTATAGTTTTGTTTAATGTTGTGTTTGTGGATGTAAGTTGTTTTGTCTGAAACGTTGTGCCCCCTGCTGCTATTGGACCAGGTCTCTCTTGGAAAAGAGATGTTCTCTCAATGAGAAATAACCTGTATAAATAAAGGTAAAAAAAAAGTGAGGGAGTGAGGGGGGAGAGAGGGAGGAGGGAGGAGGGAGAGAGGGAGAGAGGGAGAGAGGGGGGAGTGAGGGGGGAGAGAGGGAGGAGGGAAAGAGGGAGAGAGGGAGAGAGGGGGGAGTGAGGGGGGAGAGATGGAGAGAGGGAGGAGGGAAAGAGGGAGAGAGGGAGAGAGGGGGGAGTGAGGGGGGAGAGAGGGAGAGACGGAGGAGGGAGGAGGGAGAGAGGGAGAGAGGGGGGAGTGAGGGGGGAGAGAGGGAGAGAGGGAGGAGGGAGAGAGGGGAGTGAGGGGGAGAGAGGGAGAGAGGGAGGAGGGAGGAGGGAGAGAGGGGGGAGTGAGGGGGGAGAGAGGGGGAGAGAGGGAGAGAGGGAGGAGGGAAAGAGGGAGAGAGGGAGAGAGGAGGGAGTGAGGGGGGAGAGAGGGAGAGAGGAGAGGGAGGAGGGAGAGAGGGAGAGAGGAGGGAGTGAGGGGGGAGAGAGGAGAGGGAGGAGGGAGAGAGGGAGAGAGGAGAGGGAGGAGGGAGAGAGGAGAGGGAGGAGGGAGAGAGGAGAGGGAGGAGGGAGAGAGGAGAGGGAGGAGGGAGAGAGGAGAGGGAGGGGGGAGAGAGGAGAGGGAGGAGGGAGAGAGGAGAGGGAGGAGGCTGATCTGGAAGAGTGCCTTTGCAATAGCAGATCTGAAAGTGAATACAAATGAGGTCTGTTGTTGTGGGAGACATGGGCTTGGCTCTCTTCAGCTGCAGGAGACAGGGATACATGCACGTGCACACACACATTCTGCTACTGATATACCAGATAATTGATGCTTGTTAAACGCAAAACCCCTGATTATGACCCCTTATTTAATGCCTCTAAAATAAGCAGATCTGAGAACAGTCTGTGTCATGCTCAAATAGGAGCTGCTGCTTTCTGAACCTAATAAAATGAGGGGAAAAAAATACAAAAAATCCTATCCTCCTTCGACGACGAATTTAGACATCCTGATAAATTTAATGAGGGGTTTAATCTAAACATACAGTGCCTTGCGAAAGTATCCGGCCCCTTTGAACTTTGCGACATTTTGCCACATTTCAGGCTTCATACATAAAGATATAAAACTCTATTTTTTTGTGAAGAATCAACAACAAGTGGGACACAATCATGAAGTGGAACGACATTTATTGGATATTTCAAACTTTTTTAACAAATCAAAAACTGAAAAATTGGGCGTGCAAAATTATTCAGCCCCTTTACTTTCAGTGCAGCAAACTCTCTCCAGAAGTTCAGTGAGGATCTCTGAATGATCCAATGTTGACCTAAATGACTAATGATGATAAATACAATCCACCTGTTTGTAATCAAGTCTCCGTATAAATGCATCTGCACTGTGATAGTCTCAGAGGTCCGTCAAATGCGCAGAGAGCATCATGAAGAACAAGGAACACACCAGGCAGGTCCGAGATACTGTTGTGAAGAAGTTTAAAGCCGGATTTGGATACAAAAATATTTCCCAAGCTTTAAACATCCCAAGGAGCACTGTGCAAGCGATAATATTGAAATGGAAGGAGTATCAGACCACTGCAAATCTACCAAGACCTGGCTGTCCCTCTAAACTTTCAGCTCATACAAGGAGAAGACTGATCAGAGATGCAGCCAAGAGGCCCATGATCACTCTGGATGAACTGCAGAGATCTACAGCTGAGGTGGGAGACTCTGTCCATAGGACAACAATCAGTCGTATATTGCACAAATCTGGCCTTTATGGAAGAGTGGCAAGAAGAAAGCCATTTCTTAAAGATATCCATAAAAAGTGTCGTTTAAAGTTTGTCACAAGCCACCTGGGAGACCCACCAAACATGTGGAAGAAGGTGCTCTGGTCAGATGAAACCAAAATTGAACTTTTGGCAACAATGCAAAACGTTATGTTTGGCGTAAAAGCAACACAGCTGAACACACCATCCCCACTGTCAAACATGGTGGTGGCAGCATCATGGTTTGGGCCTGCTTTTCTTCAGCAGGGACAGGGAAGATGGTTCAAATTGATGGGAAGATGGATGGAGCCAAATACAGGACCATTCTGGAAGAAAACCTGATGGAGTCTGCAAAAGACCTGAGACTGGGACGGAGATTTGTCTTCCAACAAGACAATGATCCAAAACATAAAGCAAAATCTACAATGGAATGGTTCAAAAATAAACATATCCAGGTGTTAGAATGGCCAAGTCAAAGTCCAGACCTGAATCCAATCGAGAATCTGTGGAAAGAACTGAAAACTGCTGTTCACAAATGCTCTCCATCCAACCTCACTGAGCTCGAGCTGTTTTGCAAGGAGGAATGGGAAAACATTTCAGTCTCTCGATGTGCAAAACTGATAGAGACATACCCCAAGCGACTTACAGCTGTAATCGCAGCAAAAGGTGGCGCTACAAAGTATTAACTTAAGGGGCTGAATAATTTTGCACGCCCAATTTTTCAGTTTTTGATTTGTTAAAAAAGTTTGAAATATCCAATAAATGTCGTTCCACTTCATGATTGTGTCCCACTTGTTGTTGATTCTTCACAAAAAAATACAGTTTTATATCTTTATGTTTGAAGCCTGAAATGTGGCAAAAGGTCGCAAAGTTCAAGGGGGCCGAATACTTTCGCAAGGCACTGTAACCTCTAGATAAGTTGTGAACCCTATAATGCTTTTAATTAAATAATTCCCGCTGTCCCTGAGTGCAGTAGCAATATCGGTCTTCCTATGTTTGAATATGATGTCAGAGTTCATTCCTTGAGCACATTATTTACAGGCGTCTAATAAATGAGAACTTGAAGAGTGTTGCGCGAACAAATCCATTCAATTAAAATTTTAAGCCCCGAGATGAGAGCAAGAAATTGATGCCTTCCTTGCTTCTTGCCTGTGGACTATCGCGAGAGTTGCGTTTCCATAGATACGAGCACTCTCAAATTGTAGTGCACGACTCCAGGAATTTTGGAGTCCAAAGTAGTCGACTATTGCTTGACTTCCAAAACACACAGAAACGGATGTGCACACACATACACACCACCACCACTAGGAAGACTACATTTGCTTTCTAGAGGACTGACATAAGTATGACACCGCCCATTTGCCTATAAATGTCATACCCTGATCTGTTTCACCTGTCTTTGTGATTGTCTCCACCCCTCTCCAGGTTGTCGCCCACCTTCCCCATTATCCCCAGTGTATTTATGCCTGTGTTCTCTGATTGTCTGCTCCCATTTCGTTTTGTTTTGTCAAGGCTATCAGCAGGTTTTCCTCTGCTCCTGTCTCTCGATTGTTCCTGTTTCCTAGTTTTCCCGGTGTTGACCATTCTGCCTGCCCCTGACCATGAGTCTGCCTGCCATCCTGTACCTTTGCCCCACCTATCTGGATTACGGACCTCTGCCTGCCCTGGACCCTGACCCTGACCCTGAGCCTGACCCTGAGTCTGCCTGCCGTCCTGTACCTTTGCCCCACCTATCTGGATTACTGACCCCTGCCTGCCCTGGACCTGTCTTTACCTGCCCCTGTTTTATTCATAAACTGTTACTCCAATGTGATAATAAAAGGCCTATTTTGTTTGAATATATAAGGTGACGTGTAGGAACTGCAATATTTCAGTGATATTTCTGCTGTGTGCAGCCTTGAAGAATCCAATGGGATGATGCGACGCACTCTATGCTGAAGGCTCTGCTTGGTCAATCTGATGTCTGCAGTGGCTGTATAGCATGTACTGCGATACGGCCTCTGCAGAAGTCTGGGCATTTTATACTTCTTGCGATCAGCTGAGCAGAGCAGAGCAGAGCGGTTGTGAAGGAAGTTTTCAACGAAGTGAGTTTGTGTTTATACTAGAACCTCCTGCACCCAGCTACGGTCAACCAATCAGGTTAATGCAAAGCTATATGGAGCCCTCCACAATCTTACAAAGTTTTATCATTTTATTGAACCTTTATTTAAAGTTAAACCCGGACCTTTAACCTTTATCCGACCGAACCCGGACGACGCTGGGCCAATTGTGCGCCGCCCAATGGGACTCCCAATCATGGCCGGTTGTGGTACAGTCCAATTCGGAGGGGTATTACTAGAGACTTTGGTTTTGTAAGCATGGTGAGTTATTCCAGAGGTCGATTCACTGAGGATTCGTTTTTTCCAAACTGCCTCATGTAATTCATTTTAGCGATCCATCCATGGTAGACATCCTTCCTGATAACAATGCCCCACATCCTGCTGATTTCAGCTGCTGAACCATATTTGCACTTCACTGTGTTTATGGATGAGAAAGTGAACTTGACATTCCCTAAAAGTTTAGTCAGGATGCTGCTTTGCGATCTATTGCCTAGGTCAGGGCTCTCCAACCCGGTTCCTGGAACCCGAATATAGTGCATCCGATTCTAATAATTAGCTGTTTGATAAACTGAATCAGGTTAGTTACAACTGGGGTTGGAGCGAAAACCTACAGGAAGGTAGCTCCAGGAACAGGGTTGGAGAGCCCTGACGTAGGACATCAACAACCAGCCAGGGTTTCAGTAATTAAATTAGCTATAGGCAATACTTTTTATTGCACATTTAGGCCTAGTTAAACTGATGCATTTGGCGATGTCAGCTTCAGTTTACTGGCACTTTGAATAATAGCTTAGCTGTACTCATTGATAGCCTAATATGTACTTGAATGTACTTTTGGTGAATTTACAAGACATTACTAAAATATAATCTATATGTACGGTTCTGACTGTCTCGCCGACTGCCCCGATCCGCTCTTGCCCTTGTCTGCTCCTCTTTCTTTTCGCTATAAAAACGCGTGTTTTTGGTCTTCGGTCTGTTGCGTGTAGAATAACTCAGCCTACTCATTAATAGCCCCCACCATAGTGACATCGCACCAAGAAATGTAGAAATACAGCATTGCATTAGCCTGTAGCCTACAACTTTTGATTACTGATGCACGGTTTTGACTGTCTGCCTGCTGGCCGACATGTCTACCTGTGCCCCTCCCATCTCTCTCTCTCCCTCGCTAACTCGCCCTTTCTTTGCTGTGAAAGATGAGAGCGTTTGTGTTCTCGAAGTAGACTACGGAAAATATTTTTCCTCCATTGCAAAAAAAAATAATCTTAGGAGTCGAGGAGTTGATTCCGAAGCTTGACTCCCAGAAATGGGAGTCAACATCAGGAGTCGACTGGCAAGGAGTTGAGGAATCTATTCTTTTGGAGTCGACTACCCACCACTATACACAATTATTTCTGTCTTGAGAGAGGATAAAAAAGGGTTTTCCAGCTGTTTATTCGAACCAACTGTATTCAAAATAGCTAAAGGGGACACAAGAAGTAAGCTAGCCACTCTAAGTAGCTAATTAGCCAACAACAAGTAACTTTGGCTAAACTTTAACATTAGGTAGGCACTGTAGCTAGTCTAAACCAACATGTGCAACCACAGAAGTTGTTGATACTTCAAAATGGCCTGCTCCTATTATTAACAGCCATTATCATACTGTGTCAGTATGGTTTTAGTTTTTCTTATTATGCCATTGTGTAATTTTGCCTCCAGATATTCAGTATTTTTTTTTGCAGCAGTAGTCAAGGGCATAACTTTGGTTTTAGAAGTGGGGGGGGACATAACCTGGCGGGGGTTCATGGGGGGTCCTCCCCCATAATTATTTTGGGTGTCTAAAGCTAATTTCCTGCATTTCTACACAATCCAAAAAGAAGGCAAAAATGTCCACAGTCATCAAGCTAGGTAAGAGATCATTATTAAATATGTTTAATAAGTGACTGATAAGACTAAACTAGATTAAAGTTAATTCAATAATCAATATTATGTTGCACATTTAACCAAAAGCCTAACAAATGAACAACTCTTGAAAAAAAGGCAGACTTTTGATTATCTTTATTAAGACATCCTCTGTTTCAAATTTCAGCCCGAGCCACCTGCACGCCGACCCCCCGACGTTCTAGTCAATAACTAAATCTCTCCCAACACAATTTCCATCCCAGTTTCCATTGTTTTATTTCCAAAGGAAAAGGTTTGGACCCCCCCCCCCAAAAAAAAAATAAAAAAATAAAGCACATACACCTCACATATAGATTAACACACAGAAGCAGCAAACCCTCCATATAATGAATCTCATAGGCCTAATACTGTAGTACTGTAGAGCTCTATTTACTTGCATACAATATAACTGGGTCGCCTTGTCCTGCCCCATGGGATCCACCAACCTGCAGCGCCCCAACCCAACACACCCCACTCAGCTTTAGGATCTTAGTGTGTTATGCCAAGGCCAGAGTGGCAACCCACAGGATCGCAGACCCCCAGGGTCAGCACTGAGCAGCCCAGCAGCTAAGGATTGCCTAAATAGGTATCTCCCATGACGTGGACATGTTTTCAATACAGACTCCTTTAGTTGTACTGTATCATCCAAAGTTGATGAAAGTTACCCAGTATACCCTGAATCTTATAATACATCACATAGAGAAATACATAATGATCCCAGGCTGTGTCACAACCGGCCGTGATTGGGAGTCATATAGGGCGACGCACAATTGGCTCAGTGTCGTCCTGGTTAGGGTTTGGCCGGGATAGACCGTCATTGTAAATAAGAATTTGTTCTTAACTGACTTGCCTACTTAAATAAAGGTTAAATAAAAAAATATATAAAAAAATTGATATTGTGGGAGGATAACCAACCTTCACAATTAATGGAAATGCATTTCTTAACCGCTATAAATGCTTGGTTACACAGTTCCGTCAGATAACAGTATCAACATTTCCAAGCAAACAAAAACGGAGAATCTGTAGACATCCTGAAATGATATAACACTCTTTCCCAGAATTCAGCCAGCTTTCACAAGACTGTAACATATGCAAATATGTCGGCTTTTGTGTTTTACACATCCAGCAGAGGAATTATATTCTGAGTGCATGTAATTCAGTTTCACTGGCATATAGTACGTTCTATAGATGATCTGTATATCATCATATATAGCTTCTAGCAGGTCTACATGTTTTGTGTCATTGGGAAAAGCCTCTTTTAAACCTAAATACAGTTTGTAGATCTGTTTTTGGAGGTTTGTCAGACTGTCCCGGCTTGTCCAGTGTTTACTGCACAGAGATAATAAAGTGTTGTATCTGCAAAAATTCACCTCACCTCCAGGACAGACTGGTCTTCCCTGGCTGTCTGACCTCACCTCCAGCACAGACTGGTCTTCCCTGGCTGTCTGACCTCACCTCCAGCACAGACGGGTCTTCCCTGGCTGTCTGACCTCACCTCCAGCACAGACTGGTCTTCCCTGGCTGTCTGACCTCACCTCCAGCACAGACGGGTCTTCCCTGGCTGTCTGACCTCACCTCCAGCACAGACTGGTCTTCCCTGGCTGTCTGACCTCACCTCCAGCACAGACTGGTCCTCCCTGGCTGTCTGACCTCACCTCCAGCACAGACTGGTCCTCCCTGGCTGTCTGACCTCACCTCCAGCACAGACTGGTCCTCCCTGGCTGTCTGACCTCACCTCCAGCACAGACTGGTCTTCCCTGGCTGTCTGACCTCACCTCCAGCACAGACTGGTCTTCCCTGGCTGCCTGATCTCACCTCCAGCACAGTCGGGTCTTCTCTGGCTGTCTGACCTCACCTCCAGCACAGACTGGTCTTCCCTGGCTGCCTGACCTCACCTCCAGCACAGACTGGTCTTCCCTGGCTGTCTGACCTCACCTCCAGCACAGACTGGTCTTCCCTGGCTGTCTGACCTCACCTCCAGCACAGACTGGTCTTCCCTGGCTATCTGACCTCACCTCCAGCACAGACTGGTCTTCCCTGGCTGTCTGACCCTGCTGAGACCCCATCACCATCTGATCCTCCTAAGATGAGGCATGACAAAGATTCACCTCGGTGTACATTTATACATTATATTACCCAAGAATAGAATCAATGGTTCAATAATTGAAATGACCATTATTCTCATATCCCAGACTGTAGCTTTGAGTTTAATTTGCTGTCCTGTAATTATTGTAGGTCTACCCATTAATTCAAGATGGATCTTTGGATCAATCACTAATATTTTTAATATACTGCAAAATTAATCTGAGCGCCATAGACTGGTCCTCCCTGGCTGTCTGACCTCACCTCCAGCACAGACGGGTCTTCCCTGGCTGCCTGACCTCACCTCCAGCACAGACGGGTCTTCCCTGGCTGCTTGACCTCACCTCCAGCACAGACGGGTCCTCCCTGGCTGTCTGACCTCACCTCCAGCACAGACTGGTCTTCCCTGGCTGCCTGACCTCAACTCCAGCACAGACTGGTCCTCCCTGGCTGTCTGACCTCACCTCCAGCACAGACTGGTCTTCCCTGGCTGTTTGACTCCTGTCACCATCTGATCCTGCTACGAGGAGGAGCATAGTGTTGTGTACTGACTGTTCACAATGACAGTGAAGCCTGTAGAGCTGTTTATATTGTGTCAGTGTGAAAAGTAGGGAATTAGCTAGGGAAACTGATAGATCAATAACTTTACATTGCTATACAGACTAATTAAAACTCACATTGCACAACAAAATAATAATTTGGCCGCTGGTTTCATCATTTGATTCAGGTCTAGCGTGATGGAGGCAAAAATAATTGTAAACATTAGTTAACTTTTGGCCAGCTCTCTCACTAATGGCACATCAACTGGCAAAATCAAGCCAAGTTAATTTACTTCTGTTGAAATGGGAGAAAAAAAGTCTACAAAATATTTCCATATTTCCAACAGCTGTTAGATAGCAATATGAGGCGGCTATTATTTCTATCTGACAGATTGCTAGAGGCTAGAACTGAGCTGGATGTGGTAGCTACTAGCTAGCTTATTCATTCACCTCAGTCAAGATGAGATGAAACATTCCATAACGTTACATGTTAGTTACAATACTAGCTCTGCACTGCGAATAAACACTAGTTTGTTTAATTGTTTGTTAACTTAAACAGATTGCAAAGCAGCTGGGAAGAAGTGTTTGATGTACCGATTCCATGGCACAGAGTTGATATATAAAACGGTGCAAGATTCAAGACTTTGTGCTTTTCAGCTAAAATGATTGTACAGAATTCTTGCAACCAACAAAATGTTGAATTTTTGGGGCATACAATCATCGCAGGTCTTTGTGCCGGTATTACCCTCCGGTAGCCTGTTTCTGGTCTCAGGTTCAGGAATGAGGGAAAAAGCGTTCATCTAAAATTGACCCTAGAAATAAAATTGTTGGGCGATTTAGAGAGATTTAGAACTGGAGACAAGTGGGAGTGAAGTTGCTGGGCGGGGGGTAGAACGACATCCAGCCTGTTTGCCTGAGGCTGATGCCACACACACACACACACACACACACACACACACACACACACACACACACACACACACACACACACACACACACACACACACACACACACACACACACACACACACTGGCATTCAAACGGACACACACACACACACACACACACACACACACACACACACACACACACACACACATACACACACACACACACACACACATACAGTGGGGCAAAAAAGTATTTAGTCAGCCACGTAATATGACATTTGTAATGTGACATTTGTAATGTCTTTATTGTTTTGAAACTTACTTCTGTATGTGTAATGTTTACTGTTAATTTTAACACATGTTTCCCATGCCAATAAAGCCCCTTGAATTGAATTGAATTGAATTGAGAGAGAGAGAGAGAGAGAGAGAGAGAGAGAGAGAGAGAGAGAGAGAGAGAGAGAGAGAGAGAAAGAAAGAGAGAGAGAGAGAGAGAGAGAGAGAGAGAGAGAGAGAGAGAGAGAGAGGGAGATGGAGGAACATTTAGAATTGTAAATAGAGTTCTCCTCCTCCGTGTCGTAGGCAGTTGCTGCAGCATGTGATCTGGACCCCTATCCTCTATATATCCTAGCTGGACCATTACTACCACATACATTATCTGGCACATTTAAATGAGGGGAAACTCGGCCAATTTAGGCAGGACATTTATTTTCATTTGGAAAAATAAAGATATAATGTTTAAATTAATATGATTGTTTTCCGTCCTCCCCTCTGCCTCCTCTCTGCCTCCTCTCTGCCTCCTCTCTGCCACCCCTCTGCCTCCTCTCTGCCTCCTCTCTGCCTCCTCTCTGCCTCCCCTCTGCCTCCTCTCTGCCTCCTCTCTGCCTCCCCTCTGCCTCCTCTCTGCCTCCCCTCTGCCCCCTCTCTGCCTCCTCTCTGCTCCCTCTCTGCCTCCTCTCTGCCTCCTCTCTGCCCCCTCTCTGCCTCCCCTCTGCCTCCTCTCTGCCTCCTCTCTGCCTCCTCTCTGCCTCCTCTCTGCCCCCTCTCTGCCTCCCCTCTGCCTCCTCTCTGTCTCCTCTCTGCCTCCTCTCTGCCCCCCCTCTGCCTCCCCTCTGCCCTCCTCTGCCTCCTCTCTGCCTCCCCTCTTCCTCCTCTCTGCCTCCTCTCTGCCTCCCCTCTGCCTCCCCTCTGCCTCCCCTCTGCCTCCCCTCTGCCTCCTCTCTGCCTCCCCTCTGCCTCCCCTCTGCCTCCCCTCTGCCTCCTCTCTGCCTCCCCTCTGCCTCCCCTCTGCCTCCTCTCTGCCTCCCCTCTGCCTCCCCTCTGCCTCCCCTCTGCCTCCTCTCTGCCTCCCTCTGCCTCCCCTCTGCCTCCCCTCTGCCTCCTCTCTGCCTCCCCTCTGCCTCCCCTCTGCCTCCTCTCTGCCTCCCCTCTGCCTCCCCTCTGCCTCCTCTCTGCCTCCCCTCTGCCTCCCCTCTGCCTCCTCTCTGCCTCCCCTCTGCCTCCCCTCTGCCTCCCCTCTGCCTCCTCTCTGCCTCCCCTCTGCCTCCTCTCTGCCTCCCCTCTGCCTCCTCTCTGCCTCCTCTCTGCCTCCCCTCTGCCTCCCCTCTGCCTCCCCTCTGCCTCCTCTCTGCCTCCCCTCTGCCTCCCCTCTGCCTCCTCTTTGCATACCACTAATAACATTAAGATGTGTGACCCAGGGTGCATTAATATGGGGAGTTATGGAGAACGGCCTTTTAGGGGCGTATATCACAGTATATCAGCCCATAACTCATACAGCGGTCTTCGGGAGGGTGTGTACATTTATCACACACAAACACGCACCGAAACGCACTCACATCCTCCTAGTAATACACACACACGTGCACAAACCCAGTCATAATAAATGACATTTGAAGTGTAACAAGGGGAGGAGGATGAACTAGTGGGTGAGTTAACATCTCACGTGTTTAAAATTGATACATCCTTCACACGGAAGTGTCCACATGATAATGGGATGAAGACATATCTGTGAATAGTTAAGGGCAGATTGTCTCTCGCTGTGTGTGTGTGTGTGTGTGTGTGTGTGTGTGTGTGTGTGTGTGTCTGTGTCTGTGTGTAGAGTTTGGGGGAGATTGTTTTAGAGGGGAGGAACAGACCTCATTATGAACTCATACATCATCTGGAGAGAGGAGGGTCCGAGCTGAGCTACCGCTACTGACGATAAACAGATATACCGCAACAGTGTCACAGCGAAATGCGGCCGTGGTTACCACTTTACCAGACCACACAGGACAGCGTGTGTGTGTGTGTGTGTGTGTGTGTGTGTGTGTCTCCTACAGGAACTGCTAGATTGAGAGTGCATCACAGCGCTGTTTATGTAGAGAACTAGAGGCGCTGTTGTTTCCCTGTCTCAGAGCTCATTCATCACTGAGAGAGGTTGTGGATACACAGTAGCATAGAAACAGAGCTTCTCCTGTTCAACTCCTCACATCCTGCTGTTTTATAATGTGTTTTATACTAGAACCTCCTGCACCCAGCTACTGTCAACCAATCAGGTTAATGCAGAGCTATATGGAGCCCTCTACACTCTTACAAAGTTTTAACGTTTAATTTAACCTTAATTTAACCTTAATTTAACCAGGCAATTCAGTTAAGAACAAATTCTTCTTTTCAATGACGGCCTACCAAAAGGCAAAAGGCCTCCTGCTGAGACAGGATTAAAGAAAATAAATAAATACAATATAAATACAGGACAAAACACACATCACAACAAGAGAGACAACACAACACTACCTAAAGAGAGACCTAAGACAACAACATAGCAAGGCTGCAACACATGACAACACTACCTAAAGAGAGACCTAAAACAACAACATAGCAAGGCTGCAACACATGACAACACTACCTAAAGAGAGACCTAAGACAACAACATAGCAAGGCTGCAACACATGACAACACTACCTAAAGAGAGACCTAAAACAACAACATAGCAAGGCTGCAACACATGACAACAAAGCATGGTAGCAACACAACATAACAACAACATGGTAGCAACACAACATGGTTGCAGCACAAAACATAGTACAAACATTATTGGGCACAAAGGGCAAGAAGGTAGAGACAACGATACGTCAAGCAAAGCAGGCGCAACTGTCAGTAAGAGTGTCCATGTTTGAGTCTGAATGAAGAGGGGAGGAGAGAGAGAGAAGCGAGAGGATGAAAATTAAGAAATTGAGGATTTTAATAATAAAGTAGCACTTAAAAAAAAA
>NC_092173.1:38299353-38304353 GCF_045791955.1 Oncorhynchus clarkii lewisi | reverse complement strand
GATGCAGTGTGAGGCAATACAGTAGGGGGAGATGCAGTGTGAGGTAATACAATAGGGGGAGATGCAGTGTGAGGTAATACAATAGG
The DNA here is from genome assembly GCF_045791955.1 of Oncorhynchus clarkii lewisi. NCBI lineage: Eukaryota > Metazoa > Chordata > Actinopteri > Salmoniformes > Salmonidae > Oncorhynchus > Oncorhynchus clarkii. The sequence goes on along the minus strand of NC_092173.1, from coordinate 38,304,267 downwards.
GGGAGATGCAGTGTGAGGTAATACAATAGGGGGAGATGCAGTGTGAGGTAATACAGTAGGGGGAGATGCAGTGTGAGGTAATACAATAGGGGAGATGCAGTGTGAGGTAATTCAATAGGGGGAGATGCAGTGTGAGGGAATTCAATAGGGGGAGATGCAGTGTGAGGTAATTCAATAGGGGAGATGCAGTGTGAGGTAATTCAATAGGGGGAGATGCAGTGTGAGGTAATACAATAGGGGGAGATGCAGTGTGAGGTAATACAGTAGGGGGAGGAGCAGCGTGAGGTAATACAGTAGGGTGAGATGCAGTGTGAGGTAATACAATAGGGGGAGATGCAGTGTGAGGTAATACAATAGGGGGAGATGCAGTGTGAGGTAATTTAATAGGGGGAGGAGCAGCGTGAGGTAATACAGTAGGGGGATATGCAGTGTGAGGTAATACAATAGGGGGAGATGCAGTTTGAGGTAATACAATAGGGGGAGGTGCAGTGTGAGGTAATACAGTAGGGGGAGATGCAGTGTGAGGTAATAAAATAGGGGGAGATGCAGTGTGAGGTAATACAATAGGGGGAGATGAAGTGTGAGGTAATACAGTAGGGTGAGATGCAGTGTGAGGTAATACAATAGGGGGAGATGCAGTGTGAGGTAATTCAATAGGGGGAGATGCAGTGTGAGGTAATACAATAGGGGGAGATGCAGTGTGAGGTAATTTAATAGGGGGAGGAGCAGCGTGAGGTAATACAGTAGGGGGATATGCAGTGTGAGGTAATACAATAGGGGGAGATGCAGTTTGAGGTAATACAATAGGGGGAGATGCAGTGTGAGGTAATACAGTAGGGTGAGATGCAGTGTGAGGTAATACAATAGGGGGAGATGCAGTGTGAGGTAATTCAATAGGGGGAGTATCAGTGTGAGGTAATTCAATAGGGGGAGATGCAGTGTGAGGCAATACAGTAGGGGGAGATGCAGTGTGAGGTAATACAATAGGGGGAGATGCAGTGTGAGGTAATACAATAGGGGGGGATGCAGTGTGAGGTAATACAATAGGGGGAGATGCAGTGTGAGGTAATACAGTAGGGGGAGATGCAGTGTGAGGTAATACAATAGGGGGAGATGCAGTGTGAGGTAATTCAATAGGGGGAGATGCAGTGTGAGGGAATTCAATAGGGGGAGATGCAGTGTGAGGTAATTCAATAGGGGAGATGCAGTGTGAGGTAATTCAATAGGGGGAGATGCAGTGTGAGGTAATACAGTAGGGGGAGATGCAGTGTGAGGTAATACAGTAGGGGGAGATGCAGTGTGAGGTAATACAATAGGGGGATATGCAGTTAGAGGTAATACAGTAGTTATGGGAGATGCAGTGTGAGGTAATACAATAGGGGGAGATGCAGTGTGAGGTAATACAATAAGGGGAGATGCAGTGTGAGGTAATACAGTAGGGTGAGAAGCAGTGTGAGGTAATACAATAGAGGGAGATGCAGTGTGAGGTAATTCAATAGGGGGAGATGCAGTGTGAGGTAATACAGTAGGGGGAGATGCAGTGTGAGGTAATACAGTAGGGGGAGATGCAGTGTGAGGTAATGCAATAGGGGGAGATGCAGTGTGAGGTAATACAATAGGGGTGAGATGCAGTGTGAGGTAATACAGTAGGGGGAGATGCAGTGTGAGGTAATACAATAGGGGGAGATGCAGTGTGAGGTAATAACATAGGGGGAGATGCAGTGTGAGGTAATACAGTAGGGGGAGATGCAGTGTGAGGTAATACAACAGGGTGAGATGCAGTGTGAGGTAATTCAATAGGGGGAGATGCAGTGTGAGGTAATACAGTAGGGGGAGATGCAGTGTGAGGTAATACAGTAGGGGGAGATGCAGTGTGAGGTAATACAGTAGGGGGAGATGCTTCTCAAATGGAATGTTTTATGCGATCGACACACTCTCGTCCTCTCAGGAATGTACTCAAGAGAACGTCCTCGGAGAATGTATTTGGCGCATGAAAGTTTGGAACACGGTAGTATGCATATTGAGAAAACACACCCAGTTTCCTTCATTACAGCAGGTCTGATGGGAAGAGGGACGGAGTGTGCAGCCTGAATGGGATGCCTAACCCCTGGGGAGGCAGTGTCGTTCATCCCCCCCCCCCCCCCACCACCAGAGCAGGAAAATTATCCCGTTGAAGGGCTGTGGGAGAAAGAGCAGCTGCAGGCCCAGATACCGTGACTCTGTCTGACAGCCCTTTTCCTCTCTCTCTCCTCATTCACCCTTTCCTCTTCCTCTCCTCTTCTGTCTGTCTGTCTGTCTGCCTGTCTGTGAGTTCCCATCGATGGCCCCAACGCACGCACGCACGCACACACGCACGCACGCACGCACGCACACACACACACACACACACACACACACACACACACACACACTCACACACACACACACACACACCATGTGGCCAGCACGGCAAAGTCATCTCAATATTTTTTCTGCGGCTCCAAGTTAGTTTGGCAAGGTCGATGTTAGAGATGAGAAGATACTGGGCTGTATGTATATATATTTACTTATAATTTTATGTTTTACAAACACACGTTTTTATCCCTGTTAGGATATCCATACTGCTAGCATAATTACTGTTACAATTATACTTTTATTTCCTTTTCTATTTTAGTTGTGTGCAGAATGTGGAGAGGGCTACTGCATCGGATGCTTTGCCAAGTTTCACCAGAAGGGGGCACTGAAGCTCCACAGAATGATCCCCATTCAGGTAAGACAACACACAGATGCACACACACATTTCTCTCTCTCTCTCTCTCTCTCTCTCCTCTCTCTCTCTCTCTCTCTCTCTCTCTCTCTCTCTCTCTCTCTCTCTCTCTCTCTCTCTCTCTCTCTCTCTCTCTCCCTCCCGTCTCTCATTCTGAGTCTGACATACAGGTGAACAGACACACTCATCTACACTTGCGTATGACACACACATTGCTGAATCCTGTGTTTTATTCCAGGTCAGTGTTTACGCATGGCGTTTGTTTATTTTGTTCTCCCAGTAACAAAATGGAGGTTCTCCCTTAACAAATGACCTGCGCTTGATCACATACTCTCACACTGATTACACACACCTGCACCAAAATGCTTGGGAACAGGAGGGAAAACAGTATACGCACGCAAACACAGTCACACACGTACACACACCCTCCAGTGCTTAGTGAATGGAATGGTACTGTATTGAAACAGTGTGCCGAGGCAGAGTTAGTTTAACAACAGGCAGTGGAGAGAGCAGAGTTAGTTTAACAACAGTGGAGAGAGCAGAGTTAGTTTAACAACAGGCAGTGAAGAGAGCAGAGTTAGTTTAACAACAGTGGAGAGAGCAGAGTTAGATTAACAACAGGCAGTGGAGAGAGCAGTTAGTTTAACAACAGGCAGTGGAGAGAGCAGAGTTAGTTTAACAATAGTGGAGAGAGCAGAGTTAGTTTAACAGCAGTGGAGAGAGCAGAGTTAGTTTAACAACAGGCAGCGGAGAGAGCAGATTTAGTTTAACCTCAGTGGAGAGAGCAGAGTTAGTTTAACAGCAGTGGAGAGAGCAGAGTTAGATTAACAACAGGCAGTGGAGAGAGCAGAGTTAGTTTAACAACAGGCAGTGGAGAGAGCAGAGTTAGTTTAACAACAGTGGAGAGAGCAGAGTTAGTTTAACAGCAGTGGAGAGAGCAGAGTTAGATTAACAACAGGCAGTGGAGAGAGCAGTTAGTTTAACAGCAGTGGAGAGAGCAGAGTTAGTTTAACAGCAGTGGAGAGAGCAAAGTTAGTTTAACAGCAGTGGAGAGAGCAGTTAGTTTAACAACAGGCAGTGGAGAGAGCAGAGTTAGTTTAACAATAGTGGAGAGAGCAGAGTTAGTTTAACAACAGTGGAGAGAGCAGAGTTAGTTTAACAGCAGTGGAGAGAGCAGAGTTAGGTTAACAACAGGCAGTGGAGAGAGCAGAGTTTGTTTAACAACAGTGGAGAGAGCAGAGTTAGTTTAACAATAATGGAGAGAGCAGAGTTAGTTTAATAACAGTGGAGAGAGCAGAGTTTGTTTAATAGCAGGCAGTGGAGAGAGCAGAGTTAGTTAACAACAGAGGAGAGAGCAGAGTTTGTATAATAGCAGGCAGTGGAGAGAGCAGAGTTAGTTTAACAATAGTGGAGAGAGCAGAGTTAGTTTAATAACAGTGGAGAGAGCAGAGTTAGTTTAACAGCAGTGGAGAGAGCAGAGTTAGATTAACAACAGGCAGTGGAGAGAGCAGTTAGTTTAACAGCAGTGGAGAGAGCAGAGTTAGTTTAACAGCAGTGGAGAGAGCAGAGTTAGATTAACAACAGGCAGTGGAGAGAGCAGTTCGTTTAACAGCAGTGGAGAGAGCAGAGTTAGTTTATTAACAGCAGTGGAGAGAGCAAAGTTAGTTTAACAGCAGTGGAGAGAGCAGTTAGTTTAACAACAGGCAGTGGAGAGAGCAGAGTTAGTTTAACAACAGTGGAGAGAGCAGAGTTAGTTTAACAACAGTGGAGAGAGCAGAGTTAGTTTAACAGCAGTGGAGAGAGCAGAGTTAGATTAACAACAGGCAGTGGAGAGAGCAGTTAGTTTAACAGCAGTGGAGAGAGCAGAGTTAGTTTAACAGCAGTGGAGAGAGCAAAGTTAGTTTAACAGCAGTGGAGAGAGCAGTTAGTTTAACAACAGGCAGTGGAGAGAGCAAAGTTAGTTTAACAACAGTGGAGAGAGCAGAGTTTGTTTAATAGCAGGCAGTGGAGAGAGCAGAGTTAGTTAACAACAGAGGAGAGAGCAGAGTTTGTATAATAGCAGGCAGTGGAGAGAGCAGAGTTAGTTAACAACAGAGGAGAGAGCAGAGTTTGTATAATAGCAGGCAGTGGAGAGAGCAGAGTTTGTTTAACAATAGTGGAGAGAGCAG
>NC_092173.1:38256853-38294353 GCF_045791955.1 Oncorhynchus clarkii lewisi | reverse complement strand
CCCGTACTGTCACTGTAGCTCAATTCCACCTGTACTGTCACTGTAGCTCAATTCCACCTGTACTGTCACTGCAGCTCAATTCCACCTGTACTGTCACTGTAGCTCAATTCCACCTGTACTGTCACTGCAGCTCAATTCCACCTCGCAAAGTTTGCATTTACGCACTTTGCCACCTTCTCATTTAATTCCTCGATGTCTTGCCGTACAGGGCTTTGCTGCTGTCTCTTCCCTGCATCGTTCGCTGACATTTTGCCAAACGGTGACGTGTGTAGCGTTTCATATCCGTGGCAAATTGATACAGCGTTGTTGGGTTAGGTATTTGTAAAACCAAACTATTTCTCAATTTATACTACATTGTGATTTACATTTTGGGAGGATTTTTTCTGAACGTTAACGACCCCTATTTCATTTAAACGTTTAAATATTTAGTTTTAATATATTTCCTATTCTCCTGCTTTCATTTATTTATTATGTTATCTTGCTTTAATATTCCCCCCACCACCACACACACACACACACTCTCTCTCTCTGTCTCTCTCTCTCTCTCTCTCTCTCTCTCTCTCTCTCTCTCTCTCAGTGAGGCGGACACCTCAAGGACACAGCAGCGTTGATAGAGGTAGGTTAATTAACCTGTGTGGTTAATAAAATGAATAACATCCTCAGCCCCTGGTTCAGAGAGAATCAATCAGACCCTGTTTTTAAGGCATATTCATAGACGATGTTCATATTTGATGTGTGGTTTTTAATTGAAATAATGTAATTTGATTTGGTGGAAGTGATTTCCTGTTTTAGGGATCAGGAGGAGAATTTGTGAATGAGCCCATGTGCTTCTTGGGTAATTAAATACATGGTGACTTGGGCAGCGTAGGAATCGTGTGAGTAGAACTGGTATCCCTGAGCCATCTTCTCAGAGCCGAGCTGCAGCAACTGGGGTGGTTGTAAAGATGTGTTTGTGTGTCACTTATCACTGCTTTCCTCTCCTCACAGACAGAGATCCAGACCTCGTTGAGCAAGCTGGATGTAGTGAGCACTTCCAGAGACGTGTCCAGCCCAAACCCAACCCCCACCCCCAACCCAAACCCTGCCCCCAACCCCACCCCAACCCCAACCCCCCTAGAGATAATGACAGCAGTGTTAGGAGGGGTTCCACTATAGAGATAATGACAGCAGTGTTAGGAGGGGTTCCACTATAGAGATAATGACAGCAGTGTTAGGAGGGGTTCCACTATAGAGATAATGACAGCAGTGTTAGGAGGGGTTCCACTATAGAGATAATGACAGCAGTGTTAGTAGGAGGGGTTCCACTATAGAGATAATGACAGCAGTGTTAGGAGGGGTTCCACTATAGAGATAATGACAGCAGTGTTAGGAGGGGTTCCACTATAGAGATAATGACAGCAGTGTTAGTATGAGGGGTTCCACTATAGAGATAATGACAGCAGTGTTAGTAGGAGGGGTTCCACAATAGAGATAATGACAGCAGTGTTAGGAGGGGTTCCACTATAGAGATAATGACAGCAGTGTTAGGAGGGGTTCCACTATAGAGATAATGACAGCAGTGTTAGTAGGAGGGGTTCCACTATAGAGATAATGACAGCAGTGTTAGGAGGGGTTCCACTATAGAGATAATGACAGCAGTGTTAGTAGGAGGGGTTCCACTATAGAGATAATGACAGCAGTGTTAGGAGGGGTTCCACTATAGAGATAATGACAGCAGTGTTAGGAGGGGTTCCACTATAGAGATAATGACAGCAGTGTTAGGAGGGGTTCCACTACACCAAATCCTAACTGTCAAGGTTGTGCGCTACTGGTAAGAAGTCAGATGCAGAGAGATGTGATCAGGCGCAACTGCGTCAAAACCTCCAGCCAATGGCAAAAGTGAATAAGCATGAAAACATTCACAATAATGCAAATGTATGACAATAAACATACTACGGGTCAAAAAACGATACCAGTCTGGTGTGTAACACTAAACACGATACCCGGGGAAACAACCAGTCTGGTGTGTAACACTAAACACGATACCCGGGGAAACAACCAGTCTGGTGTGTAACACTAAACACGATACCCGGGGAAACAACCAGTCTGGTGTGTAACACTAAACACGATACCCGGGGAAACAACCAGTCTGGTGTGTAACACTAAACACGATACCCGGGGAAACAACCAGTCTGGTGTGTAACACTAAACACGATACCCGGGGAAACAACCAGTCTGGTGTGTAACACTAAACATGATACCCGGGGAAACAACCAGTCTGGTGTGTAACACTAAACACGATACCCGGGGAAACAACCAGTCTGGTGTGTAACACTAAACACGATACCCGGGGAATCAACCAGTCTGGTGTGTAACACTAAACACGATACCCGGGGAAACAACCAGTCTGGTGTGTAACACTAAACATGATACCCGGGGAAACAACCAGTCTGGTGTGTAACACTAAACATGATACCCGGGGAAACAACCAGTCTGGTGTGTAACACTAAACACGATACCCGGGGAAACAACCAGTCTGGTGTGTAACACTAAACACGATACCCGGGGAAACAACCAGTCTGGTGTGTAACACTAAACACGATACCCGGGGAAACAACCAGTCTGGTGTGTAACACTAAACACGATACCCGGGGAAACAACCAGTCTGGTGTGTAACACTAAACACGATACCCGGGGAAACAACCAGTCTGGTGTGTAACACTAAACATGATACCCGGGGAAACAACCAGTCTGGTGTGTAACACTAAACACGATACCCGGGGAAACAACCAGTCTGGTGTGTAACACTAAACACGATACCCGGGGAAACAACCAGTCTGGTGTGTAACACTAAACACGATACCCGGGGAAACAACCAGTCTGGTGTGTAACACTAAACATGATACCCGGGGAAACAACCAGTCTGGCGTGTAACACTAAACACGATACCCGGGGAAACAACCAGTCTGGCGTGTAACACTAAACACGATACCCGGGGATACAACCAGTTTGGTGTGTAACACTAAACACGATACCCGGGGAAACAACCAGTCTGGTGTGTAACACTAAACACGATACCCGGGGAAACAACCAGTCTGGTGTGTAACACTAAACACGATACCCGGGGAAACAACCAGTCTGGCGTGTAACACTAAACATGATACCCGGGGAAACAACCAGTCTGGTGTGTAACACTAAACATGATACCCGGGGAAACAACCAGTCTGGCGTGTAACACTAAACACGATACCCGGGGATACAACCAGTCTGGTGTGTAACACTAAACACGATACCCGGGGAAACAACCAGTCTGGCGTGTAACACTAAACACGATACCCGGGGAAACAACCAGTCTGGTGTGTAACACTAAACACGATACCCGGGGAAACAACCAGTCTGGTGTGTAACACTAAACATGATACCCGGGGAAACAACCAGTCTGGTGTGTAACACTAAACACAATACACGGGGAAACAACCAGTCTGGTGTGTAACACTAAACACGATACCCGGGGAAACAACCAGTCTGGTGTGTAACACTAAACATGATACCCGGGGAATCAACCAGTCTGGTGTGTAACACTAAACACGATACCCGGGGAAACAACCAGTCTGGCGTGTAACACTAAACACGATACCCGGGGAAACAACCAGTCTGGTGTGTAACACTAAACACGATACCCGGGGAAACAACCAGTCTGGTGTGTAACACTAAACATGATACCCGGGGAATCAAGCAGTCTGGTGTGTAACACTAAACACGATACCCGGGGAAACAACCAGTCTGGCGTGTAACACTAAACACGATACCCGGGGAAACAACCAGTCTGGTGTGTAACACTAAACACGATACCCGGGGAAACAACCAGTCTGGCGTGTAACACTAAACACGATACCCGGGGATACAACCAGTCTGGTGTGTAACACTAAACACGATACCCGGGGAAACAACCAGTCTGGTGTGTAACACTAAACACGATACCCGGGGAAACAACCAGTCTGGTGTGTAACACTAAACACGATACCCGGGGAAACAACCAGTCTGGCGTGTAACACTAAACATGATACCCGGGGAAACAACCAGTCTGGTGTGTAACACTAAACATGATACCCGGGGAAACAACCAGTCTGGCGTGTAACACTAAACACGATACCCGGGGATACAACCAGTCTGGTGTGTAACACTAAACACGATACCCGGGGAAACAACCAGTCTGGCGTGTAACACTAAACACGATACCCGGGGAAACAACCAGTCTGGTGTGTAACACTAAACACGATACCCGGGGAAACAACCAGTCTGGTGTGTAACACTAAACATGATACCCGGGGAAACAACCAGTCTGGTGTGTAACACTAAACACAATACCCGGGGAAACAACCAGTCTGGTGTGTAACACTAAACACGATACCCGGGGAAACAACCAGTCTGGTGTGTAACACTAAACATGATACCCGGGGAATCAACCAGTCTGGTGTGTAACACTAAACACGATACCCGGGGAAACAACCAGTCTGGCGTGTAACACTAAACACGATACCCGGGGAAACAACCAGTCTGGTGTGTAACACTAAACACGATACCCGGGGAAACAACCAGTCTGGTGTGTAACACTAAACATGATACCCGGGGAATCAACCAGTCTGGTGTGTAACACTAAACACGATACCCGGGGAAACAACCAGTCTGGCGTGTAACACTAAACACGATACCCGGGGAAACAACCAGTCTGGTGTGTAACACTAAACACGATACCCGGGGAAACAACCAGTCTGGTGTGTAACACTAAACATGATACCCGGGGAATCAACCAGTCTGGTGTGTAACACTAAACACGTAACAAATCATTTCCACACAAAGACATGGGGAGAACAGAAGGAATATACAGTGCCTTGCGAAAGTATTCGGCCCCCTTGAACTTTGCGACCTTTTGCCACATTTCAGGCTTCAAACATAAAGATATAAAACTGTATTTTTTTGTGAAGAATCAACAACAAGTGGGACACAATCATGAAGTGGAACGACATTTATTGGATATTTCAAACTTTTTTAACAAATCAAAAACTGAAAAATTGGGCGTGCAAAATTATTCAGCCCCCTTAAGTTAATACTTTGTAGCGCCACCTTTTGCTGCGATTACAGCTGTAAGTCGCTTGGGGTATGTCTCTATCAGTTTTGCACATCGAGAGACTGAAATGTTTTCCCATTCCTCCTTGCAAAACAGCTCGAGCTCAGTGAGGTTGGATGGAGAGCATTTGTGAACAGAGGTTTTCAGTTCTTTCCACAGATTCTTGATTGGATTCAGGCCTGGACTTTGACTTGGCCATTCTAACACCTGGATATGTTTATTTTTGAAAAATTCCATTGTAGATTTTGCTTTATGTTTTGGATCATTGTCTTGTTGGAAGACAAATCTCCGTTCCAGTCTCAGGTCTTTTGCAGACTCCATCAGGTTTTCTTCCAGAATGGTCCTGTATTTGGCTCCATCCATCTTCCCATCAATTTTAACCATCTTCCCTGTCCCTGCTGAAGAAAAGCAGGCCCAAACCATGATGCTGCCACCACCATGTTTGACAGTGGAGATGGTGTGTTCAGCTGTGTTGCTTTTACGCCAAACATAATGTTTTGCATTGTTGCCAAAAAGTTCAATTTTGGTTTCATCTGACCAGAGCACCTTCTTCCACGTTTGGTGTGTCTCCCAGGTGGCTTGTGGCAAACTTTAAACGACACTTTTTATGGATATCTTTAAGAAATGGCTTTCTTCTTGACACTCTTCCATAAAGGCCAGATTTGTGCAATATAGGACTGATTGTTTTCCTATGGACAGAGTCTCCCACCTCAGCTGTAGATCTCTGCAGTTCATCCAGAGTGATCATGGGCCTCTTGGCTGCATCTCTGATCAGTCTTCTCCTTGTATGAGCTGAAAGTTTAGAGGGACGGCCAGGTCTTGGTAGATTTGCAGTGGTCTGATACTCCTTCCATTTCAATATTATCGCTTGCACAGTGCTCCTTGGGATGTTTAAAGCTTGGGAAATCTTTTTGTATCCAAATCCGGCTTTAAACTTCTTCACAACAGTATCTCGGACCTGCCTGGTGTGTTCCTTGTTCTTCATGATGCTCTCTGCGCTTTTAACGGACCTCTGAGACTATCACAGTGCAGGTGCATTTATACGGAGACTTGATTACACACAGGTGGATTGTATTTATCATCATTAGTCATTTAGGTCAACATTGGATCATTCAGAGATCCTCACTGAACTTCTGGAGAGAGTTTGCTGCACTGAAAGTAAAGGGGCTGAATAATTTTGCACGCCCAATTTTTCAGTTTTTGATTTGTTAAAAAAGTTTGAAATATCCAATAAATGTTGTTCCACTTCATGATTGTGTCCCACTTGTTGTTGATTCTTCAGTTTTATATCTTTATGTTTGAAGCCTGAAATGTGGCAAAAGGTCACATAGTTCAAGGAGGCCGAATACTTTCGCAAGGCACTGTATACTGTATATGCAGTGTTATTAGGGAATGTAAACCAGGTGTGTGGGAAACAAGACAAAACAAATGGAACAATGAAAAATGGAGCGGCGTTGGCTAGAAGGCCGGTGACGTCGACCGCCGAACGCCGCCCGAACAAGGAGGGGAGTCGACTTCGGGGCGGTAGACACTAATTGCCTGCTGCACACTCACTAACAACATCAACAAGATGAGATTATGCATTAAGGCATTTTGTTCCGATGCTGTCTGTGTTTGTGCTTTATATTGCAGTGTTTGTGTGTTTCATTAGTTGTCTTAGTATTTTCTCTGCTTTACTGGACAGAATGCTTCGTTCCTGTTCTTTTTTGCAATTTGCTGCTAACCTGCAGTCCTAGTTGTTTCTGTTCACCCAATGGCATTGCTGCTAGCCTGCAGTCCTAGTTGTTTCTGTTCACCCAATGGCATTGCAGACTAAATGTGTTCAGAGTAGTGTCATAACATGTCTCTCACCCTTCTCCCCCTTTCCCCTTCCCTTTTCTGTTTCTCTCTCTTTCTCATGCCTCTTCCCCCTCTCCGTATCTTCCACGCTCTTTTCTTGTGTTGTCTCTGGTCTCTCTCTCTGTAGTGGAAGTGATGGAGACCCAGGCTGACTGAGTGACAGTGGGGCTGAGAGAGGACCAGTGAAGGTAGAGTTCACCCAACACAGTTTTTTATTTTATTTTATTTAACTAGGCAAGTCAGTTTAAGAACAAATTCTTAGTTACATTGACGGCCTAGTGGGTTAACTGCCTTGTTCAGGGGCAGAATGACAGATTTTTACCTTGTCAGCTCTGGGACTTGATCCAACAATTTTTCAGTTACTGGCCCAACGCTCTAACCGCTAGGCTGCCTGCTGCCCCGAGTTACATGGACAGACTGCTCATCAAGAGACACCGCAGGTGTGTGTGAGTGAGCGAGGGTGAGAGAGAGAGAGAGAGAGAGAGAGAGAGAGAGAGAGAGAGAGAGAGAGAGAGAGAGAGAGAGAGAGAGAGAGAGAGAGAGAGAGAGAAAGAGAGAGAGAGAGAGAGAGAGAGAGAGAGAGAGAGAGAGAGAGAGAGAGAGAGAAAGAGAGAGAGAGAGAGAGAGAGAGAGAGAGAGAGATAGATAGAGAGAGAGAGAGAGAGAGAGAGAGAGAGAGAGAGAGAGAGAGAGAGAGAGATGCGGCACAGTACAACAGTGTTAACTAGAGTTTTGCCTGGCCACGTAGGGCTGGTACTACGTAATCACAGTGTTAACCAGAGTTTAGCCAGGGCAGAGCTGGTACTACGTAATCACAGTGTTAACCAGAGTTTAGCCAGGGCAGAGCTGGTACTACGTAGTCACAGTGTTAACCAGAGTTTAGCCAGGGCAGAGCTGGTACTACGTAATCACAGTGTTAACCAGAGTTTAGCCAGGGCAGAGCTGGTACTACGTAATCACAGTGTTAAACAGAGTTTAGCCAGGTCAGGGCTGGTACTACATCTCATCACTATTTGTTACTTCTGGAGCTTCAGCTTTACAAGTTCACACAGGACCCAGGACACAGAGAGAACTAGCTTTAATATCTCTATATATCTCCATACTTCCATTAATTTGTATGGGTTACCTTCAGATGAAGGTTTAATATCTATATATATCTCCATACTTCCATTAATTTGTATGGGTTACCTTCAGATGAAGGTTTAATATCTATATATATCTCCATACTTCCATTCATTTGTATGGGTTACCTTCAGATGAAGGTTTAATATCTATATATATCTCCATACTTCCATTAATTTGTATGGGTTACCTTCAGATGAAGGTTTAATATCTATATATATCTCCATACTTCCATTAATTTGTATGGGTTACCTTCAGATGAAGGTTTAATATCTATATATATCTCCATACTTCCATTAATTTGTATGGGTTACCTTCAGATGAAGATTTAATATCTATATATATCTCCATACTTCCATTCATTTGTATGGGTTACCTTTAGATGAAGGTTTAATATCTATATATATCCATACTTCCATTCATTTGTATGGGTTACCTTCAGATGAAGGTTTAATATCTATACGTATCTCCATACAGGTTTAATATCTATATATATCTCCATATTTCCATTCATTTGTATGGGTTACCTTCAGACGAGTCCCGTGACACTTGTGGGGGTTGTAAAACGGAGAACACCATCGTGTTCATGAGAGTCTCATCTGATCTGACAAACACCTCAGATGTGGAAGGACAACATAGGCAGATGCGGTGGATTGAGACGCTAAAATTGACCGATTTCTGTGGGGATTTTTAAAATTATGTTACTTAGATTGACAATCGGGGAGCGTCAATAGACTCTTAAGAATTCAATTGAGAAATGTTTTGCCGACACACAATACCCCATGATATCAAAGTGGAATTATGTTTTTTTGTCATTTCCTAGAGGAAAACCTGGTTCAGTCTGCTTTCCACCAGACACTGGGAGATTAATTCACCTTTCATCAGGACAATAACCTAAAACACAAGGCCAACTATACACTGGAGTTGCTTACCAAGAAGACAGTGAATGTTCCTTAGTGGCCAAGTTACAGTTTTGACTTAAATCTGCTTGAAGATCTATAGCAAGACCTGAAAATGTTTGTCTAGCAGTGATCAATAACCAATTTAACAGAGATTGATGACTCTTTTAAAGAATAATGGGCAAAAGTTGGATAATGCAGATGTGGAAAGCGCTTACAGATTTACCCAGAAAGACTCTGTAATCGCTGCCAAAGGTGATTCTAACATGTATTTACTCAGGGGGTTGAAAACTTATCTAATCAAGATATTGTCACGACTTCCGCCGAAGTCGGTCCCTCTCCTTGTTCGGGCGGTGTTCGGGCGGTCGACGTCACCGACCTTCTAGCCATCACTGATCCATTTTTTCATTTCCCGTTGGTTTTGTCTCGTCTTCCTTCACACCTGGTTCCAATCCCATCAATTACATGTTGTGTATTTAACCCTCTGTTTCCCCTCATGTCCTTGTTGGAGATTGTTTGAGTATGATGTGTTGGTGCGCGACGGGTTTTGAAACCACTTTTTGATTATTTTGTCATTTTGTTTTTGTAGTTTTGTGAAGCACTGATTAAATAACTCCGTTTATACCAAGTTCGATTCTCCTTATACCAAGTTCGATTCTCCTTATACCAAGTTCGATTCTCCTGCGCCTGACTTCCCTGCCACCAACACGCACCCATTACAGATACATCAGTGTTATATTTCATTTTCAAATTGGACAAATGCCAGAATTTTTCTTCCACTTTGACTTTACAGTCTTCCATATAGATTGTTGACAAAAATGATCTACGATCTTTGTAACACACAACAATAACAAAGCTCGTGTGAATACTTTCTGAAGGCACTGTATACGGAGGTACAGATAGAGACAGGCAGGCATATGTTCAGAGAGAGACACACACACACACACACACACACACACACACACACACACACACACACACACACACACACACACACACACACACACACACACACACACACACACACACACACACACACACACACACACACACACACACACCCAGACAGAGGGAGCGTTAACTTTTATGATCTCATTACCATCTGGAGAGGCAGGATTGTAAAGCCATTACACTGAAGACCTTTTAAACAGCGTTGATATCAGCTGAGTTCTTTCTGGAGTGGACTGAGTTGAAGTCCTCTGCTCCATTCTCTTTAGAGGTAATCCCTGCTGCCTGCGTTGGGCCCGCTGCAGTGCTATGGGGAAGGCAGCGGGTGAGGAGGAGGGGGGGTGGCAGAGCCAGAGGGTGTAGTAGTAGAGGGCTGGAGCTTTGATAGGAATGGCTAATCCCTGCATGGGCACACAATGAGAGAGCATGGCACTGCACTGCAGGTATAGAGAGGGAGGGAGAGAGAAGGGGATAGAGTGAGAGGTACAATAGAGAGAGAAGGGGATAGAGAGAGAGGTACAATAGAGAGAGAGAGGGGGGGGGCATGTTAGAAGGACAGAGAATTCAGAAGTTTGGTTGTTAGACAGTAAGAGAAGGAGATACAGATAGGAAAGGAGAGAGGGAATATAATGAGGGAGAGATGAGGAGAGAATGAATACAATGAGGGAGAGGAGAATATATTGAGTGAGAGATGAGGAGAGAATGAATACAATGAGGGAGAGGTGAGGAGAGGAGAGAGGGAATATAATGAGGGAGAGACAAGGAGAGGACAGAATGAATATACTGAGGAAAAGATGAGGAGAGGAGAGATGGAATATGAGGGAGAGATGAGGAGAAGAGGGAGGAGGAAACAATGAGGACGAGATGAGGAGAGGAGAAAGGAGAAAGGAGAATATAATGAGGGAGACATGAGGAGAGGAGAGAGGGAATAGAATGAGGAAGAGATGTGGTGAGGAGACAGGAAAATAGAATGAGGGAGAGATGAGGAGGGAGGGAATAGAATGAGGGAGAGATGCGGTGAGGAGACAGTACAGGGAATAGTGAGAAGCAGAGCAATTATTAACCACAGAGTAAACATATGCTGTATTGGATTAAAACGATGGTGGTTGCCGGAAGTCCTTCACCTAGTCCAAACCCTATGGACCAATTTGGCTGGGCTCTGTGGCATTCGGCCTGGAATGGGATGAATTTGGAGGAGAGGAAGGACGGGGGAGAGAGGAGGGAGACCTATTTATCTATCCATCTAATCAATGTGTCTGTTTGAAAATCTCTCCAATCACAACCGTCTGTCTCTTTGAGATGTGAAGAGAGAGATCTATCCATCCGTCTCTGTTTAATCTGCCGCTTCTGGGTGGGGTACTGTGGGTGAGAGGGACAGGGAGACAGAGAGGTAGAGGGGGATGGTGTTAGTGACAGAGGGAGATCTATCTATCCATCTAATCTGTCTGTTTAATCTATCTGTCACTTATGGGTGGGGTCAGTGTGGGTGAGAGGGGCAGGGAGACGGCAGGGAGACGGGGATGATAGGAGATCTATCTATCCATCTAATCTGTCTGTTTTGGCCGGGCTCGTGGGTGTGCTGTCTTTTTGTCAGGAAACCGATGGAAGCCTACCAGCTCACCACAGAGCTCACCACAGAGCTCACCACAGAGCTCACCACAGAGCTCACCAACACACCCACTCTGGAGTAGGAAACAACACACCCTGACAGGTGGGTTACACACACACACACACACACACACACACACACACACACACACACACACACACACACACACACACACACACACACACACACACACACACACACACACACACACACACCCTGGAGGAAGAAACAACACACCCTGACAGGTGGGTTACACACACACACACACACATGGCTGATGGCTGGAGTGGAATGGTATCAAATACATCAAACACATAGTTTCCATGGTTTCCATGTGTTTGATGCCATTCCATCCACTCCGTTCCAGCCATTATTATGAGCCATCCTCGCCCCAGCAGCCTCCACTGATGCGCACACACATTCACGCACAAGTACACATACACACACACAGACGCTCCAAACAAGTTTTAAAAAATCCCCTCCTTCCCTGTGGGTCAGCTGTATCTCTGGCTACCCATCTGTCCGTGACGGCGTGGCGGGTAATCACTGGCTGTGATTGTGTGGGCAGGGGGCCGTTAGGGCCGGCTGATGCCTGACAGAGTGCACTCTGCCTGGGCAGGGAGGTGCAGGGGAGGGGAGGTAGACCTTGAGCTCACCAGTTAGGGGAGAGGGCTGGCTGTCTGGAGGGGAGTTAGACCATCAGTTAAGGGGAGAGAGCTGGCTGTCTGGAGTGGAGGTAGACCATCAGCTAGAGGAGAGGGCTGGCTGTCTGGAGGGGAGGTAGACCATCAGCTAGAGGAGAGGGCTGGCTGTCTGGAGGGGAGGTAGACCATCAGTTAGAGGAGAGAGCTGGCTGTCTGGAGGGGAGGTAGACCATCAGTTAGGGGAGAGAGCTGGCTGTCTGGAGGGGAGGTAGACCATCAGTTAGAGGAGAGAGCTGGCTGTCTGGAGGGGAGGTAGACCATCAGTTAGGGGAGAGAGCTGGCTGTCTGGAGGGGAGGTAGACCATCAGTTAGAGGAGAGGGCTGGCTATCTGGAGGGGAGGTAGACCATCAGTTAGAGGAGAGAGCTGGCTGTCTGGAGGGGAGGTAGACCATCAGTTAGGGGAGAGGGCTGGCTGTCTGGAGGGGAGGTAGACCATCAGTTAGGGGAGAGGGCTGGCTGTCTGGAGGGGAGGTAGACCGTCAGTTAGAGGAGAGGGCTGGCTGTCTAGAGGGGAGGTAGACCATCAGTTAGAGGAGAGGGCTGGCTATCTGGAGGGGAGGTAGACCATCAGTTAGGGGAGAGTGGTGGTTGTCTGGTCACCTAACAGTAGTGAGGGTAGGTAGACCATCAGTTAGAGGAGAGTGGTGGTTGTCTGGTCACCTAACAGTAGTGAGGGGAGGTAGACCATCAGTTAGGGGAGAGGGCTGGTTGTCTGGTCACCTAACAGTAGTGAGGGGAGGTAGACCATCAGTTAGGGGAGAGTGGTGGTTGTCTGGTCACCTAACAGTAGTGAGGGGAGGTAGACCATCAGTTAGGGGAGAGTGGTGGTTGTCTGGTCACCTAACAGTAGTGAGGGGAGGTAGACCATCAGTTAGAGGAGAGGGGTGGTTGTCTGGTCACCTAACAGTAGTGAGGGGAGGTAGACCATCAGTTAGGGGAGAGTGGTGGTTGTCTGGTCACCTAACAGTAGTGAGGGGAGGTAGACCATCAGTTAGGGGAGAGGGGTGGTTGTCTGGTCACCTAACAGTAGTGAGGGGAGGTAGACCATCAGTTAGGGGAGAGTGGTGGTTGTCTGGTCACCTAACAGTAGTGAGGGGAGGTAGACCATCAGTTAGGGGAGAGTGGTGGTTGTCTGGTCACCTAACAGTAGTGAGGGGAGGTAGACCATCAGTTAGGGGAGAGGGCTGGTTGTCTGGTCACCTAACAGTAGTGAGGGGAGGTAGACCATCAGTTAGGGGAGAGGGGTGGTTGTCTGGTCACCTAACAGTAGTGAGGGGAGGTAGACCATCAGTTAGGGGAGAGGGCTGGCTATCTGGAGGGGAGGTAGACCATCAGTTAGGGGAGAGAGCTGGCTGTCTGGAGGGGAGGTAGACCATCAGTTAGAGGAGAGAGCTGGTTGTCTGGAGGGGAGGTAGACCATCAGTTAGGGGAGAGTGGTGGTTGTCTGGTCACCTAACAGTAGTGAGGGGAGGTAGACCATCAGTTAGGGGAGAGGGGTGGTTGTCTGGTCACCTAACAGTAGTGAGGGGAGGTAGACCATCAGTTAGGGGAGAGAGCTGGCTGTCTGGAGGGGAGGTAGACCATCAGTTAGGGGAGAGTGGTGGTTGTCTGGTCACCTAACAGTAGTGAGGGGAGGTAGACCATCAGTTAGGGGAGAGGGGTGGTTGTCTGGTCACCTAACAGTAGTGAGGGGAGGTAGACCATCAGTTAGGGGAGAGTGGTGGTTGTCTGGTCACCTAACAGTAGTGAGGGGAGGTAGACCATCAGTTAGGGGAGAGTGGTGGTTGTCTGGTCACCTAACAGTAGTGAGGGGAGGTAGACCATCAGTTAGGGGAGAGTGGTGGTTGTCTGGTCACCTAACAGTAGTGAGGGGAGGTAGACCATCAGTTAGGGGAGAGTGGTGGTTGTCTGGTCACCTAACAGTAGTGAGGGGAGGTAGACCATCAGTTAGGGGAGAGTGGTGGTTGTCTGGTCACCTAACAGTAGTGAGGGGAGGTAGACCATCAGTTAGAGGAGAGGGGTGGTTGTCTGGTCACCTAACAGTAGTGAGGGGAGGTAGACCATCAGTTAGAGGAGAGGGGTGGTTGTCTGGTCACCTAACAGTAGTGAGGGGAGGTAGACCATCAGTTAGGGGAGAGGGGTGGTTGTCTGGTCACCTAACAGTAGTGAGGGGAGGTAGACCATCAGTTAGGGGAGAGGGGTGGTTGTCTGGTCACCTAACAGTAGTGAGGGGAGGTAGACCATCAGTTAGGGGAGAGTGGTGGTTGTCTGGTCACCTAACAGTAGTGAGGGGAGGTTAGACCATCAGTTAGGGGAGAGGGCTGGTTGTCTGGTCACCTAACAGTAGTGAGGGTAGGTAGACCATCAGTTAGGGGAGAGTGGTGGTTGTCTGGTCACCTAACAGTAGTGAGGGGAGGTTAGACCATCAGTTAGGGGAGAGGGCTGGTTGTCTGGTCACCTAACAGTAGTGAGGGTAGGTAGACCATCAGTTAGAGGAGAGGGGTGGTTGTCTGGTCACCTAACAGTAGTGAGGGGAGGTAGGCCATCAGTTAGAGGAGAGAGCTGGTTGTCTGGAGGGGAGGTAGACCATCAGTTAGGGGAGAGTGGTGGTTGTCTGGTCACCTAACAGTAGTGAGGGGAGGTAGACCATCAGTTAGGGGAGAGTGGTGGTTGTCTGGTCACCTAACAGTAGTGAGGGGTGGTAGACCATCAGTTAGGGGAGAGTGGTGGTTGTCTGGTCACCTAACAGTAGTGAGGGGAGGTAGACCATCGGTTAGAGGAGAGGGGTGGTTGTCTGGTCACCTAACAGTAGTGAGGGGAGGTAGACCATCAGTTAGAGGAGAGGGGTGGTTGTCTGGTCACCTAACAGTAGTGAGGGGAGGTAGACCATCAGTTAGGGGAGAGTGGTGGTTGTCTGGTCACCTAACAGTAGTGAGGGGAGGTAGACCATCAGTTAGGGGAGAGGGGTGGTTGTCTGGTCACCTAACAGTAGTGAGGGGAGGTAGACCATCAGTTAGGGGAGAGTGGTGGTTGTCTGGTCACCTAACAGTAGTGAGGGGAGGTTAGACCATCAGTTAGGGGAGAGGGCTGGTTGTCTGGTCACCTAACAGTAGTGAGGGTAGGTAGACCATCAGTTAGGGGAGAGTGGTGGTTGTCTGGTCACCTAACAGTAGTGAGGGGAGGTTAGACCATCAGTTAGGGGAGAGGGCTGGTTGTCTGGTCACCTAACAGTAGTGAGGGTAGGTAGACCATCAGTTAGAGGAGAGGGGTGGTTGTCTGGTCACCTAACAGTAGTGAGGGGAGGTAGACCATCAGTTAGGGGAGAGTGGTGGTTGTCTGGTCACCTAACAGTAGTGAGGGTAGGTAGACCATCAGTTAGAGGAGAGGGCTGGTTGTCTGGTCACCTAACAGTAGTGAGGGGAGGTAGACCATCAGTTAGGGGAGAGGGGTGGTTGTCTGGTCACCTAACAGTAGTGAGGGTAGGTAGACCATCAGTTAGAGGAGAGGGCTGGTTGTCTGGTCACCTAACAGTAGTGAGGGGAGGTAGACCATCAGTTAGGGGAGAGGGGTGGTTGTCTGGTCACCTAACAGTAGTGAGGGTAGGTAGACCATCAGTTAGAGGAGAGGGCTGGTTGTCTGGTCACCTAACAGTAGTGAGGGGAGGTAGACCATCAGTTAGGGGAGAGGGGTGGTTGTCTGGTCACCTAACAGTAGTGAGGGTAGGTAGACCATCAGTTAGAGGAGAGGGCTGGTTGTCTGGTCACCTAACAGTAGTGAGGGGAGGTAGACCATCAGTTAGGGGAGAGGGGTGGTTGTCTGGTCACCTAACAGTAGTGAGGGTAGGTAGACCATCAGTTAGAGGAGAGGGCTGGTTGTCTGGTCACCTAACAGTAGTGAGGGGAGGTAGACCATCAGTTAGGGGAGAGGGGTGGTTGTCTGGTCACCTAACAGTAGTGAGGGGAGGTAGACCATCAGTTAGGGGAGAGGGGTGGTTGTCTGGTCACCTAACAGTAGTGAGGGGAGGTAGACCATCAGTTAGAGGAGAGAGCTGGTTGTCTGGAGGGGAGGTAGACCATCAGTTAGGGGAGAGGGGTGGTTGTCTGGTCACCTAACAGTAGTGAGGGGAGGTAGACCATCAGTTAGGGGAGAGGGGTGGTTGTCTGGTCACCTAACAGTAGTGAGGGGAGGTAGACCATCAGTTAGAGGAGAGTGGTGGTTGTCTGGTCACCTAACAGTAGTGAGGGGAGGTAGACCATCAGTTAGGGGAGAGTGGTGGTTGTCTGGTCACCTAACAGTAGTGAGGGGAGGTAGACCATCAGTTAGAGGAGAGGGCTGGTTGTCTGGAGGGGAGGTAGACCATCAGTTAGGGGAGAGGGGTGGTTGTCTGGTCACCTAACAGTAGTGAGGGGAGGTAGACCATCAGTTAGGGGAGAGTGGTGGTTGTCTGGTCACCTAACAGTAGTGAGGGGAGGGTTATCTTCTCTGGGGTTTTGCTCAGTCATCCCCCTTAGTCCTCCCAATTTCCAACTACCTCCTTCAGTTCATCCACTGTTTTTAAACTGTCATTTTTATTTGAACCTTTATTCAACTAGGCAGTTAATGGCAAATTCTTTCTTACAATGACGGCATAATGGGGAACAGTGGGTTAACTACCTTGTTCAGGGGCAGAACGACAGATTTTAACCTTGTCAGCTCTGGGAGTCAATCCAGCAACCTTTCGGTTACTGGTCCAATGCGCTGGCAACCTTTCGGTTACTGGCCCAATCTACTAGGCTACCTGCCACCCCAAATAGTAGTTCCCTGACTGGGAATCGAACCCGGGCTGCAGCGGTGAGAGCGCTGAATCCTACCACTAAACCGATTGTCCTCCTTCTTTCCAACTACCTTCTTCAATCCACCCACCATTAGTCCACTCTCTTCTCAATCTACCCACCCTTAGTCCACTCTCTTCTCAATCCAGCCACCCTTAGTCCACTCTCTTCTCAATCCCCCCACCCTTAGTACACTCTCTTCTCAATCCACCCACCCTTAGTACACTCTCTTCTCAATCCACTCACCCTTTGTCTACTCTCTTCTCAATCCACTCACCCTTAGTCCACTCTCTTCTAAATCCACCCACCCTTAGTCCACTCTCTTCTTAATCTCTTCCCATCTAAACATCTTTCAATCTCACATTCCCAGTTAGTCCATTTCCTCTAAAATGACAGGTCATTAATCAAACTCAAACCTCCTGAAGCTTCTGCTCCTTTCTTAAACCATGCTCCCTCTCTACTCAGGCTTCGGAGCCCGTTCTATTCCTTCTAGTTGTATGATCCCACCCACGCCCCAATGTCATAATACCCAAATTGACAGAATTGTCAATTTAAAGACATTTAGCCATTACTACATTTAGCTAACATTAGATAGTTAATCCAGAGATTCTTCCAGAGATTCTTCTCACAAGTCTCGTCCAGATCACAATGGTACAGTATTTGTAGTTTTTTATAAAAGCCACATTAGCAGCTAATTAACATGAACACTTTTTTTGCGGGTAAGTACAGGCGAATATATTGATAAAAGTCACGAAACACTGGCCTTATTTGAAGTGTTTCTAAAATCCACTATGGGTGAAATGAATGGGGGAAAAACGATTGGAAACATTTCCCTATTTGACCGCTAGGTTTTATGGGTAATATGACTCATACTGTGGTACTCCGTAACTTGTCAATACCACTGACGTTGATGCACTGTTTGTGTAAGAAAAGGTATGAAAGTTATTCAGTTATTCAAACTCTTGAGATTTTTGCTCAGAATTTTCACAACTGTCTGGGAGTTGCAGGTTCAATCTTCAACTTCTCTGTATCTGACCGTTCGTCCCCTCGACCAGTCTTTTAGGAATGTCAGGTTTCACAGAAAGCTTATTTATCCAGGACGTTTTCTGTCTTCCCTTGTCTTTCACTCTAAAATGAGTGCTGTTTGAAGTCATGAATAAGGAATGTGATGTTGGGCATCATGTTGGTACCCATTGGTTATCTCAAAAACTCATTTTCCTGAACTGCCAGACTCACATTGGCAATGGGCATACTGCTGTTGTCACACCTATAGTAAAGAATGAAGAAAGAAAAACATGGCGATGGACAGCTTGCTGTAGTTGCTGCCTTTATTGGCATGGGAAACATATGTTAACATTGCCAAAGCAAGTGAAATAGATAATAAACAAAAGTGAAATAAAGAATAAAAAGTGAACAGTAAACATTACACCCACACAAGCTCCAAAAGAATAAAGACATTACACATGTCATTATGTATATATACAGTGCTGTAACTGTCACGTTCTGACCTTAGTTCCTTTGTTTTGTCTTTTGTTTTAGTATGGTCAGGGCGTGAGTTGGGTGGGTTGTCTATGTTAGTTTTTCTATGATTTTCTATTTCTGTGTTTGGCCTGGTATGGTTCTCAATCAGAGGCAGCTGTCAATCGTTGTCCCTGATTGAGAACCATATTTGGGGAGCCTGTTATCTATTGTGTTTTGTGGGTGGTTATTTTCTGTCTTTGTGTGTCTGCACCAGACAGAACTGTTCCGGTTGTTTCTTTGTTGTTTTGTTATTCAGTGTTCAGTTTACATTAAAAAAGATGAACACGTTCCACGCTGTGCATTGGTCCTCACCTTCTTCCACCAATGACATCCGTTACAGTAACGATGTGCTCATAGTTAATGTACAAAAGGGAAAATAAATCATCATGAATATGGTTGTATTTACTATGGTGTTTGTTCTTCACTGGTTGCCCTTTTCTTGTGGCAACAGGTCACACATCTTGCTGCTGTGATGGCACACTGTGGTATTTCACCCAACATATATACAGTGAACTGCTGTTCACAAATGCTCTCCATCCAACCTCACTGAGCTCGAGCTGTTTTGCAAGGAGGAATGGGAAAAAATGTCAGTCTCTTGATGTGCAAAACTGATAGAGACATACCCCAAGGGACTTATAGCTGTAATCGCAGCAAAAGGTGGCGCTACAAAGTATTAACTTAAGGGGGCTGAATAATTTTTCAGTTTTTGATTTGTTAAAAAAGTTTGAAATATCCAATAAATGTCGTTTCACTTCATGATTGTGTCCCACTTGTTGTTGATTCTTCACAAAAAAATAAAGTTTTATATCTTTATGTTTGAAGCCTGAAATGTGGCAAAAGGTCGCAAAGTTCAAGGGGGCCGAATACTTTCGCAAGGCACTGTATATGTTTCTCTCTCTCTATCACAGGCAAGAGAAAGTCAATGTCATTGGAGGTCCTAAACTATCCCACTATGCACTGTCTCAGGGAGCCCAGTCACCTCGCCCTCCATTGGTTTTAAAGCAGGGACCACACAGATACCAAAATATCCACCACTGGGTCACAAAGACCCCAAGGACCCCTAGGGCGTCAACCAAGACATTAGTCATGTCAACACAAACTGACTGCTCTTACAACCTCCATCAGCCTCAAGCCCCAGGCCTTCCCCCTCTACACCCAACCCAGATCTCCATCAGTCAGCTCCATCAGCCTCAACCCCCAGGTCTTCCCCCTCTACACCCGACCCAGACCTCCATCAGTCACCCCTCAACCCCCAGGCCTCCCCCTCTACACCCAACCCAGACCTCCATCAGTCAGCTCCATCAGCCTCAACCCCCAGGCCTTCCCCCTCTACACCCGACCCAGACCTCCATCAGTCACCCCTCAACCCCCAGGCCTTCCCCCTCTACATCTGACCCAGACCTCCATCAGTCAGCTCCAGACCCCTCAACCCCCAGGCTTCCCCCTCTACACCCAACCCAGACCTCCATCAGTCAGCTCCAGACCCCTCAACCCCCAGGCTTTCTCCCTCTACACCCAACCCAGACCTCCATCAGTCAGCTCCATCACCCTCAACCCCCAGGCGTTCTCCCTGTACACCCAACCCAGACCTCCATCAGTCAGCTCCATCACCCTCAACCCCCAGGCTTTCTCCCTCTAGATATGTGTCGTCTCTACATCCTCTCACAGCCTGTCTTCCCTCTATATATGTGTCATCTACATAACAAGAGGAACCCTTATCCACCAGGCCCCATATCACCTATTCATATACAGACCCAGACTCATACACAGACACAGACCCAGACTCATACACAGACACAGACCCAGACCCAGACCCAGACCCAGACCCAGACACAGACCCAGACTCATACACAGACCCAGACTCATACACAGACACAGACCCAGACTCATACACAGACACAGACCCAGACTCATACACAGACCCAGACTCATACACAGACCCAGACTCATACACAGACACAGACCCAGACTCATACACAGACCCAGACTCATACACAGACACAGACCCAGACTCATACACAGACCCAGACTCAGTCAGCCATGTCACCCCACCCCTCTCCTTCTCCATCCCTTACGAGTGATCGATTTCAACTGCCTTTGACCCAGTCGCCACCACACTCCTCTGACTCACTGAAAAACTACAGCTCCCAGCAGACACCATGGCTACTCTCAGCGTCAGCGGTCAGATTGTCACACAGTCCCGCCCTCTCTCCCAGGATGCCTGCAACAGGTACAGTATATGTGTGTATGTGTGTGTGTGTATGTTTTAGTGTCTGAGTGAGTAAATCAGAATATTTGGAGACCTTGCTACACTGAACCAAAATATAAGCGCAACAATTTCAATGATTTTACTGAGTTACAGTTCATATAAGGAAATCAGTCAAATTAAAGAAATGGATTAGATCCTAATCTATGTATTACAAATGACTGGGAAATTAAATACGGATATGCATCAGTTGGTTACAGATACCTTAAAAAAAAGGTAGGGGCGTGTATCAGAAAACCAGTCAGTAACCTCATGCAGAGACACATCTCCTTCACATAGAATTGATCAGGCTGTTGATTTTGGCCTGTGGAATGTTGTCCCATTCCTCTTCAATGGCTGTGAGAAGTTGCTGGATATTGGTGGGAACTACGACACGCTGTCGTACACGTAGATCCAGAGCATCCCAAACATGCTCAATAGGTGGATATTCAGGTCATGAAAGAACTGGGACCTTTTCAGCTTCCAGGAGTTGTGTACAGATCCTTGCGACATGGGGCATTGCATTATTATGCTGAAACATGAGGTGATGGTGGCGAATGAATGGCACAACAATGGGCCTCAGGATCTCGTATGTCTGCGCATTCACAGTATGTATGCGCATTCAAATTGCCATTGAAAAAATGAAGTTGTGTTTGTTGTCTGTAGCTTATGCCTGCCCATACCATAACCCCACAGCCACCATGGGGCACTCTGCTCACAACGTTGAACATCAGAAAACCCCATGCCCAAACAATGCCACACACTGTCTGCCATCTGCCCGGTACAGTTAAAACCGGGATATATCCACTTCTCCAGCGTGCCAGTGTCCATCGAAGGTGAGCATTAGCCCAGCGAAGTCAGTTACGACGCCAAACTGCAGTCAGGTCAAGACCCTGATGAGGACGGCGAGCCCGCAGATGAGCTTCCCTGAGACGATTTCTGACAGTTTGTGCAGAAATTGTGCAAACCCACAGTTTCATCAGCTGTTCAGTTGGCTGGTCTCAGATGATCCCAAAGGTGAATAAGACAGATGTGGAGGTCCTAGGCTGGCGTGGGTACACGTGATCTGTGCTTGCGAGGCCTGTTGGACGTACTGCCAAATTCTCTAAAATGACATTGGAGGCGGCTTATGGTAGAGAAATGAACATTCAATTCTTTGGCAAGAGCTATGTTGGACATTCCTGAAGACATCAGAATTATCATGCTGTTTAATCAGCTCCTTGATATGCCACCCCTGTCAGGTGGATGGATTATCTTGGCAAAGGAGAAATGCTCACTAACAGCGATGTAATCAAATTTGTGCACAACAATTTTGAGAAATACGCATTTGTGCGTATGGAACAATTCTGTGATCTTTTATTTCAGCTCATGAAACATGGGACCAGCACTTTACGTGTTGTTTTTATATTTATGTTCAGTGTATATATCATTTAGTGTCCAATATTAGTGTAGAGACAGATTGTCTCTTCAATATGTTGTGTTTCTGTCTGAGGCAGTAATGGCTGTTGTTCTCCTGGGCTGTCAGAGACAATTTAGCTTCAGCCATAAAAAGTCTTCTTTATTTTTTTATATCGATTACAGTTTTAAGTAAATAACTGACATAATGCTGTAGCAGACAGGGCGGTAATTACACCGTGAGCAATGGCCCCTGTACACCAATACTGGTCCCCTAGGACACACAGACACACACAGGGAGCTCGTTTGAAGTGTTATGGTATACGATACAGTATGTGCTGACTTGCAGAAGAGTGTGGAGAGTTGTGCTGTGCTGGAGTAATGCATTAGGCCTTGACGGGGCAGTAACAGAGAGAGTTAGTGAGGAGCTGCCCTGGCCACTCTCTTAGCTCGCTTACAAACACTACAGCTGCTTCTCCACATCAAAACACCGGTCCCCAGTTCACTGAAACGTTTTTACATTCTTTCTTACGTTGCTCAGATATCTGCAGGGTCTGGTTTAATGGATGCATTCATAACAGCCCCAGGACACTGCATAGGTACCTCAGGAGTTGATTGTCTGTAATGATTATGATCATTTCCCCCCCATACAGATTCTGATTGTTTATACTGGTATGTACGGTATGTTTATATAAACATTTCCCTGTGTAGATTTTGACATGGACACATCCAGTGACAGCCTGGGACTGACACCCCCGCGAGGAAGACTCTTCAGACAAGGAGATGAAGATGGAGTGGAGGGATAGAGCGGAGGACAGATGCTCTACATCTCTCCCCCCCACCCCTTTTTTCCCAGTGGGTTCTCTTATCTTCCTAATATCCCTGGACCCAGAACCAGAGACAGGAGAACTGGTCCCAGAACCATCCATGGTGAGTTAGATTCAGTAGAGGGAGAGATACATTATGAGACTAGTGGAGACATTCAGTCCAGAGAGATTGACACATTTTACATTTTACTAATTTAGCAGACTCTGTTATCCAGAGCGACTTACATTTAGTGCATTCATCTTGTGATAGCTAGGTGGGACAACCACATATCACATGTCATAGTCAGTACATTTTTTCCTCAATAAAGTAGCTATCATCAAGTCAGAGCTAGAAAGGGGGGGGGGGAGTCAACAGCAAACATTAGTTCACAAAAGGCTTTTTTTTCTGGGGGGGGGGGGGTGTGCTGTGGGATTAGGATAGTCTTTAGAGAGGTGTGCAAGGATTCTTCTGTCATAGCTTCAGGGGGAAGCTGGTTCCACTATTGGGGTGGGAGGGCCAATAGACCACAGGTGGCAGAACGGAGTGCTCGGGTTGGGGTGTAGGGCTTGAGCATCGCCTGTAGGTAGGAAGGGGCAGTTTCTCTTGCTGTTCTGTAGCAAAGCACCATGGTCTTGTAGCCGATGTGAGCTCCAAGCTAAGATATCTGCCAGGCACGTAGAGATATCTGCCAGGTACTCATGTCGCAGCCTGGGTGTCAGAAGGGGGGAAGGAGAAAAGTAGTTGAGTGTCATCCGCATAGCAATGAAAGGAGAGACCATGTGAGGATATGACGGAGCCAAGTGACTTGGTATATAGAGAGAAGGAGGAGTGGACCTAGAACTGAGCCCTGGGGGACACCAGTAGTGAGAGTACGTGGTGCAGACACAGATCCTCTCCACCCCACATTTAGGAGCGGCCTTCCAGGTAGGATGCAATCCAAAAGTGAGTGACTCGGGCCATTTTGAAGTCAGAGGGATGCAGCCAATGGTCAGGGATGAGTTGATGAGGGAAGTGCGGAATGGGAGAAGGGAGGACGGGTTGTCGGGTGGCCAGACCTCACTAGTCATACGAGGTCATCTGGAGAGAGAGATCATGGCATAGGGGAGTTCTGTGTGAGTGGGACCAGTGGACTCAATATGCTGAGTGAAGGAGGAGCAGATGTCATCCACCTTCTTTTCAAAGTGGTTGACAAAGTCTTCTGCAGAGAGGGAGGAGGGAGGGGTGGAGGATTAAGGAGGGAGGAGAAGGTGGAAATGAGTTTCCTAGGGTTAGAGGCAGAAGCTTAAAATTTAGAGTGATAGAAAGTGGCTTTAGCAGCGGATCCAGAGGGTGAGAAGGTAGAGAGGAGGGAGTGAAAGGATGATAGGTCTTCCGGAAGTTTAGTTTTCCTCAATTTTTGCTCAGTTGCCTGCAGCTCAATTTTGTAAATTCGCAATGAGTCACCCAGCCACGGAGTAGGAGTGGAGGGCCGAGCCGGCCGGGAGGAAAGGGGACAGTGCCAGTCATAGGATGTGGAAAGGGAGGAGAGTAGGATTGAAGAGGCCGAATCAGGAAACAGGAGGGAGAATGGTTTAGTAGAAGGGAGAGATGATAGGATAGAAGATGAGAGAGTAGTGGAAGAGAGAGAAGATTGCGCTGGAGCTGGGGTGGGGCTGAATGGTTAGGGTTGGAGGAAAGGGAGACAGAAAAGGAAACAAAGTAGTGATCAGAGACCTTGAAGCCCTGGATTGGGATTGTGTGAGTTCAAAAGAGGCAAGGAGGGGAAAGAGAAAGTTGAAAATAATTTAATAAAAGGCGGACATTGGGAAGTTGAAGTCGCCAAGTACAAAGAGCGGTGAGCCATTGTCAGGAAATGAGCTGATCAAGATGTCAAGCTCATTGAGGAACTCTCTAAGGGCACCTGGTGGGCGATAGATGACAACATTGTTAAGCTTGAGTGGACAAGTGACAGTGACAGCATGGAATTAAAATGATGAAATGGACAGGTGAGAAAATCTCCTCTTGGGAGAAAATAGACATGTGCCACCACTGTGACAACCAGATGCTCTTGGACTATGAGAGAAAACGTAGTCAGATGAGGAGAGAGCAGCTGGAGTAGCAGTGTTCTCTGGGGGGATCCATGTCTCCCTCAGGGCCAAAACGTCAAGGGACTGAAGTGCAGCATAGGCTGAGATAAACTCGGCTTTCTTGACCGCAGATGGGCAGTTCCAACGATACTAGAGACCCAGAATTCCACATGGGTGGTGCTCAAAATACACTAAATTAGAGGGGTTGTAGCCAAGGGGTGGGGAGCATCTGTAAAGCCTACAGGGAGAGGTACCAACAGGTATAGAAAACACACACATAGTTGCCAACGCTACAGAAATAACAAAAATGAGACAATCTGAAAAAAGCTAGGTAAGATACTGAAGTGAGAGAAGCCTTCCTCTCTTTCTTTCCTCAAACAACTCCGCAAAACCGTCTTTGTTTCGGCGACAGTACTAGTTTGCCCGACGAGACCACCACTGAAACGACTGCCCCTGAGAAACCAGTGGAGTCTGAGCTGCACTTCCTAACCTCCTGTCATATGTATGACCATATTAGAGACACAGATTTCCCTCAGATTACAGTTCCAAAGAATTTCAAAACAAACCCAATTTTGATAAACTCCTATATCTATTGGGGTAAATACCACAGTATGCCATCACAGCAGCAAGATTTGTGACCTGTTACCACAAGAAAAGGTCTACAAGTGAAGAACAAACACCATTGTAAATACAACCCATATATATGTTTATTTATTTTCCCTTTTGTACTTTAGCCATTTGCACATGGTTACAACACTGTATATAGACATTGTAACGGCTTTCTTCCTGGGAAGGAGAGGCGGACCAAAACGCAGCGTGGTTAAAGTTCATGTTTTTTAATGAGAAAACTAAACATGAACAGAATACAAAACAATAAAAGTGGCAAAATCAAAACAGTCCTAACTGGTGTAGAAAACACAAAGACAGGAAACAACCACCCACAAAACCCAACACAAAGACAGGAAACAACCACCCACAAAACCCAACACAAAGACAGGAAACAACCACCCACAAAACCCAACACAAAAACAGGAAACAATCACCCACAAAACCCAACACAAAAACAGGAAACAACCACCCACAAATCCCAACACAAAAACAGGAAACAACCACCCACAAATCCCAACACAAAGACAGGAAACAACCACCCACAAATCCCAACACAAAGACAGGAAACAACCACCCACAAATCCCAACACAAAGACAGGAAACAACCACCCACAAATCCCAACACAAAGACAGGAAACAATCACCCACAAAACCCAACACAAAAACAAGAAACAACCACCCACAAAACCCAACACAAAAACAAGAAACAACCACCCACAAAACCCAACACAAAAACAGGAAACAACCACCCACAAAACCCAACACAAAGACAGGAAACAACCACCCACAAAACCCAACACAAAGACAGGAAACAACCACCCACAAAACCCAACACAAAGACAGGAAACAACCACCCACAAAACCCAACACAAAGACAGGAAACAACCACCCACAAAACCCAACACAAAAACAGGCTACCTAAATATGATTCCCAATCAGAGACAATGACTAACACCTGCCTCTGATTGAGAACCATATCAGGCCAAACATAGAAATAGACAAACTAGACACAGAACATAGAATGCCCACCCAGCTCACATCCTGACCAACACTAAAACAAGGAAAACGCACAAGAACTATGGTCAGAACGTGACAGACATAATGACATTTGTTATGTCTCTATTCTATTGGATCTTCTGTGAGTGTAACGTTTACTGTTCATTTGTATTGTTTATTTCACTTTTAAATGTTATCTACTTGACTTGCTTTGGCAACGTTAACATATGTTTCCCATGCCAATAAAGTCCCTTGAATTGAATTGAATTGACTGAGGTACTAATTGCTGATTGCCTGGGAGAGGTGAAACCACTCCCCCTCCAATACAGCCACTGATTACCAAAACAAGTAACACATTCCCCTGCCTCTTAATCCTGGTTGATGGCAACAACTATCTGCAAATGATGAGCAGTCAGCAGTTCACACACCAAGTAGGATTCTGGGAAGACAGGCAGCAGTTCACACACCAAGTAGGATTCTGGGAAGACAGTCAGCAGCTCACACACCAAGTTGGATTCTGGGAAGACAGGCAGCAGTTCACACACCAAGTAGGATTCTGGGAAGACAGTCAGCAGTTCACACACCAAGTAGGCTTCTGGGAAGACAGTCAGCAGTTCACACACCAAGTAGGATTCTGGGAAGACAGTCAGCAGTTCACACACCAAGTAGACTTCTGGGAAGACAGTCAGCAGTTCACACACCAAGTAGGATTCTGGGAAGACAGGCAGCGCTTAAAGTAAATGTCCCTAGCTAAGAAAAATAATACTAGAAGGCAACAGATTAAGACAAAACAGACACTAGTGGACACATTCAGTCTAGAGACATTGAGACCACATTCTGACACTAGTGGACACATTCAGTCTAGAGACATTGAGACCACATTATGACACTAGTGGACACATTCAGTCTAGAGACAGTGAGACCACATTATGACACTAGTGGACACATTCAGTCTCGAGACATTGAGACCACATTATGACACTAGTGGACACATTCAGTCTAGAGACATTGAGACCACATTATGACACTAGTGGACACATTCTGTCTAGAGACATTGAGACCACATTATGACACTAGTGGACACATTCAGTCTAGAGACATTGAGACCACATTATGAGACTAGTGGACACATTCAGTCTAGAGACACTGAGACCACATTATGACACTAGTGGACACATTCAGTCTAGAGACATTGAGACCAGATTATGACACTAGTGGACACATTCAGTCTAGAGATATTGAGACCACATTATGACACTAGTGGACACATTTAGTCTAGAGACATTGAGACCACATTATGACACTAGTGGACCCATTCAGTCTAGAGACATTGAGACCACATTATGACACTAGTGGACACATTCAGTCTAGAGACATTGAGACCACCCTGTCTGGCTCCACCATGGACCTGCTACCTAATATAACTACTGACCTGATCAATTAGATAACATTCATTAGAGAATAATTACAAAACCTCATTCAACCCTGGGCTGAGCCACAGCAACGCAACACCAAAGACTTGTGTTGGATCCTCATCCAGATCAGAAACGGAGGTGGGAAGAGAGAGAGAAAGAAAAGAGAGGGGGAGGGAGAGGATGAAAAGAGACAGGGAGGGAGAGGAAGAAGGAGAGAGGAAGGGTCAGGAAGAAGAGTGTGTGAACTGTCCTACAAGGATGTTATGTAGTGGTGTGATCTTTTCCATAGAGACAGAAGGATGAGAAAAGAGGCCGATAACAGTTGATTAAACACCTGCAATTACCTGTCTGATCAGAGATGGCTGTTATCTCTCTGTTCATTGTGCCTGAATCAGAGAGCCATGTTCGTTGACGTGCTAGACATTAATTACCTCCTATATAGTAGGCCTCGCTCTCGCTCTCCATACCTCTCACTCTTTTTCTTCATTTCTCACCCTTTCTCTCTCTCTCTCTCTCTCTCTCTCTCTTTCTCTCTCTCTCTCTCTCTCTCTCTCTCTCTCTTTCTCTCTCTCTCTTTCTATCTCTCTCTCTCTCTCTCTCTCTCTCTCTCTCTCTCTTTCTCTCTCTCTCTTTCTATCTCTCTCTCTCTCTCTTTCTCTCTCTCTCTATCTCTCTCTCTCTCTCTCTCTCTCTCTCTCTCTCTCTCTCTCTCTCAATTAAATTCAATTACATTCACTTTGCTTCATTGGCATGACGTCACAACGTACATATTGCTAAAGCTTACTTTGGAGATTTACAATATTAACATCATTATTAATAATAATCAATATTTCCAGTAACAACAATAACCAAGGGTCAAAATAATCACACATTGAACAATAACAATATGGGGGTTAGGATGCGGCGCTCCCACCGCCGGGCCCGGGTTCACTTCCTGGTCAGGGAACTGCTCTTGCGCTCCTGAGTGGCGCAGCGGTCTAAGGCACTGCATCTCAGTGCTAGAGGTGTCCCTACAGACCCTGGTTAGATTCCAGGCTGTATCACAACCGGCCGTGATTAGGAGTCCCATAGGGCGGCGCACAATTGGACCAGCGTCGTCCGGGTTAGGGTTTGGTCGGGGTAGGCAGTCATTGTAACTGAGAATTTGTTCTTAACTGACTTGCCTAGTTAAATAAAGGTTAAATAAAAATATATATATATAAAATAGAGGACATGTGCAGGTTGATTAGTCTGTCAGACACTGTTCCTCATCTTCCCACTCTCTCTCTGTCTCTGGTGTGTGGTAATGCTATGGCTAGCATGCTAATGAAGGAAAGCCTCCTAATTCTCTCCTCTCCTGTAGTGGACTAGTTATCTCACAGTGCTCCTGTCAGGTGGACTCCTCAGGTCCAGGGTTAATTCATTATCAATTCATGGAAATAAAGAAAGTACAGCTCATATTCATTCACTAAGTCATGGTGGTCAAATATATTGTATTTCCAGTGACTTACCTGGCTTAATAACGGTTAAATAGATATTGAATTTCAATTTAATTTCTTGAATTGGCTCTGTTGAGATAGAATTGACCCCAACTCTGGAAATAACCCTTTCATTTCGTTATGTCTCTGCCAGGCCCTGTGTGTGATGGCCCAGAGAGAGTAGACCTGTCTCTCCCAGGCCCTGTGTGTGATGGCCCAGAGAGAGTAGACCTGTCTCTCCCAGGCCCTGTGTGTGATGGCCCAGAGAGAGTAGACCTGTCTCTCCCAGGCCCTGTGTGTGATGGCCCAGAGAGAGTAGACCTGTCTCTCCCAGGCCCTGTGTGTGATGGCCCAGAGAGAGTAGACCTGTCTCTCCCAGGCCCTGTGTGATGGCCCAGAGAGAGTAGACCTGTCTCTCCCAGGCCCTGTGTGTTGTGGCCCAGAGAGAGTAGACCTGTCTCTGCCAGGCCCTGTGTGTGATGGCCCAGAGAGAGTAGTCCTGTCTCTCCCAGGCCCTGTGTGATGGCCCAGAGAGAGTAGACCTGTCTCTCCCAGAACCTGTGTGATGGCCCAGAGAGAGTAGACCTGTCTCTCCCAGGCCCTGTGTGTGATGGCCCAGAGAGAGTAGACCTGTTTCTGCCAGGCCCTGTGTGTGATGGCCCAGAGAGAGTAGACCTGTCTCTCCCAGAACCTGTGTGATGGCCCAGAGAGAGTAGACCTGTCTCTCCCAGGCCCTGTGTGTGATGGCCCAGAGAGAGTAGTCCTGTCTCTCCCAGGCCCTGTGTGATGGCCCAGAGAGAGTAGACCTGTCTCTCCCAGGCCCTGTGTGATGGCCCAGAGAGAGTAGACCTGTCTCTCCCAGGCCCTGTGTGTTGTGGCCCAGAGAGAGTAGACCTGTCTCTGCCAGGCCCTGTGTGTGATGGCCCAGAGAGAGTAGTCCTGTCTCTCCCAGGCCCTGTGTGATGGCCCAGAGAGAGTAGACCTGTCTCTCCCAGAACCTGTGTGATGGCCCAGAGAGAGTAGACCTGTCTCTCCCAGGCCCTGTGTGTGATGGCCCAGAGAGAGTAGACCTGTCTCTGCCAGGCCCTGTGTGTGATGGCCCAGAGAGAGTAGACCTGTCTCTCCCAGGCCCTGTGTGATGGCCCAGAGAGAGTAGACCTGTCTCTCCCAGGCCCTGTGTGTGATGGCCCAGAGAGAGTAGACCTGCCTCTCCCAGGCCCTGTGTGTAATAGCCCAGAGAGAGTAGACCTGTCTCTCCCAGGCCCTGTGTGTGATGGCCCAGAGAGAGTAGACCTGTCTCTCCCAGGCCCTGTGTGATGGCCCAGAGAGAGTAGACCTGTCTCTCCCAGGCCCTGTGTGTGATGGCCCAGAGAGAGTAGACCTGCCTCTCCCAGGC
Source organism: Oncorhynchus clarkii lewisi (assembly GCF_045791955.1). Lineage (NCBI taxonomy): Eukaryota > Metazoa > Chordata > Actinopteri > Salmoniformes > Salmonidae > Oncorhynchus > Oncorhynchus clarkii. The sequence continues at coordinate 38,263,406 of NC_092173.1, read as the reverse complement.
CCTGTGTGTGATGGCCCAGAGAGAGTAGACCTGCCTCTCCCAGGCCCTGTGTGTAATAGCCCAGAGAGAGTAGACCTGTCTCTCCCAGGCCCTGTGTGTGATGGCCCAGAGAGAGTAGACCTGCCTCTCCCAGGCCCTGTGTGTGATGGCCCAGAGAGAGAAGACCTGTATCTCCCAGGCCCTGTGTGTGAGGTCCCAGAGAGAGTAGTCCTGTCTCTCCCAGGCCCTGTGTGTCGTGAACCAGAGGGAGTAGTCCTGTCTCTCCCAGGCCCTGTGTGTTGTGGCCCAGAGATAGTAGTCCTGTCTCTCCCAGGCCCTGTGTGTGATGGCCCAGAGAGTGTAGTCCTGTCTCTCCCAGGCCCTGTGTGTTGTGGCCCAGAGGGAGTAGTCCTGTCTCTCCCAGGCCCGGTGGGATGGCCCAGAGAGAGTAGACCTGTCTCTCCCAGGCCCTGTGTGTTGTGGCCCAGAGAGAGTAGACCTGTCTCTCCCAGGCCCTGTGTGTGATGGCCCAGAGAGAGTAGTCCTGTCTCTCCCAGGCCCTGTGTGTTGTGGCCCAGAGAGAGTAGACCTGTCTCTCCCAGGCCCTGTGTGTGATGGCCCAGAGAGAGAAGACCTGTATCTCCCAGGCCCTGTGTGTGATGGCCCAGAGAGAGTAGTCCTGTCTCTCCCAGGCCCTGTGTGATGGCCCAGAGAGAGTAGACCTGTCTCTACCAGGCCCTGTGTGTTGTGGCCCAGAGAGAGTAGTCCTGTCTCTCCCAGGCCCTGTGTATGATGGCCCAGAGAGAGTAGTCCTGTCTCTCCAAGGGCCCTGTGTGTTGTGGCCCAGAGAGAGTAGACCTGTCTCTCCCAGGCCCTGTGTGTTGTGGCCCAGAGGGAGTAGTCCTGTCTCTCCCAGACCCTGTGGGATGGCCCAGAGAGAGTAGACCTGTCTCTCCCAGGCCCTGTGTGTGATGGCCCAGAGAGAGTAGTCCTGTCTCTCCTAGGCCCTGTGTGTTGTGGCCCAGAGAGAGTAGACCTACCTGGCTTAATAACGGTTAAATAGATATTGAATTTCAATTTAATTTCTTGAATTGGCTCTGTTGAGATAGAATTGACCCCAACTCTGGAAATAACCCTTTCATTTCGTTATGTCTCTGCCAGGCCCTGTGTGTGATGGCCCAGAGAGAGTAGACCTGTCTCTCCCAGGCCCTGTGTGTGATGGCCCAGAGAGAGTAGACCTGTCTCTCCCAGGCCCTGTGTGATGGCCCAGAGAGAGTAGACCTGTCTCTCCCAGAACCTGTGTGATGGCCCAGAGAGAGTAGACCTGTCTCTCCCAGGCCCTGTGTGTGATGGCCCAGAGAGAGTAGACCTGTCTCTCCCAGACCCTGTGTGTGATGGCCCAGAGAGAGTAGACCTGTCTCTCCCAGAACCTGTGTGATGGCCCAGAGAGAGTAGACCTGTCTCTCCCAGGCCCTGTGTGTGATGGCCCAGAGAGAGTAGTCCTGTCTCTCCCAGGCCCTGTGTATGATGGCCCAGAGAGAGTAGTCCTGTCTCTCCCAGGCCCTGTGTGTTGTGGCCCAGAGATAGTAGACCTGTCTCTCCCAGGCCCTGTGTGTTGTGGCCCAGAGGGAGTAGTCCTGTCTCTCCCAGGCCCTGTGTGATGGCCCAGAGAGAGTAGACCTGTCTCTCCCAGGCCCTGTGTGTGATGGCCCAGAGAGAGTAGTCCTGTCTCTCACCGGCCCTGTGTGATGGCCCAGAGAGAGTAGACCTGTCTCTCCCAGGCCCTGTGTGTGATGGCCCAGAGAGAGTAGACCTGTCTCTCCCAGGCCCTGTGTGTGATGGCCCAGAGAGAGTAGACCTGTCTCTCCCAGGCCCTGTGTGATGGCCCAGAGAGAGTAGACCTGTCTCTCCCAGGCCCTGTGTGTGATGGCCGAGAGAGAGTAGACCTGCCTCTCCCAGGCCCTGTGTGTGATGGCCCAGAGAGAGTAGACCTGCCTCTCCCAGGCCCTGTGTGTAATAGCCCAGAGAGAGTAGACCTGTCTCTCCCAGGCCCTGTGTGTGATGGCCCAGAGAGAGTAGACCTGCCTCTCCCAGGCCCTGTGTGTGATGGCCCAGAGAGAGAAAACCTGTATCTCCCAGGCCCTGTGTGTGATGTCCCAGAGAGAGTAGTCCTGTCTCTCCCAGGCCCTGTGTGTCGTGGCCCAGAGGGAGTAGTCCTGTCTCTCCCAGGCCCTGTGTGTTGTGGCCCAGAGATAGTAGTCCTGTCTCTCCCAGGCCCTGTGTGTGATGGCCCAGAGAGTGTAGTCCTGTCTCTCCCAGGCCCTGTGTGTTGTGGCCCAGAGGGAGTAGTCCTGTCTCTCCCAGGCCCGGTGGGATGGCCCAGAGAGAGTAGACCTGTCTCTCCCAGGCCCTGTGTGTTGTGGCCCAGAGAGAGTAGACCTGTCTCTCCCAGGCCCTGTGTGTGATGGCCCAGAGAGAGTAGTCCTGTCTCTCCCAGGCCCTGTGTGTTGTGGCCCAGAGAGAGTAGACCTGTCTCTCCCAGGCCCTGTGTGTGATGGCCCAGAGAGAGAAGACCTGTATCTCCCAGGCCCTGTGTGTGATGTCCCAGAGAGAGTAGTCCTGTCTCTCCCAGGCCCTGTGTGATGGCCCAGAGAGAGTAGACCTGTCTCTACCAGGCCCTGTGTGTTGTGGCCCAGAGAGAGTAGTCCTGTCTCTCCCAGGCCCTGTGTATGATGGCCCAGAGAGAGTAGTCCTGTCTCTCCCAGGCCCTGTGTGTTGTGGCCCAGAGAGAGTAGACCTGTCTCTCCCAGGCCCTGTGTGTTGTGGCCCAGAGGGAGTAGTCCTGTCTCTCCCAGACCCTGTGGGATGGCCCAGAGAGAGTAGACCTGTCTCTCCCAGGCCCTGTGTGTGATGGCCCAGAGAGAGTAGTCCTGTCTCTCCTAGGCCCTGTGTGTTGTGGCCCAGAGAGAGTAGACCTACCTGGCTTAATAACGGTTAAATAGATATTGAATTTCAATTTAATTTCTTGAATTGGCTCTGTTGAGATAGAATTGACCCAGACTCTGGAAATAACCCTTTCATTTCGTTATGTCTCTGCCAGGCCCTGTGTGTGATGGCCCAGAGAGAGTAGACCTGTCTCTCCCAGGCCCTGTGTGATGGCCCAGAGAGAGTAGACCTGTCTCTCCCAGGCCCTGTGTGTGATGGCCCAGAGAGAGTAGACCTGTCTCTCCCAGGCCCTGTGTGTGATGGCCCAGAGAGAGTAGACCTGTCTCTCCCAGGCCCTGTGTGTGATGGCCCAGAGAGAGTAGTCCTGTCTCTCCCAGGCCCTGTGTGATGGCCCAGAGAGAGTAGACCTGTCTCTCCCAGGCCCTGTGTGTGATGGCCCAGAGAGAGTAGACCTGCCTCTCCCAGGCCCTGTGTGTGATGGCCCAGAGAGAGTAGACCTGCCTCTCCCAGGCCCTGTGTGTAATAGCCCCTGAGAGAGTAGACCTGTCTCTCCCAGGCCCTGTGTGTGATGGCCCAGAGAGAGTAGACCTGCCTCTCCCAGGCCCTGTGTGTGATGGCCCAGAGAGAGAAGACCTGTATCTCCCAGGCCCTGTGTGTGATGTCCCAGAGAGAGTAGTCCTGTCTCTCCCAGGCCCTGTGTGTCGTGGCCCAGAGGGAGTAGTCCTGTCTCTCCCAGGCCCTGTGTGTTGTGGCCCAGAGAGAGTAGTCCTGTCTCTCCCAGGCCCTGTGTGTGATGGCCCAGAGAGTGTAGTCCTGTCTCTCCCAGGCCCTGTGGGATGGCCCAGAGGGAGTAGTCCTGTCTCTCCCAGGCCCGGTGGGATGGCCCAGAGAGAGTAGACCTGTCTCTCCCAGGCCCTGTGTGTTGTGGCCCAGAGAGAGTAGACCTGTCTCTCCCAGGCCCTGTGTGTGATGGCCCAGAGAGAGTAGTCCTGTCTCTCCCAGGCCCTGTGTGTTGTGGCCCAGAGAGAGTAGACCTGTCTCTCCCAGGCCCTGTGTGTGATGGCCCAGAGAGAGAAGACCTGTATCTCACAGGCCCTGTGTGTGATGGCCCAGAGAGAGTAGTCCTGTCTCTTCCAGGCCCTGTGTGATGGCCCAGAGAGAGTAGACCTGTCTCTACCAGGCCCTGTGTGTTGTGGCCCAGAGAGAGTAGTCCTGTCTCTCCCAGGCCCTGTGTATGATGGCCCAGAGAGAGTAGTCCTGTCTCTCCCAGGCCCTGTGTGTTGTGGCCCAGAGGGAGTAGTCCTGTCTCTCCCAGACCCTGTGGGATGGCCCAGAGAGAGTAGACCTGTCTCTCCCAGGCCCTGTGTGTGATGGCCCAGAGAGAGTAGTCCTGTCTCTCCTAGGCCCTGTGTGTTGTGGCCCAGAGAGAGTAGACCTGTCTCTCCCAGGCCCTGTGTGTGGTGGCCCAGAGAGAGTAGACCTGTCTCTCCCAGGCCCTGTGTGTGATGGCCCAGAGAGAGTAGTCCTGTCTCTCCTAGGCCCTGTGTGTTGTGGCCCAGAGAGAGTAGACATGTCTCTCCCAGGCCCTGTGTGTGGTGGCCCAGAGAGTTTAGTCCTGTCTCTCCCAGGCCCTGTGTGTGATGGCCCAGAGAGTGTAGTCCTGTCTCTCCCAGGTCCTGTGTGTGATGGCCCAGAGAGAGTAGACCTGTCTCTACCAGGCCCTGTGTGTGATGGCCCAGAGAGAGTAGTCCTGTCTCTCCCGGGCCCTGTGTGTTGTGGCCCAGAGAGAGTAGACCTGTCTCTCCCAGGCCCTGTGTGTGATGGCCCAGAGAGAGTAGTCCTGTCTCTCCCAGGCCCTGTGTGTTGTGGCCCAGAGAGAGTAGACCTGTCTCTCCCAGGCCCTGTGTGTGGTGGCCCAGAGAGTGTAGTCCTGTCTCTCCCAGGCCCTGTGTGTGGTGGCCCAGAGAGTGTAGTCCTGTCTCTCCCAGGCCCTGTGTGTGATGGCCCAGAGAGTGTAGTCCTGTCTCTCCCAGGCCCTGTGTGTGGTGGCCCAGAGAGAGTAGTCCTGTCTCTCCCAGGCCCTGTGTGTTGTGGCCCAGAGAGAGTAGACCTGTCTCTCCCAGGCCCTGTGTGTTGTGGCCCAGAGAGAGTAGTCCTATCTCTCCCAGGCCCTGTGTGTGATGGCCCAGAGAGAGTAGACCTGTCTCTCCCAGGCCCTGTGTGTTGTGGCCCAGAGAGAGTAGACCTGTCTCTCACAGGCCCCGTGTGATGGCCCAGAGAGAGTAGACCTGTCTCTGCCAGGCCCTGTGTGTGATGGCCCAGAGAGAATAGACCTGTCTCTCCCAGGCCCTGTGTGTTGTGGCCCAGAGAGAGTAGACCTGTCTCTCCCAGGCCCTGTGTGTGATGGCCCAGAGAGAGTAGACATGTCTCTCCCAGGCCCTATGTGATGGCCCAGAGAGAGTAGACCTGTCTCTCCCAGGCCCTTTGTGTGGTGGCCCAGAGAGAGTAGACCTGTCTCTGCCAGGCCCTGTGTGTTGTGGCCCAGAGAGAGTAGACCTGTCTCTGCCAGGCCCTGTGTGTTGTGGCCCAGAGAGAGTAGACCTGTCTCTGCCAGGCCCTGTGTGTTGTGGCCCAGAGAGAGTAGACCTGTCTCTCCCAGGCCCTGTGTGTGGTGGCCCAGAGAGAGCAGACCCAGTCAGGGATATTCTGTTTCCTGGAGGGCTTCCTCATCCTGGTGGACCCTGGTTCTCCACAGCCCAGCCCACGTCCCACACAATCTCACCCAGACTCACAGGACAGCCCACGTCCCACACAATCTCATCCAGACTCACAGGACAGCACACATCCCACACAATCTCACCCAGACACACAGGACAGCCCACGTCCCACACAATCTCACCCAGACACACAGCCAAGCCCACGTCCCACACAATCTCACCCAGACACACAGCCCAGCCCACGTCACACACAATCTCACCCAAACACACAGGACAGCGCACACACAGGTGTGTATATTTGTGTGTGTTTGTGTGTTCATGTGTAGCGTATGTGGGTGTTAGACTATTTTTTCAGTCATGTTTTCTCATAATTACAGTAGAAAGCGTTGATGCTCTTTTGTTGTAAGAGATTATATTCGAAAGATTACCTCTGTGTCCAACTTTACCTGGAGGTATATTCTCATTTGCAACTGTTATTCACATCACAAAGAGTTTATAATGGGATTTAAAACAAATATGTCGAATCCCACAGCTTATAAGAGAGGTGAAGATGATGTGGAACCCCAAAGGAGCTACAGTATGTTTACACCTTGGAAATGAGTCAGTGATACAACATACAACTATAAAAGTGGAGAGTCCAACGGGTGTTGTGTGTGTGTTTCTCTCTCTATGTGTGTGTGTGTGCTTCTCTCTCTATGTGTGTGTGTGTGTGTGTTTCTCTCTCTATGTGTGTGTGTGTGCTTCTCTCTCTATGTGTGTGTGTGTGCTTCTCTCTCTATGTGTGTGTGTGTGTTTCTGTCTCTGTGTGTGTGTGTGCTTCTCTCTCTATGTGTGTGTGTGTTTCTCTCTCTATGTGTGTGTGTGTGCTTCTCTCTCTATGTGTGTGTGTGTGCTTCTCTCTCTATGTGTGT
>NC_092173.1:38239353-38254353 GCF_045791955.1 Oncorhynchus clarkii lewisi | reverse complement strand
CTCTATGTGTGTGTGTGTGTGTGTGTGTGTGTGTGTGTGTGTGTGTGTGTGTTTCTCTCTATGTGTGTGTGTGTGTGTGTTTCTCTCTCTCTATGTGTGTGTGTGTTTGTTTCTCTCTATGTGTGTGTGTGTGTTTCTCTCTCTCTATGTGTGTGTGTGTTTCTCTCTCTCTATGTGTGTGTGTTTCTCTCTCTCTATGTGTGTGTGTGTGTGTTTCTCTCTCTCTATGTGTGTGTGTGTTTCTCTCTCCCTATCTGTGTGTGTGTTTCTCTCTCCCTATGTGTGTGTGTGTGTGTGTGTCAATTCAATTCATTTCAATTAAAGGACTTAATTGACATGGGAAACATATGTTTACATTGCCAAGGCAGGTGAAATAGATAATAAACAAAAGTGAAATAAACAAAAAAAAGTGAACAGTAAACATTACAAGTTCCAAAAGAATAAAGACATTTCAAATGTCATATTATGTCTTTGTAAAGTGTGACGATGTGCAAACAGTTAAAGTACACAAGGGAAAATAAATCAACATAAATATGGGTTGTATTTACTATGTTGTCTGTTCTTCACTGGTTGCTCTTTTCTTGTCTCACATCATGCTGCTGTGACGTCACACGGTGGAATTTCACCCAGTAGATATGGGAGGTTATCAACATTGGGTTTGTTTTCAAATTCTTTCTGGATCTGTGTAATTTGAGGGAAATATGTGTCTCTAACATGGTCATACATTTGGTAGGAGGTTAGGAAGTCAGTTTTCACTTAATTTTGTGGGCAGTGTGCACATAGCCTGTCTTCTCTTGAGAGCCAGGTTATGCTCACTGAGTCTGTACATAGTCAAAGCTTTCCTTAAGTTTGGGTCTCTCTCTCTCTTTCGCTCTCTCTCTCTCTCTCTCTCTCTCTCTCTCTCTCTCTCTCTCTCTCTCTCTCTCTCTCTCTCTCTCTGTGTGTTTAGGGATAATTCATACATCCTTGCTGTCAGAGTAAAGAGCCACACATAACTTAAAGTTTGGGCCTCTCTCTCTCCTTTCTCTCTCTCTTTTTCCTTCTCTCTCTCTCTTTCTGTCTCGCTCTCTCTGTCTCTCTGTCTCTCTCTCTCTCTCTCTCTCTCTCTCTCTCTCTGTCTCTCTCTCTCTCTCTCTCTCTCTCTCTCTCTCTCTTTCTCCTCTCTCTCTCCTCTCTCTCGCTCTCTCTCTCTCCTCTCTATCTCTCTCTCTCTTTCTCCTCTCTCTCTCTCTCTCTCTCTCTCTCTCTCTCTCTCTCTCTCTCTCTCTCTCTCTCTCTCTCTCTCTCTCTCTGTCTCTCTCTCCCCTCTCTCTCTCCTCTCTCTCTCTCTGTGTGTGAGTGTTTGGGGATAATTCATACAGCCTTGCTGTCAGAGAAAAGGGCCACACATAACCTCTCTCCTATCTGTGTTCAACTAATGCTTTGTACCATACTTACACAAACAGTTCTCTGTATTCTTCAGGCTCATATGTGTCATTTTCCCATCACTCAAAACAAAGGGAAACGCTTGGATGACATTAATTTCAGTCATTCACAGTAACAGACACTCTACAGAAACAAACTCAGTTATATGCACACAATGTAGGGGGGTAGTACCAGGATAATGCAGGTACATGTGTGTCTGATAGACAGGCAACCTCCATGAGTGTATAGCCCGCTCAATAGCAGTACCAAAACGGTTGCAGGAGATTATTGAGACACTCTAGAGTGCTCAGTCAATGTCATCCGTCCGTTATGACACTCCAATCCAAGTAGCTGTTGTAATACAAGCCATTATGGCCACAGGATATATACACACTAAATGGCTACTATGCATAATGGCTGCTGAGACACTGTACTTTAGGTCCCTGCCTCGTTGTGTTGCTGAATAAGGAGAGGATTTAAAGATCAAATGATCTTGGGATTCCATCAAGACAACATCACACTGTTGTACAATTGTCTGTTTTTCTCAAGAGTTTTCCCGAACGTATTAGTTCACTAACAAGATGCGTTGGATTTCATTGATGTTGGCAGATTATATAACTCTCTTTTGAACAAAAATCTATAATCCAACGTTGTCACATAGAACAGGAAGTCTCAGACTCAGACATCCATTCCGCCTTCAAGGTGCGGGACTCTAACCCGGAAGCTTACAAGAAATCCTGCTATGCCCTGCGACGAACCATCAAACAGGCAAAGCGTCAATACAGGGCTAAGATGGAATCATACTACACCGGCTACGGCGCTCGTCTTATGTGGCAGGGCTTGCAAACTATTACAGACTACAAAGGGAAGCACAGCCGAGAGCTACCCAGTGACACGAGCCTACCAGATGAGATAAATCACTTCTATGCTCGCTTTGAGGCAAGCAACACTGAGGCATGCATGAGAGCATCAGCTGCTCCAGACGACTGTGTGATCACGCTCTCCGTAGCTGACGTGAGTAAGACCTTTAAACAGGTCAACATACACAAGGCTACGGGGCCTGATGGATTACCAGGACGTGTGCTCCGGGCCGGTGCTGACCAACTGGCAGGTGTCTTCACTGACATTTTCAACATGTCGCTGATTGAGTCTATAATACCAACATGTTTCAAGCAGACCACCATAGTCCCTGTGCCTAAGAACACGAAGGCAACCTGCCTAAATGACTATAGACCCGTAGCACTCACGTCCGTAGCCATGAAGTGCTTTGAAAGGTTGGTAATGGCTCACATCAACACCATTATCCCAGAAACCCTAGACCCACTCCAATTTGCATACCGCCCAAACAGATCCACAGAGGATGCAAACTGTATTGCACTCCACACTGCCCTGTCCCACCTGGACAAAAGGAACACCTATGTGAGAATGCTATTCATTGACTACAGCTCAGCATTCAACACCATAGTACCCTCAACGCTCATTACTAAGCTAAGGATCCTGGGACTAAACACCTCCCTCTGCAACTGGATCCTGGACTTCCTGACGGGCCGCGCCCAGGTGTTGAGGGTAGGTAGCAACACATCTGCCAAGCTGATCCTCAACACTGGATCAGCACGACTCCAAAACCATCATTAAGTTTGCAGATGACACAACAGTGGTAGGCCTGATCACCGACAACGACGAGACAGCCTATCGGGAGGAGGTCAGAGACCTGGTCGTGTGGTGCCAGGATATCAACCTCTCCCTCAATGTGATCAAGACAAAGGAGATGATTGTGGACAACAGGAAAAGGAGGACCAAGCACGCCCCCATTCTCATCGACGGGGCTGTAGTGGAGCAGGTTGAGAGCTTCAAGTTCCTTGGTGTCCACATCACCAAAAAACTAGAATGGTCCAAACACACCAAGACAGTTGTGAAGAGGGCACAACAAAGCCAATTCCCCGTCAGGAAACTAAAAAGATTTGGCATGTGTCCTGAGATCCTCAAAAGGTACTACAGCTGCAACATCGAGGGCATCACTGCCTGGACATCACTGCCTGGCACGGCAATTGCTCAGTTTCTGACCGCAAGGCACTACAGAGGGTAGTGCGTACGGCCCAGTACATCACTGGGGCTAAGCTGCCTGCCATCCAGGACCTCTACACCAGGCGGTGTCAGAGGAAGGCCCTAAAAATTGTCAAAGACCCCAGCCACCCCTGTCATAGACTGTTCTCTCTACTACCGCATGGCAAGCAGTACCGGAGTGATAAGTCTAGGACAAAAAGGCTTCACAGTTTTTACCCCCAAGCCATAAGACTCCTGAACAGGTAATCAAATGGCTACCCAGACTATTTGCACTGTGTGCTACCCACCACCACCCACCAACCCCTCTTTTACACAGATGCTACTCTCTGTTTATCATATATGCATGGTCACTTTAACTATACATTCATGTACATACTACCTCAATTGGCCGACCAACCAGTGCTCCTGCACATTGGCTGTCCGGGCTATCTGCACTGTGTCCCGCCACCCACCAACCCCTCTTTTTACGTTACTGCTACTCTCTGTTCATCAAATATGCATAGTCACTTTAACCATATCTACATGTACATACTACCTCAATCAGCCTGACTAACCGGTGTCTGTATGTAGCCTCGCTACTGTATATAGCCTCTCTACTGTATATAGCCTCGCTACTGTATATAGCCTCTCTACTGTATATAGCCTCTCTACTGTATATAGCCTCTCTACTGTATATAGCCTCTCTACTGTATATAGCCTCTCTACTGTATATAGCCTCGCTACTGTATATAGCCTGTCTTTTTACTGTTGTTTTATTTCTTTACCTACCTATTGTTCACCTAATACCTTTTATGCATTACTGCTTAGAGCCTATAAGTAAGCATTTCACTGTAAGGTCTACTACACCTGTTGTATTCAGCATTTCACTGTAAGGTCTACTACACCTGTTGTATTCAGCATTTCACTGTGAGGTTTACTACACCTGTTGTATTCAGCATTTCACTGTAAGGTCTACTACACCTGTTGTATTCAGCATTTCACTGTAAGGTCTACTACACCTGTTGTATTCAGCATTTCACTGTAAGGTCTACTACACCTGTTGTATTCAGCATTTCACTGTAAGGTCTACTACACCTGTTGTATTCAGCATTTCACTGTAAGGTCTACTACACCTGTTGTATTCAGCATTTCACTGTGAGGTTTACTACACCTGTTGTATTCAGCATTTCACTGTAAGGTCTACTACACCTGTTGTATTCAGCATTTCACTGTAAGGTCTACTACACCTGTTGTATTCAGCATTTCACTGTAAGGTCTACTACACCTGTTGTATTCAGCATTTCACTGTAAGGTCTACTACACCTGTTGTATTCAGCATTTCACTGTAAGGTCTACTACTCCTGTTGTATTCAGCATTTCACTGTGAGGTCTACTACACCTGTTGTATTCAGCATTTCACTGTGAGGTCTACTACACATGTTGTATTCAGCATTTCACTGTAAGGTCTACTACACCTGTTGTATTCAGCATTTCACTGTAAGGTCTACTACACCTGTTGTATTCAGCAGTTCACTGTAAGGTCTACTACACCTGTTGTATTCAGCATTTCACTGTAAGGTCTACTACACCTGTTGTATTCAGCATTTCACTGTAAGGTCTACTACACCTGTTGTATTCAGCATTTCACTGTAAGGTCTACTACACCTGTTGTATTCAGCATTTCACTGTAAGGTCTACCCTGTTGTATTCAGCATTTCACTGTAAGGTCTACTACACCTGTTGTATTCAGCATTTCACTGTGAGGTCTACTACACCTGTTGTATTCAGCATTTCACTGTAAGGTCTACTACACCTGTTGTATTCAGCATTTCACTGTAAGGTCTACTACACATGTTGTAATCAGCATTTCACTGTGAGGTCTACTACACCTGTTGTATTCAGCATTTCACTGTAAGGTCTACTACACCTGTTGTATTCAGCATTTCACTGTAAGGTCTACTACACCTGTTGTATTCAGCATTTCACTGTGAGGTCTACTACACCTGTTGTATTCAGCATTTCACTGTGAGGTCTACTACACCTGTTGTATTCGGCATTTCACTGTAAGGTCTACTACACCTGTTGTATTCAGCATTTCACTGTAAGGTCTACTACACCTGTTGTATTCAGCATTTCACTGTAAGGTCTACTACACCTGTTGTATTCGGCGCACTTGACAAATAAACTTTGATTTGATTTGATTCCTCAGAAGGAATGTTGGCTAGACTCTCCTTAGTTAACTGGGCACCTGTGTGGGTACACAGAGACAACCTGTACTCTATGCTGTACAGTATAACAGGACTTACCTCGAGGGGTATGATTAGAGAGTCTCTCTGTCTTACACCTCTATCTTATCATCACAATGTTACCCATGTTATAGACTGTTTTCTCTGCTACCGCACGGCAAGTGGTACCGGAGCGCCAAGTCTAGGACCAAAAGTCTCCTCAACAGCTTCTACCCCCAAGCCATAAGACTGCTGAACAATTAATAAAATCGCCACTGGGACAATTTACATTGACCCCCCCCCATTTGTTTTGTACACTGCTGCTACTCGCTGTTTATTATCTATGCATAGTCACTTCACCCCTACCTACATGTACAAATTGCCTCAACTAACCTGTACCCGCGCACACAGACTCGGTACCGGTACCCCCCTGTATATAGCATCGTTATTATCATTCTTATTGTGTTACTTTTTATTATAACTTGTTATTTTAGTCTACTTGGTAAATAAGTCTTCTTGAACTGCACTGTTGGTTAAGGACTTGTAAGTTAGCATTTCACAGGAAAGTCTACACTTGTTGTATTCGGCATGACAAATAAAGATTGATTTGATTTGAACTACTGGTCAGGTGACAATAAGACAGAATGATGAACACCCTGCATCTGCATCAGTCTAGGTTGTGCAGGCTTTCAATACAGACCAGCTATAGCCCACATTTAACACAGACCAGCTATAACCCACTTTCAATACAGACCAGCTATAACCCACATTTAACACAGACCAGCTATAACCCACTTTCAATACAGACCAGCTATAACCGACATTTAACACAGACCAGCTATAACCCACTTTCAATACAGACCAGCTATAACCCACATTTAACACAGACCAGCTATAACCCACATTTAACACAGACCAGCTATAACCCACATTTAACACAGACCAGTATAACCCACTTTCAATACAGACCAGCTATAACCCACTTTCAACACAGACCAGCTATAACCCACTTTCAACACAGACCAGCTATAACCCACTTTCAACACAGACCAGCTATAACTGACTTTCAACACAGACCAGCTATAACCCACTTTCAACACAGACCAGCTATAACCCACATTTAACACAGACTAGCTATAAACCACTTTCAATACAGACCAGCTATAACCCACATTTAAAACAGACCAGCTATAACCTACTTTCAACACAGACCAGCTATAACCCACTTTCAAAACAGACCAGCTATAACCCACTTTCAATACAGACCAGCTATAACCATAATTTAACACAGACCAGCTATAACCCACTTTCAATACAGACCAGCTATAACCCACTTTCAACACAGACCAGCTATAACCCACTTTCAACACAGACCAGCTATAACCCACTTTCAACACAGACCAGCTATAACTGACTTTCAACACAGACCAGCTATAACCCACTTTCAACACAGACCAGCTATAACCCACATTTAACACAGACTAGCTATAACCCACTTTCAATACAGACCAGCTATAACCCACATTTAAAACAGACCAGCTATAACCTACTTTCAACACAGACCAGCTATAACCCACTTTCAAAACAGACCAGCTATAACCCACTTTCAATACAGACCAGCTATAACCATAATTTAACACAGACCAGCTATAACCCACATTCAATACAGACCAGCTATAACCCACATTTAACACAGACCAGCTATAACCCACATTTAACACAGACCAGCTATAACCCACTTTCAACACAGACCAGCTATAACCCACTTTCAATACAGACCAGCTATAACCCACTTTCAAGACAGACCAGCCATAACCCACTTTCAACACAGACCAGCTATAACCCACAAACGTTGGTCAAAACAACACAAAATATGGTAGTCTGTAACCGCGGTTACACTGTCAATCAAAGTCAGTTAAATCAGATGTTAAATCAGATAAATAAAAGTTAAAAGTTAAATAAAAAATAAAATGTTTGGAAAATGGCCCATGTTTTAAGGGAGTGGTGTCCTTCGTAGAAGCCCCTGGAACAGGAAATGTCCTTTTCACGACATGCACTCGTCAAACAGGGTCGTATGCCTGCCATGACCATTAAGCTCCAAAGTTAATGGGAGAGAATGGTTAGAGGAGGGATATCACCTTGACAAATGTTCTTCTGGCAGGTATGTAACAGTGTCATTGAACAGGCCTATACCAGTTGCTAGAGAGACTGAACGTCAACGCCTACCCACGCGCACTAATACAAACCAGGACAAAACGCCCCCACGTTTGTGTTTTTCCACGGAGTACGGCACCAGGTCACATCAAATCCATTTTATTGAAACACTGGAACATCCTCATAAGTGATCCAAATCTACCAGAGTTCATTTCCCCCTCCATTTGTCTCCTCCGTGCGCGCAATCTAGCCGAATCTGTTATGCAAAGCGGCTACCCAAGAAGAGTGATACTTGGCTGCCAGGCAGTCCAATGGCAGTTACTAGTGTGGCCACTGTGTACATTGTGACAATACAAAAACCAATACTAAAGTTCTTTATCATCTGAGAACAGGTCAAGAATACAAAACCCTAAGGGACGGGGGCACAGGGTAGCCTAGTGGTTAGAGCATTGGACTAGTAACCGGAAGGTTTCAAGTTCAAACCCCTGAGCTGACAAGGTACAAATCTGTCGTTCTGCCCCTGAACAGGCAGTTGAACCACTGTTCCTAGGCCGTCATTGAAAATAAGAATTTGTTCTTAACTGACTTGCCTAGTTAAATAAGGTAAAATAAATAAAAATGTAGATATTTGTCTCTGTAGAAAACTGGAAAACTACCTATGATTTGTATTTGTTAGGGATTCCCAGCAGCTAGTCTTCCTGGGGTCCAAACACATTAAAGCACATACAAATACAACAAAAGTTGAAACAGTACATCATATTACACCGCTACATAGCTACAATACAAAATGTTCAATACCACCATATAATATCACAATGCATGCGTCAGTAACTTTGTGTGTGTCTCTTCACACTTCTCGTTTTTCCATAAGGTGTATTTTTACCAGTAACAAATCAGATTCTACTGCTTGCGTCAGTCACCTGATGTGGAATAGTGTTCTGTGTAGTAATGGCTCTATGTAGTACTGTGCGCCTCCCATAGTCTGTTCTGGACTTGGGGACTGTGAAGAGAACTCTGGTGGCATGTCTTGTGGGATATGCATGGGTGTCCGAGCTGTGTGCTAGTATTTTAAACAGACAGCTCCGTACATTCAGCTTGTCAACACCTCTTACAAAAACAAGTAGCGATGAAGTCAATCTCTCTTCCACTTTGAGCCTTGAGAGATTGACATGCATGTCGTTAATGTTAGCTCTCTGTGTACTTTTAAGTGCCAGCCGTGCTGCCTTGTTCTGGGCCAGTAGTGTGGCACCTGACCACACTACTGAACAGTAGTCTAGGTGCAACAAAACTAGGGCCTGTAGGACCTGCCTTGTTGATAGTGTTGTTAAGAAGGCAGAGCAGCTCTTTATTATGGACAGACTTCTCCCCATCTTAGCTACTGTTGTATCAATATGTTTTGACCATGACAGTTTACAATCCAAGGTTACTCCAAGCAGTTTAGTCACCTCAACTAGCTCAATATACATATTATTCATTACAAGATCTAGTTGAGGTTTAGGGTTTAGTGAATGATTTGCCCCAAATACAATGCTTGTAGTTTTGGAAATATTGAGGACTAACTTATTCCGAATCTAACTGCAGCTCTTTGTTAAAACCTCTGTATGCCCCTTTTTATGTTTTAGCCTGAAATGACCCAAATCGAACTGCCTGTTGCTCAGGCCCTGAAGCAAGGATGTGCATATTCTTGGTACCATTTGAAAGGAAACACTTTGAAGTTTGTAGAAATGTGAAAGGAATGTAGGAGAATATAACACAATAGATCTGGTCAAAGATAATACAAATAAAAAAACATACCTTATTTTTTTTTGTACCATCATCTGTGAAATGCAAGAGAAAGGCCATAATGTATTATTCCAGCCCAGGTGCAATATACATTTTGGCCACTAGATGGCAGCAGTGTATGTGCAATGTTTTAGACCGATCCAATGAACCATTGCATTTCTGTTCAACATTTGGTATCAAGACTGCCCAAATATGCCTAATTTGTTTATTAATAGCTTTTTATGTTCAAAATTGTGCACTCTCCTCAAACAACAGAATGGCATTATTTCACTGTAATAGCTACTGTAAATTCAAAAGTGCAGTTAGATTAACAAAAATTTAAGCTTTCTGCCAATATCAGATGTGTCTATGTCCTGGGAAATGTTATTGTTACTTACAACATCATGCTAATTGCACTAGCCTATGTTAACTCACCCTTCCCGTGGAAGGGACACCAATCCCGAAGAAGTTTTAAGTGTTGCAGTCATTTCAGTCGCTATAGTAGCTGACGTGTATAGTGTTGAGTCATCCGCATACATAGACACACTGCTTTACCCAAAGCCAGTTTCATGTCGTTAGTAAAGATTGAAAAAAGTAAGTGGCCAAAACAGCTACCCTGGGGAATTCCTGATTCCACCTGGATTTTGCTGGAGAGGCTTCCACTAAAGAACACCCTTTGTGTTCTGTTAGAAAAGTAATTCTTTATCCACAATATCGCAGGGGATGTAAAGCCATAACACATACGTTTTCTAGCAGGAGACTATGATCAAAAATGTCAAAAGCTGCACTGAAGTCTAACGAGACAGCCTCCACACATGTTTAATCATCAATTTCTCTCAGCTAGTCATCAGTAATTTCCGGGCCTTGTCTGGGCCTGGCTCCCCTGTTGGTGGGCTTGGCTCCCAAGTTGGTGGGCCTATGCCGTCCCAGGCCCAGCCATAGCTGCACCCCTGCCCAGTCATGTCAAATCCATAGATTAGGCCTGATGAATTTGTTTAAATTAATTTCCTTATATGAACTGTAACTCAGCAAAATCTTTGAAATTGTTGCATGTTGCGTGTAATTTTTTGTTTAGTATAAAACAAAGATTCTGACAGTAATCCTTAGACACTGTGGATCCAAAGATGGTTTTTCAATGTCCTCGTTTCTATAATGTTGTTGCCTTGATTTTTTGGGTCTCTGTGTCTCCAGATTCACAGAAACCCAAATATCACCTATGTATATTTTGACATGGACTACTGATTAATGAGACACACTCTTTCTCTCATTATTTGGTGCTATAATTTACCATTGACCTTGAAACATATTATGATGTTGATACACTGTTGTGTCTCAATGAGTCACTAGCCTATAAATAGGAACTATGTGCAATGGTCAGGTCACTCTGAGGAAGACGTCAGCTTGACGGAAAAACGTCCGTCACCTGTCCACATCCTGTACAATGGATTAAAGTGAGCAATAAGAAATCAATCTCAGCCTTTATTGTTGAGTTCTCCAACTCCTTTGTACCTTGAATTAGTCCTTTTGGAAGTGTTTCTTGGTAAGCTGTTCTGTTGATTTTTTTGTCATTGGTGTTGAGCACACCTACTTTCCATCTTTGCTGAAGCGTGAAGGTTCACCTGGACGCTCTTGTCTCAGTCACACACACACACACACACACACACACACACACACACACACACACACACACACACACACACACACACACACACACACACACACACACACACACACACACACACACAGTCACACACACACAGTCACACACACACACAGTCACACACACAGGGAGAGAGAGGGAGAGAGTGGATTGGGAGTTGGTCCAGGAGCTTGTCCTCTCCTCTCATCACTTTCCACTCTGGGAGCTCAGAAACACTGAGGTAATCTGTTTACGTTGTGACACGATTTATACCTCCTGCTGCTAATCAAATCTCTACAGTCCCTTGCAAAATTCTATCCCTATCTCTCTCCCACCCCAACTCTCTCTCTCTCTCTCCCCCCCTCTCTCTCTCCCCCTCTCTCTCCCTCTCTCTCTCTCTCTCTCTCTCTCTCTCTCTCTCTCTCTCTCTCTTCTTCCTCAATTTTCTACCAGTCTGGATCATATTCATCATGATTTTATTATTTATCATATTCAGTATGACCCAGGACGGCTGTACTCTGTTTATCATATTCAGTATGACCCAGGACGGCTCTACTCTGTTTATCATATTCAGTATGACCCACGACGGCTCTACTCTGTTTATCATATTCAGTATGACCCAGGACAGCTCTACTCTGTTTATCTCATAGTATGTCTGTGTGCCTCTGTGTTCTATATCTGCTGCAGTAAGGCATGTGGTGTGATGCGGTGAGTGTGAAACTCCTACTGACAGAGGATAGAGAGAGAAGCAGGTAGTGAATTTGGAGAAACAGCACAGAGCAGCGGGTAGCAACATGACACCAAGTCTCACACACCCACTCACACACCTGCACGCACGCAGACCGACAGACAGACAGACAGACAGACACACTCTGACATACACACACACACACACACACACACCCTCACACCCACACACTGACACACACACACACACACACACACACAGACACACACTTATACACTGACATACACTCACACACTGACACACACACTCACACTCACACTCACACTCACACACTCTCTCTCTCTCACACACACACACACACACACACACACACACACACACACACACACACACACACACACACACACACACACACACACAATCTCACGTTATCTCTCTATACCTCTCTCTCGATATCTCGTTCTATATCTCTCTTATTCTCTCTCTCTCTCTCTCTCTCTCTCTCTCTCTCTCTCTCGCTCTCTCACTATATATATCTCTCATTATCTCTCTCTATATCGCTCTCATTATCGCTCTCATTATCTCTCCATCCCTCTGTACCTCATCTTTCCTACTCCTTCGCATATTCCCTCACTCTCTTCCGCCGTCTCCTCCCTCCCACCTCTACGTACAAGTTCTCAATATACCACTTCCTGGTTGTTTGGTGTTGTGCTGATCAGTCTTCCTCTGTCTGTCTGTCTGTCTGTCTGTCTGTCTGTCTGTCTGTCTGTCTGTCTGTCTGTCTGTCTGTCTGTCTGTCTGTCTGTAGGTCTGTCTGTCTGTCTGTCCCTGTCCCTGTCTCTTGCCCCATGTCCCATCCAGTCTCAAGTCATTTGTCTCGGGCGTCTCAGAAGATCCTGGCTGATTCTGTTTGGTGGACCAGACCGGCTGTTTGGTCTCTGACCTGGAGCAGGACATAGACACACGGACTCTCAGCAGCCTGGCGGAGGAGTTCAGAGTGATGGCTTCAGGTACGCACAAACTCACACTCTTACTAACACACGCACACTCACACTCACTCACACTCACTCACTCACACACTCACTCACTCACTCACTCACTCACTCACTCACTCACTCACTCACACACTCACTCACTCACTCACACAAACACACTGCCCATCCTGGAAGATAGTGATAACAGTGTTAGTTAGGATATTGTTACTCTCATCATGTCTCTCACAGACATATGCTTCAGAGTGAATTAGTTAGTTAGTAGTTATTTTTTGATGATGATGATGATGATGATTATGATATTGTCTTTGTTGTGATGACAGAGTCTCTCCCAGATTCAGATCTGTCCCAGGTGTCCTCCTCTCCGGGGGGCGGAGCTGGAAAAGAGTGGCATGTCAGGAGGCGGGGCTCCCTCCAGTGGGTATATATATCCGTCTCTATGGGAACCAGACACTCATTAGCTGCAGTTCGTTAGAGATGCTGCCTTGTTAGCATTCTGAATCATTAAAACAACAAACACACACACACACACACACACACACACACACACACACACACACACACACACACACACACACACTGCCCCTCCCCCTGCCCCAGTCGTCATTTGTTTGTGTGTGCATGTGTGTGTGCCAGTGTCTATTTGTGTTAATACAACCGATGGGTCTGATCCTGAATGCTGATTGGTTAAAACCGCATTCCAGTCTGTGTCTATTCCACAAGTTACCACAAGCTAAATCTATGATGTTAAAATGCCTATTTACTCTGTTCCATCTGACTGTGCAATCCACAGTCTCATCAGCCCAGCCAGGCAACTTATAAACTTGATCTGCACTATAAAAAGCATCTAGACATTATCCCATATTTCTTTGAGACTAACATTTAGTTTTCAACAGCGGAAATTTGTCTAAACCTTGCTGTCTGTCTCTCCGACATTTGCAACATTGTTTCATTATTCAAATTCGATCTCCTGCTGTCTCATAGTAATGAATGAGTCGGGACGAGACAGATAGGCAGTGTTTCTCAGCCAGTCGAAGTGAATCAGCTGGCATCATTTGTATGGATTTATCCAAAAAGGGTAAAATGAAACGCAGCTAATTTGCAGTCTTTCCAGCTTCAGTTTGAAATGATCGTGTTACTGTAGCTTTGTTATTCGCTAGCTCCTCTGAACAACAGTGTCCTGACGAGAGAGCACATTTTCTATACCAGGCGAAATCGTTAGCTCATTAGCTCATTGTTATGGATGTATCCAAATAAATGTCACTAGAAAACAGCTTAAACAAATGCAAATTCAGCTACTTTACTGTTATTCTGGCTGCACTTTTTGACATGACTAAGTTAACCGTAGTTGGCAAGCTAGCAAGCAAGGGATAAGAACATTGCCAGCCAGTTTGGCAATGAAACCTTTAGAACGAATGACTGGATACAGAACAAAAGAACTGAACGACTGGGTCGCGGCCATAGATACAGGTGGTATTTATTAGGATCCCCATTAGCTGTTGCGAAAGCAGCAGCTACTCTTCCTGGAGTCCAACAGAAAAACATGAAACATGATATAATATGAGAACAGCTCAAGACAGAACTACAACAATAAAAAAAAAGGCATAAATAGCCGACGTATCAATACATACACACAAACTATCTAGGTCAAATAGGGGAGAGGCGTTGTGCAGCGAGGTGTTGCTTCATCTGTTTTTGTAAACCAGGTTTGCTGTTCATTTGACCTTGCAAACAATTTGGAATTTTCAATGTTTTCATGTTTCTTATAAAATGAAGAAGTGATGCAGTCAGTCTCTCCTCATGTCTTAGAGACTGGCATGCATAGTGTTTATATCAGCGCTCTGATTATAATGAAGAGCAAGACATGCTGCTCTGTTCTGGGCCAGCTAGGTCTTTCCTTTACAACCATTAAATCTATATGTTTTGACCATGACAGTTTACAATATATGGTAACACCAAGTTATCACGTTTTTGGGAAGACCCAGATGCAGACAGTGTCAAAGTAACACATGTTCATTACTAGAACGGGGCAGTCAAAACGACAGGTCAAGGGCAGGCAGAGAGGTAATCCAGTAATCCAGATCAGAGTCCATA